>NC_079425.1:22180745-22355745 GCF_026213295.1 Gadus chalcogrammus | reverse complement strand
CCTATGGTGCCATCAAAGGCTCTAGAAAGGAGGAATGATATTTAAAATAATCAATGTACTGGCCTATGCTTGGGCAGCCATATCAACCCTACAACCCAGCAACAACCCATTCCCCCCCAACGCAAAAAGCCCAGACACCCTTCACCCATTCCTCTGGCCAGCTATGCATTTCAGCAGCAGGGAGAAAGCATTGCCAGGGTACGCGAACATGAGGGCCAGGACAGCCTCCTGCCTCTGTACTCTCCCCCTTGGCCCGGGTTAGCAGCCCTCCTCCTAGAACATCAACACGACCAAGGGAGGATAAGGGAAAGTCAGAGCAGATCTCTGATCTCCTCACGACTCCAGGACCAAGGACACACAGAACACAAAGAAGACAAGACAAAGAAATGAACAAGATGTTTAGACCTGCCGGTGTTTTATAGTGTGAACCAAAGATGCTACCTCACTCAAGTTCCATACGTGATTTCTATCACTTTGATGATACCAAAGATAAACAGACGGTTCCTTCTCAGTGCACGGCCTCTACAAGTGAAGTTAGTAGATGATGTAAGCCCCCATCCCCTTCCCCCAACCCCGCCCTCGCCTGCGCCCCCTCTCTCCGACCACCCACCACCCATCTTTATTTGCCACCCTCCCTCCCCTCAGTCAAGCCATGGCGCCCTGCTAGGTCTGTCTTATGTGGGCTCTGATTACTAATCCATAGGAGTATGTGCTGATGTAGGTGTAGCTATTGCCAGATATGCTGATCCAGCCCGAGACACACAAACACACACACACTCACACACACACACACACACACACACACACACACACACGGCCCACACAAGTGTCCCTGTGGTGTAGAACATGCTGGCCATGCTACCCTTTCCCTATGCTTTACTTCAGCTGCACCAGCCTATTGCGTGTTTATTCTCCTCGATTCTAATCGAAAACGATGAAGATGTGAACTATAAGGGATAGGCTGGCAGGTGACCCATTTCATTTTGTAGACTTACAACTATGATGGATAGGCTATAGGTGGAACACTTCAAGCAGGAGGCAAACCCTAAACCCACAAATGTTTTTATATTTTGAGGTGGATATGTTCCCCTGTGCACCCTGCTGAGTGCAGCATCAATAGAGTTCTAGATTTTGGCGGGAGACAGCTGTCAGACGTTGTAACACTACGACAGGTAGAACAACTGACATCACGACAGAGCCCCAGTAGTTGAGCCCCGGCCAACAGCAGACAGGATCCTGACACAAAGCAGTCATGTTGCAATCTTTCTGAAACTCCCAGGACGAGTGCCTTGCTTGAACCAAAGTGTTGAACCGCTGTTGACCTCTGACCCCTTGACTCAGAATACCTCAGCCTGTAGGAAGGCCACCGTCGAAGAAGAAGAAACCAGGAGGAAGTTATTTTCTCACTCACGTGGTGCTTTCCGCCAGCGCAACCATGCAATGACAACATACCAAAGGAACAAAAAGCTGTTGTCCATAGCTACAGACAAACCAAAGGTCCCCCTTTTTCTCTTAGTTTCTTTCTCCTCCGCCCTCCCCCCCGTCCCACTCCTGTCTCCGTCCACCTGTGTGTAGTCCAGGCCCGGCACCCTGGCCCAGCATGGCTCAAACCAAATGTCTCGGAATACCTCATAGTAATAATGATTTCTTTGGGTTCTGCATCGAGACGTTATCTATCATCTATGAGTTAGGCAGGACTCCTCTAGTGTGGTACATGTTATCGTAGCTGTATCATTACCTGTTTTTATTTGTTATTTGGGTGGGAGCGCTCTGTTTCAAGTCACGGATGACAAGTTTCAGGGCGGTTTTGATGAAACTCGCCGGGTTGAGAGGAGGCGTACCTTTTATCAGACATTGGGTTATGCCAATATTATAATGAAGATAGACTATTGTTTTTACAGGGTAAAACCAACTGCTGTGATAATGTGTTTATATTTTCCCTTTACTCTACTTCTGTGTTGTGATTGGTCTTAATTTAATTGCATTTTTGTATCGGTTGACCACTACTTTAATTTATGCATTTGTAGAAACTATAGATTTGTATATAGTAGGTTTTTGGAAAAAAACAAACAAACAAAAAAAGTCTGTTTTATGTTGCAGCCTTATTTCCCATGATGCTTTGATGTTCTGAAGAAGTCGTTTGTATTCTTCTTCACCTAAATGTTAGCCGGCACTTCAATATGTGTTTGAAACACTGCCAGAAAACCAAACAGTTGATTTGCCAACGGAAACAAAGTTATGTAGAACTTGCTTTGTTTGAGAGCTGGCAAAAATCAGTATGTGTGTTTTTTCTATTCTTTTGACTCGGTTCTTTTATGGGTATTAATGCACATCCAAAGATTTTCTAAAACAAACCAAAAATAGAAAAAAATGTATAACGTTGAAAAAGCACTGGCATTTGTGAGGTAGCATTGTTGATGAGTTTTGATTTGCCATTCGCACGGGTATAGAATGTAAATGGTGTAGGCTCTGTTCACAAGCTGGGCTAGGCCTGTAGGGAATCTCCTGTTCAATTTACAATCTGAGGCTTTTGAATTCAGGGACTACAAGTCCTGCTCACTTTGCCATCCCACACACAGACATACGCACACACAGACATACAGACACACACAAACATAGACAGACACGCACACACACACACACACACACACACACACACACACACACACACACACACACACACACACACACACACACACAGACACACAAAGAAACACACACAAAGAAAAACACACACACACACACACACACACACACACACACACACACACACACACACACACACACACACACACACACACACACACACACACACACACAGACAAGGAGTGGGGGGGGGCGTGAGTGTAGGCAGCCGGTCTGCCAGGGGGGCGGGCCATGGGTGGGGTCTATATTTTTTTAAACCCGTGGTGTTGGCCGCCTCGCTCCATGTAGTATCTGTTCTTTTTTGGTACGCACTCGTGTTATGGCTTTAAAGTCTAATAAAACTCCAAAGAACATAACCAAACAAAGGAATCAGTCTGTGAGTGTGTATGCACGTGATTTCAAGGATGGTCTTTTTCCTTATCTTTTGTGTTTGGTGGGGTTTTCTGTTTGCCTTCTATGAGGAATCTTTGAAACAGTTTCTGAGGCACTGAATTGTGTCCATGTGTGTGTTTTTGTCCCCAGACAGCCATGTTTCTATTTTTTTTAATTGTTATTTCTTGTTTTGGTTTTATGAAAATCCATGTTTAGATCCCTATTGCCTATCTGGGTGATAGTGTCGGTGGACATCCGTGAGCATACTGTAATGGACTGATGTTCTCCTCACAACCACATTCTGTGTCATTCTCTGGTCAGAGGCACCCAGGTTCTGCTCTGTTCTCCGTCTGTTCTCCCGTGTCCACAGCGCAGTGTTCTCACGGGAAAGAAGTTGGCTGTCCATGGGTAGATCGCATCAGTATCGTCTACCAGGGGTAGACAATGCCTGTGTCCTTGATTAGACTGTGTGGCGTTCCGTCAAGGTGCATTCCTTCTATTTCCAGTTTCTGATTGCTGATGCTAATGCAAAAAGGAGGGTTGTTGTAACATTGACGTGTGTGACTGACGTAACGGGGATTTTTCCTTAGGATATTTTGTTGGTGTTTTTCTGTTTGGTTCTTATGACCGGTTGTCCATCAGGGGTTCCTATTTGATAGGTAGCTTGGCTACAGTTTCCATAACAATACTGCGGCGCCAAAGACAATCATCTTGATCTCTAATGCTGGGGGGCTCAATCTATCACCCAGCGGGGTAGCTCTCCAGCTATTCATATACAAAGATGCTTGAAAGGGTTTTGATAAACAAGCATATTTGTTGTCATAGACATTTAGGATATAGGTGACATTCGTAGTACGTTCTGAACTTTCCAAATAAAAATCATATTGCTTTTTTTCAGCCCAAGAGCTATTGTCAGACTTGATTTCCTTCCTCAGCCTTTTATTTCGCGAAGCTTGTTTGATTTCATTCGTCATTACTGTCTGTGTGAGCGCATATGTTTGTGTGTGTGTAAGGGTGTGTGTGTGTGTGGGGGAGTTTTTTTGTGCAATTTGTGAGTGTGTGAGTGTGTGTGTGTGTATGAGAGTAAGTTTGTGTGTGTGTGTGTGTGTGTGTGTGTATGAGAGTAAGTTTGTGTGTTTGTGTGTGTCTGTGTGAGCGCGCATGTGTTATTGTGTGTATGATTGTGTGTGAGTGCAATTATTTTGGCCAGTTCGGCAATGCTTTAGGTATATTGACGTTTTAACCCCATTCCACATCGGTTGATCCGTTCCGTTTATTCCCAGCAGCTTTGCGTCTGCTCTTTCAGTGCCGTGCAATATCATCTGTTTTGACTGCTAAGCAAATGAAAAAAAGGAAAAAAAAATTGAGAAGCGAAGTGATGATGTCATCAAGCTTTTTTCAGTGTTCAAATGTTTCAACATTTCTGTAGTCACCAAAGAAGTAGAAAATAAATTGTTGGTATTTCCATCTCTTAAATCTGGTGTCTTGTCATGCAATTTATTGTTATAGGAGTTTTTCTACCCTTATATTGAAAGGTTCATACTTCTCAGATATCATTTAAATAATGATTTAAATTGCAGTAAGGTATAGTAAGATATACCAACCGAAAATAGGACGATCACTTTAATCTATTTTTTCTTGCCGAAATATACTTTTGCTGCAAATAAAGGCTAATAGTCAAATGTAAGCATTATTGTCAAACTGAAAATTTTATGCAGACGGTTGATGTGTTTACCGTAGGAATGACAAATTATAAAATATAGCGAGAGAGCCAACGTACTTAACATTGAACCTTACTTAACCCTAACCCTAACCCTCACTTATTTTTTTATATAGGCCTATAGATATCTATATATATATATATATACACACACACATGAACATTTCTGACCAAACACTTCGAATATGAATCAAAAAAACTATTTTCCTCAAGGGTTTCAAAGACTATTTACCCCTACATCACTTTCTGCGTTACCGGTCCAGACCACTAGATGGAGCTATAATACTACCGAGACCAGACAAAAGAATCGCTGGATGACTATCTTTTCATCACAGACCCAGATGGGATTTCCCATGGATGGGCTTAGTTTAGTGTAAACAATGTTACATCATAGGTGGGTCATGACCTATGGCCGTTAAAGCTTTAAGGTTTACAATAGCCAATACCTTGCGTTGCATTGCACTCAATATGATTAAGTAAACCTCTTACGACTAAGTTTTGTGCAGTTGATGTCCAAAGTGAACATATTTCCAGATAATACACTTATTGTTAGGGCCTGACATGGAGCAAACGAAGCGACCAGGCTGAAGATTTTGAAATTGCTTTGACACAATACCAACCACCACATCAGCTGTGGAGCAGATTTGCGCATCGCATTCTGGCGGCCGCATCAGTCTCCTCTTTGTTACCAGTCAGAACAAAATGTTCACGGGGAAAAAGCATCTCACGTGCCGCCCACGAGAACGTGCATGGGATCGGCTGTCCAATCAGAGCAGAGAGTCAACCCTCTTTCGCGTGCTCCATCTCTCTCTCCCTCTCTTGCACGCTCCCTCCCTCTCTCCCACTCTCGCGCGCTCCCTCTCTCTCGCGCGCACCCTGACCGTTGAGGCGCGCTCGCCACGGTCCATCATTATTATTACTAATAACATGGCACTCTGAGTCGTATGCTAAACCAGCTCTCCCGCAGAATCCAGACGGCGCTCACCCCATGTGAGACGTTCAAATAAGAAGTAGAAGAAGAAGAAAGTTTGAACGCTCCTTTTCTAACTTCGCGGTTGCCATGGCAGCAGGTTCACGTGAGGCTGGGGAGGGAAGTGACGAGCTGTTGTTGGGACACGTGACCCGGGCTGCGCTGCCGCTGATCTGTTGTGACAAGCAGCGAGGAGGAGGTGAGGAGAGGATCCAGGTCGCATCGAGCCGAGCAGGACGCTAGCTTATGGTCTGGTCCCTCGGACGGCTCTGGTTCGTTAGATCGTCTCACCCGACGGGTCACCGGGAGGACGGCGTCTCTGTCCCCGCGCCGCGAGACATCTGCTCCCCCTGCACCGCGACGACACGTCGTATTGTTTTGTTTGTTTTCAAAGTTGGACTGGAAGAAGACCGATAATTGTTTCATTTGACCTGAACTGACCGTTTCGAGTGAGATATAACCCCCAGACGATGTGACAGTTTGGCTACACTTTGGTCCCGTTCTGCCCGAAGAATAATTCACCAAAACGGTTCTTCCTAACTACGACCGCGTTGGTCGTGCTGGTCGAGACGGTCGTGGTGAACCGAGCCGAGACCCCCCTGCGCTACGGCTTGTCAGGGGTTGTTAGTCCGGTGTCGTGGTGGTACTCACAGGCACACACCACCCGTATGGCCAGCGTGTTGTCAGCTCGTCCGCACAGCTGGTAGGGCTGGTCGTGGTCCGATAGGCTCCGGTACAGTGGTACGGTTCGGTGCCACGGGACCCGAAATGTGTGGCGACGGAGCGGGGGTCCTGGTGGAGGATTCAGAGACTGATCGTAAGGGTAGCCTGATGGCTAGCTGAGAAGAGGCAGTCCGCTCAGTCGATCTCCTCGTCCAAGGCCAGATACATATAGAAATACACGATCAGTTCAGCAGCCGATTAGAAGACAGTGACTCTGACAAAGCGATGCTTTGTTGTCGGACAGGAGACAACTGTCAGCGACGTACAGGCTCCACAGCTGACTGTGTTGGGTGGGCTCCTGCATCAGGTGAAGCCACTGCGAGGACCAGGGCTCAGGGCAGGGGCCATAAGCGCATAGGCTGTGTGTGAACAGGACCTGTGGACAGAGGGACAACTCGAAGACCGAGAGGACTCTTGGGAGGTCTTCACGATGACACTGGACAACATGAAAACAGAGAGAGGTACGTACATGTTTGAAATTGAAATTGTGCATAAGCAACCCCGACCATCGCTACTCGAGAGACATCTCAAGCTGTGCTGCTATTCAACACGGCCTTGTTTTGGAAAATGCGAGTCAGACCTCAAACATCAACACTGTAAACAGCTGACAGTCATGTTTTAGCACAAACCAAATATGGCTTCTGTGTGCACCCTGCGATTTGGTTTGTCGCTGCATTGGATCTCCAGATGTAGACATCGGCTCGGAAGTGGTAACGACAACTGTCGTATGCTTTTGCTACTTATCCGACATGATGTTTTGCCTTTCACTAGCAAATTGACAGAGCAAAATCAGAGGCATTTATTGGTTCAGACAAGGATAATAAAGAATAAATAATAGCCATTCATGTCTCACTTGGAACAGTAACGTCCTCCCTGATGCAATTACTGTCAAGTTGATAAGCATAAGGCGTTTTTTCTTGTGTAAGCACGTCAATAAAGAATTGGGTGATTGAATCCACATGACTGTCAGGAATCCAGAGTTTACGTGATTAGACCACAAAAGCCCCATGACACAGGAGGGGAGAAGCCATTGTTTCTCAGCTGCAATGATTTGGGGCACAGGATCAGTGCATGGTTTTCATAGGTAGTTCAACTGCAGTAAGAGCGCAGGCTGACAGGGAGGGGAAGACCCTGTAGCACGATGTATTGGTAACAGGACGCCTCGACACACAGTAAACATACGCCCTACATGGGCTGGGAGGGTTTTAACCCTAAGCCACATTGCTGCACTTAAAAGTCGATGCTACACAAGTTACATCATCTGTAAACGGTGCCAATGAACGCTAATGTGCGATGTAAACAAAAGGGCGAAAAGATAACAACACGAGACGATTGTTCCTATTGTGATACTTTTTGTTTTAATGTTTAAAGACAATACAATATGGGTTTAGGAGACGCTAGAGAGATAACCACAAACTGAGTATATTATTATTGTAATTCTAGGAGCCAGACACTGAGGCAGTTCCAACCACTATATTTTATATTTATAGATTCTGAATATAGATCACAGCATATATGCCTAAACCATTCTTTGATTGCACAGCGAACATCAAACCAACTGAACGAAGCAGGCCTGCCTGAGGCTGTTTATTAGTTGAGCCATTTCTCTACCGTCTCCTGATTTCATATCAGACTGACCCACACACTGTCAAGTTGTAATTATAAACCCATGGAGCAGATGCCAGCGGCTGTGTCCCCTCAGGGCAGGCCGTGGTGCTATTGTTATTTGGAACATACTGTGCTGTGAGAGGAGATGGGAGATTAACACTCGGGCTGTCACCTAGGCCCCTGACTCCTCCCTCAGAGGAGGAGGAAGTTTGGTGAAGAGAGAATCTGTTGTTTGGTGGCTGGTGACAGACACCAGAGGACCGTGCAATAAGCACATATTTACTGTGTGTGTGTGTGTGTGTGTGTGTGTGTGTGTGTGTGTGTGTGTGTGTGTGTGTGTGTGTGTGTGTGTGTGTGTGTGTGTGTGTGTGTGTGTGTGTGTGTGGGGCAGGTCTATTTGTGTTTGTATGTGTATCTATATCTGTATTGAAAAAGCCGAGACATCATCAGCACCACAACTTCTGGGGCTTCTTGGGATGTCATACAAGGGGAAGGCTTTCTCTGAAACTTGCTGTCCACACATTTAGTTCTGCTTACGCGCCTTAAGAACCAGAAAAAACTGACACTGTCTTTGTTGCTTGTTTTCCTCAAGCAGGGCTGCAGGATTAGGGCACCTAGTGCATTGTGCCTTTTTGGGAAATGGAGAGAGAGAGTGGGTGAGGAATCTAAATATTTGTTGGAATGTATTACGGTGGACAGCTAATTCATGTACTTGCTCATTCATAAACAGATGTGTTTATTTAACTTTGGTTTGGGCAAACCTCCTAACATTAAAAGGCACAAAGGAGGCTAGTCAAGTGGTCTCAGTCTTAGTGACTCTCTTGCGCACACATGTTCATCACACGTTTGCGAGCTGACCAACCCGAAAACAATCCAGTCAGTGATGATCTCAGAGTCATGTAAGGTTATATGTAGAGTAGGAATGTAACGTTATGAAAATGTAACCTCACGGTTATTGTGATCAAAATTTTTAAGTACCCAAAATATGCCCATACTTCAGACTTAAGTCCTCTTAGAAGGTAGGGATGGGCAACGATCGTTGAATAGTCCGAGTCATGTAGTATATCGAATAATGAATGTGTTATTTATTGCACGGCTCTTCTCAATGCTGTTGAACGCATATAATGCGCATAATAAGCATATCATGACCGCTGTCAAGGTAAGTAGAATATTTTATTTCCTATCAAATCACACCGCAAGTAGTCCGGTAAACCATCAACCCCAGCGTCCTCGGTTGCTAAGCGACTTCAACATCTTTGGCAGACTATTTCTCTGCTGATCAACTCTACGAATGCTGGTAACAAATAAATTGTAAAAAGACACACTGTGAAGTTATTTTTTCGTCGTGTCTAGTTCAACGTCATGCAGGCTGTGTTCAGTAAAATAAATATATAAATAGCGTTCTGTTTTCGGCGCATGTGGGCCTATCTGCCTTAGCCCGTGTTGAAATAATTTTGATGTTGAATGTTGATGGCGCAGTTGGTGAAATAAATGGATTGATTTCCTACAAATCATAAAAGCCTCACCCTGTGTCATTCTGTGTGCGTGCGTGCGTGCGTGGGGGGTTCTTGATTGACCGATTTTCGAATATTATTCGAATACTTGAATAGAATATGAATAGCATTTTTGCCAGAAATGCAAATCCCAATAAGAAGGCTGATGGATGTCTTGAGCGCTGTCGTCTCCTCCTTCCGCCATGATTCAAACTGAATCGAAACTTAAAAACATCATGTTGTAGGCTACACAGTGCGCCTGCACGGCGACTTCAGGAGACTCGGATGAAGCGCTGGGGATGAAGCGCTGGGAAGGATTTAAGCACACGGTTACCACACCGCGGGCGCGGTTATCCACCACGATAATAATTTTATTTGAAATGGTCATTTTTATCAACAACATTTTTATCGCGGTTTACCGTTACACCGATAACCGTTACATCCCTAGTGTAGAGTCATAGTCAGCAGGCCGCTGACTCCCTGTGGTGTGACGTTTACTGTGTCAATGCTCGGAGCCCTAACCAAGCCTGAAGTAACCTCTGTAGCTCGGCCCAGACCCATCAGTTCCCCAAGCGCCCCAGGAGTTCAGCTCCTGGTGCATCCTCCATCCCTATCCCATCACAAACACACTGCTGTCCTGCCCGCCACCCGACCAGTTAGACCAGGATGAAAGTTTGCCCCAGTTCCCAGGACGCAGCACCTGTCCTGTCCCGGCGCAGAACAAGAATTGGAACAAATCTTTGTTCTGTATTGAGGCGTATTTGTAAGACAGCTAAGGAGCGGGGACTACCCATGTGCCTATTGCTAACTTCCCAGTGGGATCCAAAAGTGTTATTCCTGGTTGGAATGCTATGCCTGACTTGGTGATGTCACAGATATATCGTTTTATAGGAAGGTGTAGTATTTACGTAACAAAGAAATGCATTCATTTCATGCTATATGTTGTAATAAGTTTTGTCTCCTTATACGTCCCTTAGACTAAAGATCTCTTTCGAAAAGGCATTCAGTGTGGTTGCGAAAATGTGATTGTTGTTTAGAGTGAAGCCGGCAAAACATACAAGTTGAGCTCAGCTAGCCTCAACGTGATCCGATGTGACCAGTCCACATTATATGGTCAGAGCTTGTAACAGAAGGGTTAAATGGGCCACTGTTCCCTTGATGGCAGCACAGAACATGGGCTTTTGACCCCTATTGTCTGGTGGAGTGGGTGCTGTGGAGTTTGCCAGCGGTGAGTTGGGGGGGAATTAGTGTGTGGGGTAGATTGTTAGAGGGGGGGTGGGCGGTGTTGAATACCACTGGGGAAATTAGGAAGGCATAGAAGAGAAGAGCCTGTCTTCATATTGTAGGAAGGCATTGTCTGGGCCTGTCTGCTATAATCAAATGCTGCTCTCACAGAGTTCACTGTAAGGAGCCTCGGGGCGAGACCAGTTATAACATGTGACTGCACCACCAGTACTCCCTGTAGATGAATACTCTTGACGTAATCCCATAGTGTTTTGCTTTCCTGCTCTCTCTCACGCACAATTGTTCAATGCTGTTTAATGTACAGTGATCTCAATTCTCCTGAATGTATTTATTGCAGCTCACATCATCCAACCTCAAAATAGTGGGTTTTGTCCTTACATTTTCATTGATTTCGTCCCTAGGCAATCACGGGTAATGGTTAACTCAGTATTGTCGTTTGCTACATCGTTTGGGCCACTGCTTTCTCCCTCTCTGTTAGCCTTCTCCACCAGCCCCCTCCTTGATCATTGCACAGTCACCTCTCCGATGCAATCACTGTTTAATTCATAGTCACATCACTGAATATTGATATGAAACCCAGTGTGAACGCCAGCCTTTGGACTTGCAAGCAAAAGTTATCTGATGGCGAAGATGGGCCCAGACAGTTGTTCGTCAGCATAGAACACAAGCTGAGGGTTTAGCAAAAAGACGGAGGCCATGTTGACGATGACATCGGCCCCGTCTTTAGAGCGAGACGGACGCAGCCTCTGCAGCGGCCGAGAGTTAAGCCTCTGGGGGATTGGCCGTCCTCATCACAAGACACTCTGGTCTTGTCTGGTCGTCACCGCTTCGACGGCAGTGATACGTGTGCTGGCATGGATCTGACAGCACCGGTGACATCATCGTCCTGTGTGTTCATCATACCCCCATGGATCACGGTCTGTTGCCATTTAGCCAACCAGCATCAGATTCCGTAGGGATAGGAAGTGCCATCTGGGCTGGTCAGCCTGTTCCTGGTAGGGTAGGTGGTGGAATACCCATAAGCATCCATCACCCCTTGCTATTGGTCCATCTCTCTCTTGTTCTTTTGTAATTGTTTTACTTCTTCCTCTACACATATTGTGTGTCCCTTTCCCAGCATCTTTATTTTCAGCATGTCTGTTATTATTCTCCAAAACCTTTTTGATTGTTCCTTTGGCACTCCCCATGGCTCCGTTTCCCTCCAATGAAATCTGGACAAGCACGGGCCAAATGTGCTGCACAGTGGGCCCCGGGCCCTCACACGAATGTGACGGGACATAACTGGATCTAGCAGGGAGCTTGCAGTGTTTCTCCGGGGGCGCCTGCTAAGAAGCTGTGTTTGTTTTAGGAGAAACACAGCCATTCACGCCTTTGCACTTTGGCACGTCCTATTCATCGATCACTTCGTCGCCTCAGAAAAATAAGCTGACATACCCCCGGCCTCGTGGGCTCAAGCAAGCCTCGCAAGGAGCCCGTCACGTTTACAGCGTGACCTGCTCCACCTCCGGCTTCCAGCACAGAGGCTGACGCCGGAGTACCGACGGACTGACAGAGGCGCTGGTGATAAGAGTCACCTGATTGTGTAACCTTAAATAAACAGCAGCCGCCTCTCAACTCTCTCCTCTTGAGCAGCTGCGTGCCGTGCCTACAGAAGCTGGACTTTTTCTGTGTGAGTC
The DNA here is from genome assembly GCF_026213295.1 of Gadus chalcogrammus. Lineage (NCBI taxonomy): Eukaryota > Metazoa > Chordata > Actinopteri > Gadiformes > Gadidae > Gadus > Gadus chalcogrammus. Next base: position 22,343,292 of record NC_079425.1, on the reverse strand, counting down.
CGTATTGAGTCATTCCTGCTACAACGGGGAAAATCCGGTTAAGTCTCCCTAGTAGTTATTTTTCTACAATGAGATTTGAATGTAAACTCAAACAAAAAAAAGTGGAAAAGCACAACCGGACACATAGGGGTTGATAGAAGCAGTTGCTAGCCGCATGCCAAAATGTTATTGAAACACATGACTCTGTTGACTTGAGCTAAGGAAGTGCAGCCAATAGCAAAGGGGCATTCTGGAAAAGAGTGATTTGGGGGTTACCTACCCTACCCCCTTTTTAAATTAGACTAATTGTTCAAAACATATTCAGGCCTGCAGCCTCTTGGCTATGGAATAGAGAAATACTGCAGTATTATGTCATAGTACATAAAGCCAAGTCGTTTATGCTTTTGGAATTAGAACCTTAATGAATATTAATTAATGCTTGGTCTTGTGTTGTTCGCTTAAAAAGCACCATTTACTTTCTAGTGCTTATAAAGCAAAAGGTGCTTTATAATGCTGTTCAGTGCTAGTAGGCGCACATTTTTGCCTTCCCCATACTGATTTCTTGTACATAATAAATATTCCCTTGGACGTGAGTACTACCTTGTATCAGTAACTGTATTGTGTAATACAAGCCGTGATCTGGTTTGCTATAACACACACTCGCACAGGCAGCAGGTGCTCTCGTATCAGAGCCGGTTGTGTCCCCTGGCCTGCAGGTCAGCCTAGTGTCAGGTGGTACGTACGAGGCCACAGGGTGAACGCTTCCAGCTGGCCAGCAGACAAACAATGGCTTTAACGGTTTAACTATAGGCCCGTTGTGGGATGGGACTGGAGGTGGCATGGGGTCGTTGAGGACACTGAGGGCGACAGACACCCTGCTGGGATTCACTGTGAGACCGGCCCAAGGCCCATTGTTTATTAAGAGCAGCATCAGGTGAAGCCTCACCTGAGAACCTGCCGCTCCTATCCACTTTCCTCACTGAGTCTCAGCTCAGACTTGGTGCCGTTGTTTCATGTAGTCTCTGCAGGCTGTCGACTAGGCCCACTTAACGAGCTCAAGGCTGGGACACACACAAACACGCACACGCGCAAACACAAAAACGCAAACCCATGCGCAAACACACCCACATATATACACACATGCCCAAACACACACACACACACCCACACACATGCAAACACACACCCACATACACAAAAATAACCAAAAACACCCACACTGAGGGTTTTGTGTGTGGGTCACTTGCGGGCTATATCAAATGGACTTTGTCCCCTGGCTTTGCGCCAAGTGACATGGTCCATCTCGGCCTGTTTGGCTAGCTAGGTCAACACCCGAGAAATCCAACGGACTGGTTGTCCTAGTTGATGTAGGTGCTGTGTGTTGCAGTGTGTCTGTGTTGTGCCCCTCTCTGGGCTGTTGTAGGCAACATGTGCGCTGCTGACAGATGGCTCCGTGGGAGGCTAGGAGGTGGGTATGTGTTTTGACGGATATTCTCACGAGTATTGGCCAATATTTGTTCACATTTCCAGACAGCATCACGGGTTGTACAAGCTGTTTTCAAGGATATTTGTATGTTATTTATTTAATGGTATATCACCATAGCAGCAATAAACCTACATTTACTGTAAAAACTAAATTGATTCAACGTATATTCTATTAAAACTAATACAATTGTAGCCTCTTTTCTTTTCAATGAATTGACCTTGATGTGTACTGTGGCTGTTAGATGTCTCCATATCTGCAGAAACATTATATTTGGCAGTCAAAATGCTGTTAGATCCATTAGTTGTATTTTCCTGTACCATTTAGCACCAATGCACAGGGCACGGTTTCCCTAATGTGATCTTGTGCAACAAACATGACTTCACTAATCGCAGGCCTTGGCTCGCAAAACCCAATATTGTGAAATACATTCAATTATTTAAACTTGCTAATTAAGGGTTTTGCTGAGGGGCAAACTATGGCAGTGGTTTAAGGACTCAACGCTCTAAAAGGTCAAAACAAACCCTGGCATTCATCAACTGATGCAACCTAAGATTTAAAGTAATAAGATCATTGATTATGTAAAGGAGATTGGCCAAGCCGATTTTACACTTACCCAATGCACTTCACCAAATTGTATGGATAACTTGTATATTGCAATGAAAACTATCTAATCCACAGTATAGTCTTGTAATCATCAAAGTATGTGATAAAGTAACGAAAAAGTGTTCCACTGTATTACTGCCCTGCCTTGGAAATAATCATAAGTAAATAGTGGGCCCTTGGGTTTGGGTCTTAGTCTTTCCCCCAGCCCAAACTGGTTCCTTCCAGTCAGGAGCGGCCAGCTGTATGTTCCACAGCTGACCTTCCTTACGCTGAGCCCGAGGGTTAGCTTGGGCTGCTCCAGGCAGGATAGACTCTTCCACCTGCAGGGTGACCTCACCTGGGTCACCAGGGGTCGAGGTGTTCAATCGGGTAAAGACAACCCGGCTAGCTCCAGTTGCAGAGAACCAATGCCTTCTATCAGGTGCCGGTCCACCTGATGGAATTCCACAGAGCCTAGTTTAGTTTCAGTGGTGCCGGGTTGGTGGTGCCTCAGGTCTAGGCCTCAGGGGGATTGGTTGCTGTGATTGAAACCACACAGGACACTTGGGAGAAGTTACTGCCAGTTATCGATGTGTTTTTATAAATGTACACAATGTTGTCCCCCGCTTTTATTGGTTTGATCTACTGCCACAGTTTCACATTTAACTACAAGCGGTGTTGTGTGTTTATGAAGCCTATGTTACCTCGGCCCAAGTGTGAAACACGCATTACAGGCCCAATTTTGAGGCGGTTTCCAAAGGTGCCTGGAGCTGGGATAAGATCTGTAGGAGTTCACCTCTCCCTCAGCTGTGGGAGAGGTAATCCCATCGGCATGCCAAAACGGCCCAGTGCTGTTGCTGCTGGTCAGCCACTTACCCTGGGCCTGGTTACATCACAGACCTCGACCCCGGACAACGGGTTTAGCATCGGGGTTATGCCTGCGTGATACAGTGAGGCCTGAGCTGAACTCTCGGAGGTTGTGCCTGTCAACACCATGGCCGGCTGTCGCTCTAGGTCCTCTTTGGGGTTAAGGCCATTACTTGGTGTTGCTGCACACAGCGCAGCAGGGGAGGGGGGGGGGGGAGTGCTATGGACCCTTGTTCCATTGTTTACTGGACGCGGTTGAGGTCCATCTTCTAAACCTCCATCAGCATATGACTCGGACCAACAGGTTGGCCTGATAGTGCTTCTAAAGTGGTGTTCCTTCGGTTTTCTGTTTTCAACCACCTGATTCACATGCGCCTTCATTCAGACCTCCTCACTCTGCTGTATGAGGACTGTATCTGTGTGGTCAGAGAGACACTCTTGTAGTTCTCAAGAGATTGGGAGATTGTTTGTTCCTTGCCACTCCTTGACCTCAACCAGCTACCTTTTAAGTTTGAAAGATAGAACTCAGTTAAACTCATGCTAACCTTCTTACTCTGGTTTGGGGTCTTCATCCATACCTAGCTAATGCTGTGGGTAAGCTGAGCAGCTCATGTGGTTTAAGAGGGATTTGTGTTTGTGTTCTCGAAAAAGGTTTACTACAGTAAGTAGGCTTTTAAACCGAAAGCACAGGCCTAAAGAGCGGCTTTAGTCTCTTTAGGCTAGCTAGAGTTTGACAGCCAGGCAATGCATCATTTTTTTTTTTGGGCATCCGTTTAAGCAAATTAAGCGGCCTTGCATCTCACCAGGAGCCGGCATGTCTGGCCGGAACAGTGGAAAACACCGGAAAAGCATATACTCTCAGTGATTGCGTAACTAGACCGCTGGTTCTGATGGTACGGATCGTCAAGGCCAGTGAAGGGACAGGACCTGCTGAGTGTCAGGACAGTATTATAACCATGATGACTGGCATGAGGATACATACACAGGCACACTGGCATCCCAGGCCTGTGGAAGGCCTCTGCACAGTTTTGACTTTGTTTTTCCCACTGCAGCTTGGAGGAGTTCAATTAGGTTGTCCTGGCAGAAACACCGGCTAGATAATACATTCCTCCTCTCTCTGAAAGGGCTTGTTTGTCAAGTAACTTGCAGACTTTAGCACCAAAGAGTCTGCTGGCAAACAAATGCCCTGTTGAGGTGTGTGTGTGTGTGTGTGTGTGTGTGTGTGTGTGTGTGTGTGTGTGTGTGTGTGTGTGTGTGTGTGTGTGTGTGTGTGTGTGTGTGTGTGTGTGTGTGTGTGTGTGTGTGTGTGTGTGTGTGTGTGTGTGTGGTGATGTCAGCTTACAGCAGCTGAGTTCACAAAACACCAAAATAAGGGTTCCCCTTTGCAAGCCCCGTGTCAGCCAATCAGGTCCCAGGGATTGTTGCTATGTGTGCTGTGAATCTGCCCCTTTGTTGAGGAATAAAATGGGAGGAATACACAAAGCCACACGTGCGTACACACACACACATTGGCAGGCAGACAGACGGACAGGGAGGGAACCAGAGCTCAGTCCAGAGTTTTGGCTAACCACTTACGAGGAAGTGGGTGGAGGCTGGAAAAGTTTGTGTGTTTCAGGACTGCTTGAGGGAGCCAGTCTGTCGGACCTTAGCCCCATAGCTTCACTTTCCTCTGGCCCGGAGCGCCACTGCTCTGTCCCTTTTAAAGATCCCATGTCAACTTATTTCCAGAACTTTCTCACATAACCTCCCAACTGTTGATCCCACACCGTCTGAAAAGGCTTGAGTTGATATCTTTGTTTTGTGTGGTGTTGCCTTTCCCTGGAGCTCTGAATCGCCTGGCTGACATCACCCCAGTGATTTAGAAGCGCCAGCAGCTCCTCTACCTGCTGGGTTGGAGGGGTCTAGGACAGGCCCGCGTAACCGGATAGGTGAGCCCTGAAAGGGCCTGTGATTCATTGTGGGGAAAGGCAGTGGAAACGCGGCTGTTGTTGTGATGACCCTTTTAGTCTGCGGCGACACATCTTTCAGCTCCTTAGCTAAAGAGGTCTGTGGCACACTCGAACCAGTGTATGACGTATGTGTGTGTCTTTGTGTGTGAGTTTTTGTGTGTTTTTCTTTGATTTGCAGTAACAGGGCCAAGCAATAAGCACCCGAAGAACAGTGAACCCACAGTGAAGAACACGCACCATCTAAATCACACGGCTGCATGGATTTGCATACCCATAGACCCGAGCTGCACCTGCACACCCCTCAACCACCACCCCCCCCGGACCCCCACTCTCGCACTTCCATGAGTGCCTACATAACAAAAGGCACCTAAGCTCTGACACACACACACACACACACACACACACACACACACACACACACACACACACACACACACACACACACACACACACACACACACACACACACACACACACACACACACACACACACACACACAGAGAGAGGAGGGAGGAGAGACCCCTCAATCTCCGTGACAGGCGTTTAACGGGATGTCGGTGTTGCCAGGGCAACCCCTTTCCCCCCTCCTCGTGTGAAATGGAAGATTGTGTTGTGAGAGTTATGCGGGCGTTTTTTATTTTTTCTTTCTTTCAAGTGTTCTTTGTTCTCCGCCGTCCCTGCCACCGGCCCACCGTTGGGTCGCCGATCGGCCCGTTCCCTGGGCGGCCCCGCTGGCAGCCAGCCACCGCGACCAGCCCCCGGGCACAAAGGCCGCGCTGTAGCGCAGAGGGCTAGGCCGCTACGGCCTAGAGAGGGAGACCCGGGTCTCCATACGGCGTCACAGACACATAGACACACACACACACACACACACACACACTCACACATCTGTATGGCTAAAGAGAGGCCTCAGAGTGACCCTCCGGTGTTACCACTCTCCATACACACAGACAGGCTTATAGGTATAGCAGCGAGGCTGCTATGGCTAAAGAGAGGCCTCTGAGTGACCCTCTGGTGTCACCACTGCACACGCGCATTCACATACAGGCTTTGAAACCGGGCTGGGGTCATGTGGCGTGAACGTGTGAATTATCAAAGAGCCAAGTATTTATGTGAACTGGTTATATTCAGTCTGAAACTAAACTTGAATTCCTTCTACGGACTGGTGATTTCTTAAAGTAGTACATTTCTTATATGTTAAATGTATCAATACTATGGGAAAACATGAGATTAGAATCACTGAGATACATTTTAAAATGTGTGTGCCCTTTTTGATTCTTCAATACATGTTCATGTCAATTCCAAGACAAAAGCACCAGGATCACACTTTAAAGGCATCTCTATGTGGCAACTGCAAAGCACAAAGGAAACTAGATTTGTGTATGAATCTGTTCTTGTCACAAATAATTTTACTGAGACTTGGAGGCCCTTCCACTTTAACAGACTCCATTAAAACGTCGGTTCTGTTATCAATCGCAAACAGAGGATGGAAGCAATCCCAGTAAAATGCCTCAGACTTTTATTTGAGGCCCTTCCGCCTGCATTTGCTCTGTAAAAATAACACAACAAATTTTATTGAGTACTTTGAGCAGGCATCCTATTGATGAGTGGTAGAAGTCCCAAACCAGTTTTAATTTGGGAAAGATTATTACCGCCAGTACTTCTTCAGTTCTGTTCCGGCATTTATATATACGCTTTATAATCTCATGGGGAGTCCAAGATAAGGGTAAGAGACAGACATACAGGGGGGGGGGGAGAGAGAGAAAGAAAGAGTGAAGGCAAGCCACCAGACTGCATCTATATTTATCTCACTGAGGTCTGCAGTAAGGAGATTTAGCATGGACAAACTGCTCCTGTAATCTCCCGATTTGCCTCTCTCAATTCATCATGGCAGTACAGCTGTGTGCGTGTCTGTCTCTACAGCTGCCTGCATGCACGCACGCATGCACAGATTGATTCTGCAGGTCTCCGGGTGTCACGCACACATCCGTTCCCGGTGGGCTGCTTGAGAGGAGAGTGGGTCAGGACTCAACGTTACGTGTCTCCATACAGAAAATGCAGGACGACTTACATTGTTATGGTAAAATCAGCCGTTCCTGTCAACCTCCCTTGAAGTTGAGAACACGCTGTACCCACCCCGCGTCACCTGCAGCTCCAGGCCGACAGGCAAGCACTGACGAGGAGGAGGAGGAGCAGTCTGTCTGGTCTCTGGGATCCAGATGAAGCCGGATAGGGCTGGGTGTTGAGCCGGCACACCTCAGCGAGCTAAGCCTGCACGACCTGGCCTCGCTTACGTAGCTGGGCCCGTCTCTCTCTCTTCCATGGTAGTCCCCTGTCTCTCTGCCTCTCACATGGCAGTCCCCTGTCTCTCTGCCTCTCTTCCATGGCTGTCCCCTGTCTCTCTGCCTCTCTTCCATGGCTGTCCCCTGTCTCTCTGCCTCTCTTCCATGGCTGTCCCCTGTCTCTCAGCCTCTCTTCCATGGCTGTTCCCTGTCTCTCTGTCTCTCATACATGTCCCCTGTCTCACTGGCTCTGGCCTCTTCGTCTGGCTGTGAGGACGTCTCTTTGCTTTCTGTGTAGGTATCTCTCGATCTCAATGCCGACCATCAGCAGTATTGAGAAGAATGGGGAGAAAAAGACAATGCTGTAAACCGAAAGAACATATGCTCAGTCATCCTTCCTGCTTATTCTAAATGGGTACGAGGTCACCGCCGCATACCAGACGGGTTGTGCCTCTAAATCCACCCGGAGTGCAGGTCTTTGTTTCTTTCAAGAGATCTCATTTACAAAGCGGGCCGCCTGTACACACATGGTTGAAAGATGCATGGCTGTTCTGCTCACGGTCCACAAACGCTTATATGCTAGACTCATACCTTTATACTGCCAGTCTGACCTCTTTCTCCCCCATCTCCCCCCCCCCCCCACACTCCACTCGCCTGCCCGAGGTGTTATTCCATACCACATGATCCTGCACTGTTGTGATTGGCAGTGCACACAGAGACAGCTGAGCTGAGCTGAGGTGTGTGTGTGTGTGTGTGTGTGTGTGTGTGTGTGTGTGTGTGTGTGTGTGTGTGTGTGTGTGTGTGTGTGTGTGTGTGTGTGTGTGTGTGTGTGTGTGTGTGTGTGTGTGTGTGTGGGGCAGGTCTGGCTAAATGAGTCTGGGGTCCTCATCATGTTTCTCTCTCGTGTGTCTCTCATGTCTCGTGTCTACACCTTGATGGCCACGTGTTGTTTTAAAGGACAAAGTTCAGGAATTTAGGACACTTTGAGAAAACAAGGAGCAGGTATAGTCATGCACATCTGTCCAGGATGCTTAAAGATGGGGTGGAGATAACGTATATCCACCCATCCAGCTCCGGGTTGGGTACTGAAGGCGACCCGGCCCCAACACCCGATGCACACAGACCTTCATTTCCTGTCTGGGTTTGATGCTCTTCTTGTTGTGTAGAGGGAGGTGTTGGGGATCCGTCTCGTTCAAGACGAGATCAACCTTGCACATGAAGAGTTAATCGTATGCACAAACAGCCAGAGGGTTGAATCCATTAATCATTTTCACGTAGAACGAAAAATGTAAATGTACCTCTCAATATTGACTTCCAATTTGTCATAAAAAAGCAAAAACATGTAATTAATTCAAGGAACGCCTCTGCACTTATGTAGAGGTGTGTGAGTGTGTGTATATAATGTGCATGTGTGTGTATGTCTGGTTTTCCTAGAAGTGTTGTTGCCATGTGGGTCTGAGGCCTGACGGATCCCATCTATGTGAGCGTAAGCAGGGCCCCTCGCATAGTCCCTACTCCTCACTAGCCCTTTGTTTGAGTGTGTGTGTGTGTTTGTGTGTTTGTGTGTGGGACTACCATTATTCTTGCCCCTGGTTTGAGGAGGCTGGATCGTTAGGGGGGATGTGTACTCATGCTTAAGATGGGTGGAAGGGAATGTGAGTGATTGTCCTCTGGGTGATCTGGGTATTTACACATCCATGTCACGTGTGCCTGAACACCAGGATTAGTGTGTGTTTATGCGTGCGTGTGTGTGTGTGCGTGTCCAAATGTGTTTGTTTGGATTTCCTAGAAATTTGTAATCGGACCCTGCCTTTCTGCACTTGCTTGGGGGGATCTGTGCGATTGGGGACATTTTACATAGAAAGCGGGAGGGAGGGAGGAAGGGAGGAGGGGCATGTTTCCTTGGCTCCTCTAATGACATCTCCACCCGCTCCCCTCCCCTCAACCACCACCACATGTGGTCCAGGTAGCCTGAACCCCCCCCCTCTGTTCAGACAAAACAATGTCCTGAGAGGCCCTCGCAGAAACGCCACACAGCCTGCCAGCCTTCCCTGGCTGTGGGGTAGGGGTCGCTGGTGTGTGTTCAGGTTAGCTGCAGGTTTTGCTGTTTTCAGCCTTGCGTCCTTCCCCACTGCCCTCTCTAGCGCCCCTAGTGGTGGTCATTTGTTGTACGGCCTCTGGAAGACGCACTCAGCTGTGTTGACGATGGAGATGGTCTTTTGTTTTTCTTTGTATCTACCAAGAGATAGAAGGTCAGATACCTTCATATTCTGCAGCGTATTGTCAAAAATGTGTTTGTCTCTCTCTCTTTCTCCGTCCCCACCTCTCTCTCTCTACCCTGTGCTCATTCTGCCTACAGCTGGCTGACGCCCCCCCCCCCCCCCCCCCCTCCCTCCTCATGTTTTGTGTCGGACTGTGCTGCTCCGCTCTCCCCACGTGCAGCGGCAGGAGCTGAAGCATGTGGGAGGAGTTTCCCCTGGAGGAATGTGTGTTACTGGCTGGCTGACACACACGCACACGATACAGTCCCACTGCTTTGCTTAAAGCAAACACCTTCTCAGAACCAGCTGAGAAAGAACCTCTGTTCCCTCTCGTGTGTGTGTGTGTGTGTGTGTGTGTGTGTGTGTGTGTGTGTGTGTGTGTGTGTGTGTGTGTGTGTGTGTGTGTGTGTGTGTGTGTGTGTGTGTGTGTGTGTGTGTGTGTGTTGTGTGTGTGAGCAAAAATGTGCTCAGTGCTTGTGGCACTTTTATGCCTGCAATCGGATTCAAGCGTTCAAGGTCATAATATAGTTACGATACTTTAAACCAGAACATTACACCAACGCTGCTCCCCACAACACCAACACTACTCACCAGAACACCAACGCTACTCACCACAACACCAACACTACTCACCAGAACACCAACGCTACTCACCAGAACACCAACGCTACTCACCAGAACACCAACGCTACTCACCAGAACACCAACGCTACTCACCAGAACACCAACGCTACTCACCACAACACCAACGCTACTCACCACAACACCAACGCTACTCACCAGAACACCAACGCTACTCACCAGAACACCAACGCTACTCACCACAACACCAACGCTACTCACCAGAACACCAACGCTACTCACCAGAACACCAACGCTACTCACCAGAACACCAACGCTACTCACCAGAACACCAACACTACTCACCACAGCACCAAGTGTTATTTAAATGTTTTATTTAAGTGTTATTTAATTGACATAAAGACCAGCTTTTCTTGCTTTTGGAATGTTCACCTTGTTCACCCGCTGAACTCTAATCCTCCACGCTTAGCTTGGAGGCTTTGCTTGATCTTGTATGGGAGGGACGAGACGCACATCGTGCACTCTATTCTTTCAGTGGTTTTATCTGATTGCTAAGCCTCCACAGACTCAGCCCTCATGGCCTACATTGAGGGCGATGCTGAGGGAGTTCCAAGGTCTGGGTGTCACCAGGTGAGCCAGCCCCAGCCCTAGCCCTAGTAGCCCTGGCTATGGCTCACGACAGCCTGCCCTGTTTGACCCCGGCCCTCCTGCCTGCCGGTCGGTGCCTTATGGTGGTGTTATTTCTGTCCTCAACTCGGCAGCGCACCTAATTCAGCCTGCATAGGTGTGACTTTGTGTGTGTGGGGGACTGTGTGCGCGCATGCACTTTGTTGGCAATGTGTGTTTTGTCATGCGAGGTTGAATGCACCAGTGTGTGGGTATGTGTAAGGGTTTGTGTGTGTGTCTATTTGTGTTTGTCCGTCCTTGTGTGGCTCTCCATGCTGAGGTTTGTCAGTGATGCATGTTTGTCTGTGTGAGTGTGACTGCAGTACTGTGTGTGTGTGTGTCTGTGTATTTATGTCCTTGTGTGTGTCTGCATGTGCGTGCGTGTGTGTGTGTTTGTGTTGCTGTAAAAGAAGTCTCTTGTGCGTATGGCACCACGCCTCTCTCAGCTGACATGCAGCGTCTAAATATATCCCTCTTGGAGTGGCCGCGTCGGGGAGCAGTCCTACCGACGGCGTCCACCCCCTCTCCAAACAAAAACATTTCAGGCTACATTTAAACTAGGCGCTGCCAGCGACGCACCGACGGGGCCGGCCGGGTTTCAAAGGCCTCCCATTAGGGCGGTGTCATAGCAACAGCCAGACCGTGCGGCCACTTAAAAACACCTTCCGCCGCTTCTGTGTGCTACCGGTCGCTAGCGGTCAGCGGGGCTAACGGAGGCGCTAGGCGGCGGTGCTAAACAGAGCAGCTAGGCCCCGCTGTGGTCTTCTGGTTAGAGTGCTACTTTGCTCAGAGTGCTGTTTATTGCTGACGGAGTGCGGATTCACCTCCGTTTCATTCTAAGATACAAAATGAATGGTCAAGGCTGAGTGGGTGTGGTGGGGCTCTCTGGGTCAGGAGAGCAGAAGATGACTCCTGAGGATGGAAGAAAGTCATGGGCCTCGTCATGTCTGACCTTCCAAAGGGTTTGGCTCCCCTGTGTTTGCTGCTTGTCCCAGTGTTAATATATGAAAGGAGTTACGTCATTTTAATAACCAGTTCAGTCTAAATGCCGGTCTCTCCTTCAGGCTCAGAGGAGGTGTTCATTAGCACTTGTCTCTCTCCCAGGAGGTGATTATTCGAACACTGCTCACTCTCCAAGGAGGGGTTCACTCTAAAGCTGGTCTCTCTCCAAGGAGGGGTTCACTCTATAGCTGGTCTCTCTTCAAGGAGGGGTTCACTCTAAAGCTGGTCTCTCTCCAAGGAGGGGTTCACTCTAAAGTTGGTCTCTCTCCAAGGAGGGGTTCACTCTAAAGCTGGTCTCTCTCCAAGGAGGGGTTCACTCTAAAGCTGGTCTCTCTCCAAGGAGCTGTTCATCCTAACCCTGGTCCCTCCCCAGGCTCGGAGCCGTCAGAGGAGTTCTTCGAGTACGACGCGGAGGACTTCCTGGGGCTGCTGACCCTCCTCATCACGGAGGGCCGGACCCCTGAGTGCTCGGTGAAGGGCCGCACTGAGGGGCTGCACTGCCCCCCCGCCCAGTCCGCCATGCCCCCCCTGCACAGGCACGAGTGCAGCGACAAACTGCCCCAGGTACGGACACACACATAGGGACACACACACACACACGCACACACACACACAAACACACACAAGCATACATGGGGACACACACACAAGTGAACACACATACACACATAGGTACACACTAACACATACACAAGGGGACACACACACACACACGCACACAAGGGGACACACACATGGGGACACATACACAAGGACACATACAACCGCACACACTTACACACACACAAATACACACGTATGTACAGGATGTAAATTACTTTAGTGAGCATCACCTTTGCCATCTTCTTGTGACTCACAAGTCTTTAGGCGTATTGCCTATGACACGTTAGTTATAGCCCTCTCTCGAACCAAAAGCAACACTCACTAGGGCATGAGCCAGGAGACATCGTGTTCAGAAACATAGCAGGGACTAAGTGCATGTGTGTGGGTGTGTGTGTGTGTGTGTGTGTGTGTGTGCAGTGTCGGCAGGCCAGTCGCACACGGTCTGAGGTGATGCTCCTGTGGCGGAACGGTATCCCCATCATGATCGAGGTCATGTTACTGCCAGACTGTTGCTATGGTGACGAGTGCCCCCCCAATGACCTGATCAGCGACCCGGTCATCAAGCAAGACGCTCTGCTTCTGGAGAGGTGGAGCCTGCAGCCCATGCCCAGACAGTAAGCACGCACACACACACGCACACACACACGCGCGCATACACACACACACACACACACACACACACACACACACACACACATATATATATATATATATATATATATATATATATATATATATATATATATATATATATATCATACACACACAGAGTCATACACACACACACAACTTGGATTCATCCCAGCCAAGAAGACCTCAACACGAGGTTGTGGTCGTTCATCCGTTCCCTCTGTTCTCGACACCTATTACTCTAGAGCTGGAGGCCGGCTCCATGTTGTGATGGGATAACAATTAATCAGGCGTGTGCATCTCCACAGATGCTCTCCGCACGCCCGGGGAACGCGCCCAACACGTGTTGTTTAATTAGCTAAACAAATCGGCCTATTTTCCGCGTATATTCTATTCATGTCCGGCGCCCACACACATACCCTCAGGTAAGCACATCCCAGTTTAGTGTTGCGTCGGAAGGGGCTTTGGGGGGGCGTCTTCCCGTTGTCATGACACTTTGGAACTAGCCTGGTCCTACCAGACTCTCGTACTTCTGGACCTACTCAATTGACAAACGTTGACTCACTTGAAGGCGGGTGTCTGTTGAAGTTTAAAACTATTGGATCTGCCCAGTGCCACTCTGGATCTGCCATAACCAATCGCTAACGTTTGGCCGGGAATCACGTTGCGCGCAGGCTGTAAACAAACCAAACACCGTGCGTGAAGATGTCCGTCAACGAGAGCTGACTTTAACGTCATCGTTCTCAGCCACTCCCTCTGTTCGCTGATTGGACCGCCCAAAATCTGGCTTCCAAGGAACCCATGCATATGAAGCAGACCCAGACTTAGTACTGAAGTGAAATGAAAATTGAGTAGGTAGGTGGGCGGTGCCAGGCTACTTTGGAACATGTTCCCTGGTACAATCAAGGCAGTCAGAAACATATGCAGTTTAAAAAAGGCTTTGAAACAATGGCTTAGAAGCCAATGTTAGGCATGTCTTACTTATGATCATTGTTATGTGCGTGACTTGTAAGTAGTTGCGTACATTTTTTTGAATGATTGATGTGCTGCCACTTGCCCTCTTCTCCTGCCACCACACAGGGACCATAATGTGTGGCTTCACTGCGTCATCCCGGACTATTAATGTATTTTAATGTACGACACGTAGGAGTGCCGTTCATATTTTAGATCAAAGTGGTCAAATAAAATCAATCAATCATCCAATGACGTCGATGTCCTCCTCCCCGCGGCAGGAGCGGCGACCGCTTCATCGAGGAGAAGACGCTGCTGCTGGCCGTGCGCTCCTACGTCTTCTTCTCCCAGCTCAGCGCCTGGCTCAGCGCATCCCACGGCATCGTGCCCCGCAACATCCTGTACAGGTGAGCCCCCGCCCCCCCCCCCCCCGCTGGGCTTAGCATGGCTCCGCCCCCAAATAACATGCCTCGGTTCCATTTAAAGAGATGGAGGTACATGTTGCCAGCTGGATGTTGGCGGGACAATATGGCGGGGTCTCTTGATTGTGTTTAATATCAGATTCGATTTTATTTTGGAACATGAAATGGGAAGAATTTGCCGGTGTATGTATCCAGTGTTTTGAAATGGACACCTTGACTCACTGAGTGGATTTATCTTCTTTTAGTAGCTGAGATGAAACCGTTGAAATATGCACTCAAGAATGCAAGGTGTTGTGCCAATAACTCTCTCTCTCTCTCTCTCTCTCTCTCTCTCTCTCTCTCTCTCTCTCTCTCTCTCTCTCTCTCTCTCTCTCTCTCTCTCTCTCTCTCTCTCTCTCTCTCTCTCTCTCTCTCCCCCCCCCCCCCCCCCCCCCCACCTCCCGGACCCCCAGGATCAGCCCTGCCGACGAGGAGCTCCTCTGGCAGTTCTCCCAGCCCCCGTCGGAGCACCTCTTCCCCGTCCCCAACGTGTCCCAGAGCGTGGCGCTCCGTGTGCGCGTGCAGTCGCTCCCCCGCCAGCCCACCTACCCCACCCTGGCCTGTAGCATCCACACCGGCCTGCCCTGGCCCGGCAAGAGCCTGGGCCACGGCCCCCGGCCCGACCCCTCCGCCCTCCGCAAGGCTCCGGAGAGAGGCGGAGACCCCCCACCCCCGCCCGCCTCCGCCCCGCCCCTCTACGCCAAGACCCCCGGCTCGGCGCCGCCCCTCCCCGCGAGCACGCTGCCCCAGACCGCCCCCAAGAGCCAGGGCCCCCCCGCGACCACGGGACCCTCTACCAGAACGGGGCCGACCCCCCGCCCCGCCAGGGCTCCCCTCTGTTCCACAAACCTCCCCCCCGCTCCCCCACCCCCTCCCGAGCGCACTCCCCCCGCCCGGCGCCCCCGGGGAAGGCGGTGCGCTGGCTCTACTCCGCCCTCAACGGGGGGCCCTTGGACCCCGCCCCCCCGGCGGACGACGGCTCCAAGGCCGCGCCCGCCGCGCCGCCGATGAGAGCCTTCAAGGCCTTCTCGCTGGCGGAGCCGGCCCGCGGCCCCTCCCCGCGGCCCCTGGAGACCAACCCCCTGATCGGCTCCCTGCTGCAGGACAGGCAGGAGGTGATCGCCCGCATCGCCCAGAGGCTCAACTTCTGCGACCCCGGCGCGCCGCCGCTGCCCGCCGGGCTGTTCGCACCGGGCACCGTGCCCAAAGCCACCTGGGGCGGCGGCCACGACGACCACGGCCGCAAGAGCAAAGAGGCCGACCGGCCGCCCCCCGGAGAGGCCCCGGCCCACGCCAGGCCCCCCGCCTTCCGGACGCCCGAGGGAGACCCCCCGCCGCCGGGCAGGCGCCAGACCCTTGCCGTTCCCCCCGCCGCCTGCAGACGGCTGAAGATGACCCGGGAGGAGGAGAGGAACGGGGAGAAGGAGAGGGACAGGGAGCTGCAGAGAGAGAGGCAGAGAGAGCAGCAGAGAGAGCAGCAGAGAGAGCACCAGAGGGGCCAGGAGAGATGCAGGGAGAGGGAGAGAGACCGAGACAGGGAAAGGGAGCTGGAGATGGAGAGAGAGAAGGATAGACAGAGGGAGAGAGTGATGGAGAGAGACAGAGACAGGGAGAGAGTCAGGGAGCTGGAGATGCAGAGAGAGAAGGATCAAGAGAGGGAGAGAGAGACGGCGAGGGACAGGGAGAGGGAGACCGGCGGGGAGGGGGAGCGAGAGAGAGACTGTTCTCTGATCGCCCAGGCCGTGCAAGACATCAGCCGGCTGATCCAGGAGAGGCTGTCGCTGCCCCCGTCGTCGCCCCCCACGCACAGCCGGAGTGGCTACACCCTGCGTCACACACACTCCACCACCATCACGCACACGGTCCGCACGTACACCCCCGGCCCCACAACACACCCCACGCCTCAGGGGCCCCCCGTGGCCACGCCCCCCGGCGGCGCCCGCACGACAGGCGACGCCCACCGGCCCACGGTTTGCACAGAGAAGCCCCCCGTGGAGACGGCCCACAACGGC
The DNA here is from genome assembly GCF_026213295.1 of Gadus chalcogrammus. Classification (NCBI taxonomy): domain Eukaryota; kingdom Metazoa; phylum Chordata; class Actinopteri; order Gadiformes; family Gadidae; genus Gadus; species Gadus chalcogrammus. The sequence continues at coordinate 22,326,978 of NC_079425.1, read as the reverse complement.
TCTCACTTTATACTTGAAGACTCGACGCGGCCGAACGCCCCGTCCCCCCGGTCCCGCGCCCCCCAGTGTTTACAGCCTCCTGCCCCCCCTCCGGGGGACCCCAGCCGCCGTGCTCCCAGCCATACCTCGCCCCTGGAGAACGGCCTGCCCTCGACCCCGCACCCCGGCCGGACCCCCGCCGGCCCCGGGTCCAACGAGAGCCAGACCCAGTATAGCGTTCCGGCCCAGCCCATCCCCCTGCAGAACGAGAACCTGGCCCCCCCCGGGTCGTCCAACTCCAGCTGGACCAGTCTGGAGATGACGCCCCCAAGCACTGTACTGGTAAGGGACGAGAAAGACAAAAGGCCTGGTTCACCTCGCGGCCTTCTTGGCCCTTAACACGAGCCCATCTCGGCAGCACTGAGGTCTGAGATGGAGCCAAGATGGCTGTGAGATGAAGAAGGCCCCTAGGAGAGACTGCTCCTTGTTGGAGAGACACTGCACTTCCATTTGGAAAGTTTAAGAATCGCAGGTGTCCTCCTCAGGTGTTGTGTGATGATATGTGAGCTGATGTACATATGGGTTTACAGAGATTATACATGTTTATTCATTAGAGGAGCAGCTGTACAGTGACAGCTTGCCGGGGGGGAAACGTGTTAACGACTGTAATACAGGTTTACATACCAGCTGCCTCAACCCCCCACTCCCCCCCCCCCCCCCCCCCCCCCACTCTCTCTCTCCCCCACAGAGGTCTCACAGCTCCTCCCCCTTGCGACCATGCAACAGCTGGAAAAAGCAGAACCGACACTCGCTCGACGGCATGGCAACCAAGGCCTTCCACCCGTGCACTGGCCTGCCCCTGCTGTCCAGCCCTGTGAGTGGCACGCCGACTATTGGTCTGAACACGGGGTTATTGACTCACTGTCAAACCCCGTAGCAACACACAAACACACACAGACACACATTCACACGCTCCAAATGTATATAAACCTTCCTGAGACATTCACTGATGCTCTCACACACGCGCAGGACGTGTGTGTGAGAGCAATTATGACTCCACGTCAGGCTGGTAGAGTCACAATTCTGGCTTGTGTGTCATGCACACATGCACGCGCACACGCACATGCATACATCCACACATAGACACATATACCCACATTTACAAAGATACAGATACACACAGCCTTAGCAAACTAAGCCGTGAGTAAACTCATGTCGTTTTCTGACTTGTGTGTCCCGAACACACACACACACACACACACACACACACACACACACACACACACACACACACACACACACACACACACACACACACACACACACACACACACACACACACACACACACACACACACACAGCCTTAACAGGGCTTACCCACTCATCAAAGTACGCTGTTGTTGCCTCTGTTTGTCCGAGACACAAAACAAACTCGCCCACATGTGTCTAAATATGTATCTATAATTTACGTGTGCACACACAAGGGAAGCACACCCCACCACACTGGTTCAACCGTGACCTGCAATCATGCTCACGTTTCGACTGGTGTGTCATGCGACACGTCTCCCTCTTAGTTCCTCTTGGTATTCATCTGTGTTCAGCCCTTTAAACTGTGACTCACAGTGGCCGCCCCGTGCAGCCTTAGCCCTCTGGCTGTTTGTCATAAAGACACACACAGACTGTGCAGAGGCCTGTGGTTAGTTAGCGGGTTAATGACACCACACACACACACACACACACACACACACACACACACACACACACACACACACACACACACACACACACACACACACACACACACACACACACACACACACACACACACACACACACACACACACACACACACACACACTGTGCGATGCCATGTGACGGAGCTGCATCTCATCAGCAGACGGTCTCTGTTGTACCGCGTTTGTGAGGTCACCAGGCTGCTTCCTGAGCTCTCTCTCGCACTCTCGCTCTCTCTCCCATGCTCTCTCAATCTTGCCTTCACTCTCACACATAAACCACTGGGAAGACTCTGAAAGTCCCTCGCTCATATTTAAAACCCTCTCGTGTTATGTGTACTGGCACGCTCCAAAATAACCTGCTCAAATCCCTCTCCCCTCCCTGCCCATGTTTCATGGGTCCTTGATAAACACACTGCTCTCCTCTGCTGTCCACAATAGAGATGTCCATCTATCTGTCCAAAATAACTTATCGCTTCTACTGGAGGAAAACCAGTAGAACGGGAGGGGAACCGGTAGAACCGGAGGAAAACAAGAAGAATTGAAGGGAAGGGCCTTTTTGATCCCCGGAGATGCTCCAAAAAATGTTCCGTCCACTCCTCGTAAATGATAGGAAACTCCAAGCACACGAGAGCTACAGTGGGAGATGAAACAAATGCTTTCTGCCATCACTTACCACTGACCGTATTTTATCATCTGTGTGTGTGTGTGTGTGTGTGTGTGTGTGTGTGTGTGTGTGTGTGTGCGTGTGCGTGCACCACAGGTTCCTCAGAGGAAGAACCAGACGGGGTACTTTGACCTGGACGCCTCTCTGACGGGCTGTAACGGTCTGCCCTGGGCCTCTGGAAAGAGGTACGCATCCCTTCCTCTCCGGGCTCCGCCCTTCCCCTGCAGCTCCTGGGATAACCCCACCCTGAGTTAGCTCTGAGGCACACATTAGCCCGCAGGCGTACTATTTGTATGGTAAACAAGTGGCCCAATCCATGGAAGGTCGCACATGGCCTCTGAACTGAGTGGAAGCCCCATCTTGTCAACACAGTGGAGGAAGTGTTGTTGTTATGGGTCCTTTACGCTGCCACCTGCTGAACCTCCACTGTACTGCGCCTGCATATAATCCCAGACATTCAGCTCAAAATGGCAGTTAGTGCTCTGGTCTAGTGGCTCTTTGAGCTCTACAGCACCTCCCCGCATGCAGAAGGCAGGATGAGAACTACAGATGCAATGCAGGCCAGGGCTATCAAACGCATGACAAGTATTCATCACCCTCAGGCCTGATCCATGCTCCTTGTTTGATAGCTCTAGAATAGATGTTGTTGACTGTTGTTGCTGGCGGTTCAATTTGGTCATTCTTTAAACACTTTGTGTGTGTCCAGGGTGAGTATAAAGAGAGGAGAGGAAGTCACAGAGGAATCCCACCAGCTCTTCAGTGCCAGTGCCCCCCCAGCTGGCCTCAGTCTCCTTGGGAACTTTGAGGTACAGACATATGTGCACACACACGCACACACTAACAAACGCACAAATGTCTGAGTCTCCAATGGATCCTGACGGTGTGTGTGTTTGTGTGTGTGTCCAGGAGTGTGTGTTGAACTACCGCCTGGAGCCCTTGGGCAATGTGGACGGCTTCATCGCTGAGGTGGGGGCCAGCGGCTCCTTTTGCCCCAGCCACATGACCTTACCTGTGGACGTGTCCTTCTACAGCGTCTCCGAAGACAACGCCCCCTCGCCATATATGGTCAGTCTCGCTTTTCTCATTGTTTACTTCAGAAACTTAGTGTGTGTGTGTCCACTAACATTATGCATCATTAGTTAAATTATATGAAGAGTGAATTCAAGCAAATCCCCTAAATATATGCCGGTTCTCACTGCTTGACGTGCGCGTGTGTGTACGAGACAACACTGTGGGATTCCTCTGGTGCGTGCGTGCGTGTGTGTAACGTGGCGTATGTGCTGTCCCGTCTTGCAGGGTGTGATCAACCTGGAGTCGCTGGGGAAGCGAGGCTACCGCGTCCCCCCATCTGGAACCATTCAAGTGGTGAGGAAACGCTGTCTCCTGTCGTCTGTGTGGGGCGAGACAGGGAAGGGAAGATGTGCTGCATAACAATGACAGGGTTACCCTAGTGTCCGCGGGAAAGGGAGACCCCTGGTGGGGATAGAGCAGTATGGCATTACACATGAGGAACCCTCCTCCAAATGGTCAGACGGAAGAGAGCCGAAGGGATAACAATAAAATGTCTACAAATATCTAAGAAAATATTATTTTGTTTGTCTGTATTATTGTTTTTAACATTTCATTGAAATTTTAATCAATGCAGAGAGGTTACCCTTCTGTAAGGTAGCCATGCATATAAAGCATTTGTTTATTATCTGTGTGTCGTAGTTTTTATCGTAATTGAACGCAGCCCTTGCAGGTTAAACTCTTCTATGCATGTGCTATAGACCAGTACTGGAATCGCTTATCCAACCATCTCTGCGGTCACTAACATACTTCATTATGATGGTTCAAGGTCTTCCGAACGGCAAATGCACAATCCTAGTCATTGAAAGGTGTGAAGTGAAGTGCTCATTACCCCCTCCACCCCCTGGCTGTCCTCAGACCTTATTCAACCCCAACAAGACAGTGGTGAAGATGTTCGTGGTGATGTACGACCTGCGAGCCCTGCCCTCCGGCCACCAGACCTTCCTTCGCCAGCGGACCTTCTCCATTCCCGTCAGCCGGGGCAACGCCCACAATCACAACAGCAGGAAGCCCCTCCCACTGGGACCAGTCCGAACTCTGCGCTACCTCATCCACCTGAGGTAGGCGGGGTCTCTCTCTCTCTCTCTCTCTCTCTCTCTCTCTCTCTCTCTCTCTCTCTCTCTCTCTCTCTCTCTCTCTCTCTCTCTCTCTCTCTCTCTCTCTCTCTCTCTCTCTCTCTCTCTCTCTCTCTCTCTCTCTCTCTCTCTCTCTCTCTCTCTCTCTCTCTCTCTCTCTCTCTCTCTCTCTCTCTCTCTCTCCTTCCCCCCCCCCCCACCTCTTTCTGTCGCTGCCTCTGTCTCTTTGTCTCAACTCACTCTCTCTCTCTCAGATTCTAATTTGCTCATTCCAGCTGTTGTGTCGACCTGACCATGATAGTCTGGTAGTCTTTGCCACTTTAAAGAGATGATATTATAAATCAAATCTGGAAATGGATATGTTCAATTGTGCTGCTCATTGAAATTGCTTGCTTGCTTGCTAGAGGTACTTTGGAAATAATGGAATTAGATGTAAAAGATTCCTTCATGCTCATCTTTAATAACTTACTTTATTACGTTTAGACATATCATAGTGCGACAATAACAGAAATCCTAGACATAATCCTTGTGTCTTTACGGCTTGGAAACAACTGGTGTTACTATCTAGATCTAGCTATACATTAATTGAATTCCAATTTAAACGACCGCTTATCTGTCATGCACCTGTTGGGGTACGTAACATCTTCCAAGACGAGTTCAAGAACCTCCTTTTTAAAATCGTTATGCAACAATATCCCCCTGTCTTCCCATCCCTCTTTCCTATCCTAACGTCTCTCCCTCTTCTTCTCCCTCCGTCCCTCCCCCAACAGGTTCCAGTGCTCCAAGTCCGGGAAGGTCTACCTCCACCGGGACATCCGTCTGCTCTTCTCCAGGAAGTCCATGGAGGTGGACAGCGGCGCCGCCTATGAGCTCCAGTCCTTCATCGAGTCCCCCGCCGACCCCCCGTTCTCCGCCCGCTGCTGAGCCCCTCTCGGCCCCAGCCTACAGCTGTCCCCCCCCCCCCCTCCCCCTACCCTCCCCATTCATCCCATGCTCCAGTTGGCCCCGGGGCCGGTGTCCAGACGCGTGACAGAGAGCAGAGGGCTCGCGTTGACCTTGAATCCTCACGTCAGGGTCAGCGCCCAAAATATAACGGCTGAGCGTCCGACCGAAGCCTTGACAGAAAGCCTTAACACGAGGGATACCAATATAGGATGAGCGGGACTAAGTACCGCCTGATTCTTGATTGACGTAGATGGGAGAACAATAATTAAGGGGTTTAAATGTAGGACGCCCTCTCCTCTCTCTTAGTCGATCCGCGCCGTCTTCTACCCCATCAGCAAGCATCTGGTAGATGATGGACAGAAGGAACGGACAGCCAAAGTACAATAAAAGAAACCACATGTTACGGTAGGGGGTAACACCCTCGCGATTCACCCTTTGAAGCTGTAGGTTGAACCCAGCCGACCAGAGAGAACATTTGTTTTTCAATAATACGGAAAGGTATCAAGATTGTTATTTTTCAGTGCAAACTGCCTTCTTTTGGGGTATTCGTATTGAGAGTGTCCCCCCCTACCCCCCCGAATGTGTGGCTCAGGGTGAACCCAATGCAAGGAGGGCATGGCTGATTTGGGTTCTGGTCTTGAAAACGTGCTACCCAGACACCCAGAGCACTCATGGACCACTGAAGGAGTAACTGCAATCAATCACCCCTGAGCAGAACCAACAGGATGTCTCCTTCCCTGACTGGAAACGAAAGAAGAATAAACGACAGTGATATTCTAATATTTGTTTGTACTGATACAGAACCACTTTGTTGGAAGCAATAGAAGGAATAACATTAGTTTAGTGGTTACACATTTATTTTTCAGTTTACCATCATTTATTTAATATTTAAATGTATATTTCAGTTACTACTCATGTGACATTTGTCGTGCTAAGCATTATGATGTAGTGCAAACTCTGTAAATCATAGTATGTATTTTTTGACATTAATATTCAGATCGGAAAAAAAGTATATCTATATCTTATAAAGCAATCCTTAAACCTGTGCGATGTCTTTGTTTTCTCATTTCAATGACTGGTTTCTTATAAAACTCGATGTGTCGTATAGAACTATTGAACATGGAAGCGAGACAGACAAATACGTAACAAAATTTAGATAGTGGCATGCAAGTTAAATCTCGGTGTTAAGTATTTATTAAATGGATCGCAATACTGCTACTACCCTCAAATTGTGCTTTATTACATGCATTCACAACCAAAACATATGCAACATTTCAGTATGCAGTTTACTGTAATTGCCAATCAAGGCGTGATAGCTTGTATAAATACATGCTATCAATTATTATAACGCATTGCAGTTCATTGAAAGTGAATTAGGTTTTTAAACGAAAGATCTCAGATGTACATTGGTCAAATAAATTGTCACTACAAGTGTCTCCGCATTGCTTCTGGTATGGCCAAGGATTTGTTTACAAGTTAGTTAGTTGCAAAGGTGGTGAAAGTCAGCAGCAGCAGCAGCAGGCCAGCTCGACGCCCCATTATAAGAACCTCATTACTTATGCAGAAAACGTGACGTCATATCTCCAGGCTACCGTGTTGCGCGCTCTAGCAACAGACTGTCCGCGAGCTTCTTATGGGGACGGAAAGAGCGCGGTGAGAGAGTATCTGTGTGTCGCTAAGCTAATCATCTCATACCGCTTAGCTAGGTAGATATAATTGAATAGGTCTGATATCAACATCATGTCGGAGGATACCGAGGAGACAAAAGTGACGGAAGAGGCCGAGGTCGACGAGAAAGTAAGTTGACAGCTCATTGTCACGCTAACGGTGCCCTGGCTAGCAGTGGCTAATTGCTACAAGCTAACTCTCATATATACTTTAGCTTGACAGCTGCTAGCCTCCTCGGCCCCCTAGCTGCTAGCCTCTCGTGTTGACATGCGTGCCGAGGTCAGTAGTCGTGTCAGTCGAGCGATAAGAAGGGCGGGCCGGTGTTTGGATTGATCAGTTAAATGGTTGCTACATAATCAATACATAGGCATCGGTACACGGCTAACCGGTAGCGTTAGCCCAGCTGCTATCGACCCGCACGGACTGTCCGCCCGCGGGGTTAGGGTTAGCCTACATATCTTGGCCTACATGTCTTGTCTTTAAACATGTTGGCCCTGGCTTGGAGGTTCAGCGGACTGTTGTTCGTATCTTATCTCAAACGGCAGAACGAGGACAGATCAGCTCTGCTGTCGTGTTTCTCCTGGCCCAGTGTTCAACATGTTTTAGTCGTGCACATCTGAACCCAACCGCTACGCCTGCGTTGCCCGGAGCACGACTGATCATCACATTGGGAATAGAATGGGTCAGATGTTGAGATTGTTGACGTGTCAATAGTCCCAACATGCCTTTTATAACTAAAGTAACTAGTGTTGACATGTCAAGAGACTCAACATGTCTCCTCACTACATGTAGCTTGTGTTGACATGTCAATCGTTTTTCTCCTGGCCCAGTGTGGCCCAACATGATTTAGTCGTGCATATCTGAACCCGCACGCGCTACGACTGCGTTGCCCGCAGCAAAACTGATCATCACATGGGGAAAAGAATGTTAAGATGGCTTCTGCATGACTTGTGTTGGGTGTTTGCAACTCCCTACGAGATAGGCGTGTTGTCAAGAGGCCCAACAAGTCAATAATGTTGACATGCCTAGGCTCAACATGTTTCACCACTAGAAGTAAATAATATTGACGTGTCAAGAGACTCAACCTGTCACTTTGAAATTAAATCAGACTGAGTTAGCGAGTGTTGACATCATCAAGAGACTCAACATGTAATATCGCTACAAGTCACTGTCTGTTGACATTCATATTCTTTTTCAGGATGAAAAGGTGATCAGTCCTGAAAGGGCAGAAGAGGCCAAATTGAAGTCCAGGTATCCAAGTCTAGCACATAAACCCGGAGGTTCAGATCTTCTCCGCAAGCGGCTGCAGAAGGGAGTAAGTGGTTCACCTCTTCAGTTATTTTAAAATAACTATCAGCATATATGACGCAACAATTTATTTACTAATATATATGTAAAGTAATATTCTACGACTTGACTAAATGACTTCATTACCTTACCTGGAGAGGAAATCAATAACCAGCCTTTTAAACATGTTGAATGATATGCAATTATATGTTTTAATCCCTGCCCCACTATCAACAATGTGTTTAATACTTTAATCAACGGCTTACATCTTTAAGAGCCATCTTACAACTAATGTGCTTTACTTTTCTTAGCATCTGATTTGCAATAAATTATTCATGATTGACTTCATGTTCAAGTAGGGATGTTTTTCTGCAATGAAGGAAATGGGTTAACAAGCGCCACAAAGAACCGGTCTGTGTGGTCAAACTGTAACATCCGTCTCTCCTGGCTTCCTGTCCCCATCTCTGTACTGATGACGCACATTGATTCCAACACACCAAAGTTCTATACTGCTATTGTTTACATTTGTTGCAGGCGGCACGCTATATGCTCTAAGGCAGAATCTGTACACGGAAGTAATTTCTTTAAACTTTTAGTGAAGCCGGGAGAAACGGCTACGTTGGTCTGCTCAAACAGACCGGTTGGAATCTTCTAATAAAGTTTGAAAATCATGTACTGTACGTTTTTGAATTGAAAAATAAGGTAGAACCCAAAACATTGCCACCACTAACGCCGTTTCATTATCTCCACAGCAAAAGTACTTTGACTCTGGCGACTACAACATGGCCAAAGCCAAGATCAAGAACAAGCAGCTTCCAACAGCTGCTCCGGAGAAGACTGAGATCACCACGGGAGACCACATCCCCACGCCACAAGACCTGCCCCAGAGGAAACCATCCCTGGTGGCCAGCAAACTGGCCGGCTGAGTTCCCTTCAAAGCAAGAACCATGGCCCCGCATCAGCTCCCTGTACCTCTCCACACTCCTATAAAACACCTACACAGGAACCTACACACACACCCACACCCACTTAAATACACCCCCCCACACACACACTTATATATACACACACACACACGCACGCTTCCCATAATACAACCAGTCCCTTGGCCTGACCCCGCCCAAATGTAACCCTAGCGATCAGAAAGCCAACTGGCTAACCCGAGACCCCTCCCAGCACTCCCACCTGCTGTTTGGGTCCTCCTGCCTTCCTCTCTCCCCTCTACTCTCCCTCCTCATCCAAGCTGACGCACTTGTTTTCCTATCCCTGTTTTCTCCCTTGATCCACTGCCCGCATGTGTATGCTTCTGTGAAAGTCCTGCCATCCTTATGGTTGACGTGATCAGAATGAGAACCCAGTTTCTTCTTGTGTAGTCAGAGGGTTCCAGTATAAAGACACCCCTCCATTGTTTATCAAAGTGTACATATTCCCCCTTTGGCACAAAGGAAGACATCGGCTTTTAGTAACTTTTACTTTAGAGTTGTATAATTCACTGTATGTCCTAAATTATGCTCCTAATGTGCTTTAGTGACTCACTGCAAATATTAACCACCTCCACTGATCGTGGCAAAGATCACATGCTTTTCTTTCCTTTCTTCTCCTCTTTCCTCTGTTCTATAATGGAGAACGTGGGTGTACAAGACAGACTACGTGTCAGAGGCCATGGTGTTGTACCAAACTGCATGTGGGTCAAAAGGGCTCCATTAGAATAAGACCTTACATTTCCAAGCTGAAACACTAGCGCTCTGAACAGACGGACACGCGTATATGCCAACAGAATCAGGGGCTGCAAGTGGCATGAAGGAAGTACCTTCAGGTCTGTTTCAATATTCAACCTTGAAGAGGGTGTAAAGTCTGACCTAATTAACCCTGTTAACCGCTGTCTCTGCAACTCCCATCTTTGTCCCTCGGGATCCCTGTTGCTCTTCAAAAGTGCAGAATTTAAAAGGTATTGTTTTACAGAAGGAATTAATCACAGACTGGAGCACTTCTGTCCACCGTCCGGTCAAAAGTCAACATCCAAACTGCATCCCAATGCCCGACCCATAAACATAGCAGGCTCATGCTCGTGGTAGGCTCAGGACCCTGAACGCACAGTAGGCTGTATGAATGTAGAGCTATTGTAGCTTAGCAGAGTCAATAACTAATGTGCTAATCAAACGTTATTATTGCTGGTATTTCTCGATGCTCTAAAACCAAACGTGAAATGTTGTGGCTTTCGAGGTGCGTGAGGGAGGCGGGGAGAAGGCCGCAGAGGATGTGAACATTGACACGTGTGTGCTGATGGATCACATGGGTGTCAGTGGTCTAAAGGCTCTGCTGTCGGGACTAATGATGTTTGCTCTGCACAATTTGGTCCTTGCGTGGTTCACCATATCAAACGCCGCTCATTTGCAGAGCTCTCCCAGTCATGGTAACAGATCAGTGATCAGATCAAGAGAATGCATAACTTTATAGATCAATGCTCCGATAGCTGGGACCACCACACTGCTAGCCAGCAGATTAACATAATGGGAGAGAGTGGCGGCAGTGGTTGAGAGAACGCAGGACCTCCAGACTGATGATAGGTTGACCGGCCCTCAGGGCCAGCTCTAGAGCTGTTGCTGATTGTTTGCCCTCTTCGTCGGTCAGAGTTGTGGAGCACTGAATCTGCCTGCGCTGTGCATGTACAGGCTGCCCGGCTGTCACGTTGTGCCATTTTGTTTTGTAAATAAAATAGTTTTGCACAAATGTGTCCATTTAGACGCCTTTATTTTCTGAATTTGGTCTTGTAAAAAGTGTTTTTTAAGATGAATAGGTTTCATTGGTAAGTCAACACATAAACCTATAAAGGGGTCATGTTCTTTAGAGCTAAGTGTTATCTGCCCCCTGATGTCTAACTTTTAATCGATATTTATGTTTGTCTGCAAATATATCTATATAAATAAATGTGTCTGTGTATATATATATATATATATATGTGTATATATATATAATATGTGTATACTATATATATATAAATATATGTATGTGTGTCTATAAATATATATATGAACTATATTATATATATATAAATATATACAGAGAGAGGTATAATCGATATATTATCGATATAAATTATATCCATCTAATATTAAATTGTCAACTGCCTCCCGAGTCCACGCCCATACACTGTGACGTCACTGTGACCACGGTGGGGCGCCATTTGACAGGTTTAGGAAGCCCGGGCAGTGATTCATTGTATCCATCATACCCAGAATGCAAAGTGAGACGCCAAAAAATCGGGCTTTTCAGGTGATGTGGGTGATAATGCAACGTCTTTAAGACAGTATCAAAAATATTAGCCCTCTGGTCCCAGTATTGACCGTCTACCGATTCCCATGCAGAACCGCGGCTCACTGATCTTGTAGCATTTAGGAAGGACAGCGAGACCACCACCATGGCAGCATCGGAGCTTTACACAAAGGTAAAGGAGGGCTATACTAACGTTGCGATGCCGCTGATCCTGTCATGAACATTGGCATGTTCGTCTGAAGAGAGGCATGCTTTCCAATTCTGCTAAGATGTTTTCTACACAGCTGTGTTTGTGGGTCTGTGCATGCGTGTGTGTATGTGTCTTGTCGACTCTTGTGTTTCTGCTTGTGTGCGTGTCTGCTTACGCGGCAAAATTAATTCTTCGTTTTTGCGTGCTCGGCGATGGTTTCCAATGAATGGGAAGGTTTGAAAGGTGGCCGTGTGCTCCCATAACAGCGGCCCGACCAGCAGCATGCTGTGCAGCAGGGTCTAAATATAGATGGGTGGTTTAACGTTGCAAAGGGTGCAGCTGACAAAGCTCACAGATGCGGCAGAGGTCCACCACTACTTCATGCTTCTGTCCCGACTGTCAACGCACAGGGACAGATTATTTAGACCAAGTTAAAACGCTCTGAGTCGGTGTATTTGGTCTATTTTGGTGTGCAAAGCCTGTGCGTTTATTCTGCCATCGGTGTTGTTATTGAGCGTCCGCCGCTCGGCCTTGTTATTCTGCATGGGCTCTCACTGGAGGCCGTCAGAGATGATGCATAGGCGGTGCCAGCCTTTCAGAAGACTCGGTCATATGCCCCTTTTACCCTTTTACATCATTTGGCACATTATATTTGGACAAGATTTTGACATAGCTTAGGCTAAATAAAACACAACGACTTGTATAGCGGTTTATTTTACACAACGATTTGTCAGCCTCCGTGTATAACTATCTTATGAGTCTTTGTCGCTCGGGTACCAAAGTGAAGTGAGTTTTATATTGGATGTTTTTAGTCGGTGGATATTCGTGCTACTATTTACAACAGCCTATGAGTTGCTGAGTCCCATATGATAGAATTGTTTTGTTGTTTTGAAATCAGGGGACAATGAAGAACAATTCACATCCTTTTGATTTCCATTTCTGAGATACTTTTAATAAAAGGAGGGCCAATATTTGTCCTATGTAATCGTGGAGACAATTTAGCAGGAAAAGCAGGACAAATGCAACAACTTGCATTTATTACAATACTATTTGTAATTCCTTTCAATAAGTCTGAAATATGACAGCTGTCAGACCCTGTTACCCACAGAGGTCAAACCCAATTTCATCTCTACTTTGTTGTCCCGCTCTTAATTTTTCCATGTCCTCTTTTTAAAAAAGGTATACTCATTTTATGTATCTTGCCAAATTGAATAGCTCATGGACCATGTGACCCACAGATGTCAACCAACCTTATTCCCTACAGGCCGATTCACACCCTACGGTAAATACAGATAGGAACCCTTTCGTCTGGTCCCGGAGGTCGTTTTGTCCGTCAATGGGTCCGTTACCCCTGAGCTTTCGAATCCGGAGTGCTCCGGGAGAAACGGAGCAATACCAACGGAAATTGAGGCGGCAGCATAGAGTCAGAAGTCCAACCATTCGCGAAATTAGCGAGAGTAGTATAATAACTGATATGTAGGCCTATATATATATTGTGTTGAACGTTTTATACTTATATTATGCTATATACCTTACCTTGTTATTTTATTGTTCACCTGCTTGGCAATGAGTTGTAACTGGTCATTTAACAATGGCGCAACATTTTGAGGAGAGAATCTGCGGGTTGGTGAGGGGTGTCGCATGCCAACGTCGCGTAGGCCTACACTTTTTGCGCCTTTTTTTGCCAATTTTGGATGACACAAAGCAAAGTCATCTCCTCTACAGATGCCATGTTTGCGATTGTCGATGCCTGTAATTTGTGATACGACAATCACTGCCCTCCAGAGGATGTATTGCGTAACATCCATAACAACGCTGAAACCGGAAGGGTAGCCCGGAGACAACGTTTGGTATGGACGGGCGAATTTCGTCCGGATACGGAGATATGAATCGGTCTTTAGCAGTTGCGAAGGAAAGCCTTTGGCACTTATTCACATTTGAATAAAGTATCGGGAAATGAGAGGATGACGATTTTTATTTATCGTCCCCCAATAACAGAAACATTAACCCCTTGTAACATGTGAATAATGAATATGCTGTTGAAAATGGAGAAAAACGAATATCCACCAAATATCCAAAGTGAAACCAACTTTACTGCGTTCGGGTACCACGTTGATGGTGCAATTAGAGCTGTCGTCACTGCTCTGCTGATGAAAGTATGCCTACTGGGACGTTCCCATCTTGTCCATAAGGCAAGAGCTGGAAGCTGGAGGCCAATTGATCGGGTTAACCTGAAGGGAGGGAGCGGTCAAAAAGATAATGCCAACCAGGAATGTACTGGTCTCTTGGTCTCATGTTGTGGTTTATTGAAAGCTCTATTCTTAAATGAGTGTGAGTGTGAATGTGGGTGTGTGAGAGAGGTTTGCTGCTGCTGCAAGACCGCCCTTTTTGATTTCCCTGGTTAATCGGAGGCTGGAGGAACAACTCTGCTCTTTGTGAACATTGATGAGCCTTGGCTCTCGCTGAGAACTCCACCGTACACAACGTCGCTTCATCAGGTTTCTGCTCATGTCGGCTGTGACCATGCAGGACTAGGAGAGAGCTGCATTCATTTGAAGTGAGGCTGGAGTCTGAGACGAGGGTGGAAGCATTTGACTGTGAGAGTTGAGGGTTGACGTCGGAGTGCGATCGTCGTAGCTTCCCCTGGTGCTAAGCTCTCAGCTAAGGTGTTCTTGAACACATCCAAATCAAAACACAGTTTGACTGACAGCAAATGTAAATAAGAAAAAATCGAAAAGTTGGTAGATGCAGTTAATAGTGCTAGAATAATGCTGCTGGTTTTCACAAAAAAAACACCTCTATCCTCTTCGTTGGCTTGTAGATGGGATGCAGTCTAGATGGAGGCCAGGGCTGAAGGAGGAAGCTAGAGGACAGCCCATAATGCACACGCAACCCATAATAAAACGTCTAACAGAAGGTGGTTTGTCTACAGCCTGACGGACTGTGGACATAGAGGATGTGCCGCCGAACAAATGTTTCTTGAGGAAAATAAAATAACAGAGTAGAACTAAAATAGATTTTTAGAGGCTACCTTTTGTTGCGTGATCTGGTGAATGCTAGATCTAGGAAAGTGTGTTTTCCTTTTTGTGGCCCTAATGAAAAACATGTGCATTGGATTACCATGATAACCCAGTTAAAGTAATTGCATAGGTACGCAGTGGATCCAGTAGCAGTTGGGTCTTTATATCAGACATTGTCGAACGCTGGCAAACACACATAGGTGGACAATTTCTGGCGAAGCTCCCTTTAGTGAGGTTGACCAAACTGAGTTATGACCTATATTTACCAAATTGTGTCTCCACCTTATAGGCCTATCAAATGTATTTTGTCTCCATGTGATGTTCTTATTGAGCTTTAATGTAATTTTGTAAGAACAAAATTGAGGGAAAAACCAACCTATCAACCTATCGATCAACCTCCCATCTAACTGCTGACACAGTCAGCTACCAGGCGTTATTAAGAGAGCTTTATGAAAAAGCCCGGTGTGTCTGTGCATTGTTTGTGTGTTTGTCTGCCCTTAGAACTCATGTGATGGTGGGCGGGAGATGTTCTCTTTTGACTGACGGCCCACATGACAAATCTGAGCAGGGTTTTATGACGGAAGTACGTCTCCATGGGAACTTCGAGGATCGCTGTCTGGAGACACAATGAGACGGTCTCATCTGAGAGGAAGTTCCAGGCTTTGCCGTTGAAATTGATTAGTTTGTCCGGTCTTGTGGAGTTCTTGGCTGGAGTCTTCCAGAGGGCAGGCTGTGGTTCAGCATGAGATAGAACTCTGTTGGAGACAATATGAACCAGGAATTGTATTATATGTTCGTAAAAGTAAGTTCTTCTTCTGTTTTCAATGACTGTGCGAGACCTATGTGGTGTAATGGATTCTGAGTTGACTTGGCTGAAAGGACGGTGCTTGATTATTTCATTACACAGCTTTAACATGTTCTCCAATCTAACTTGCTGTAGCTCACTCCGGCTACATGCTAGGCTCTGACACACCCTTTCTACAGTGATGGCCGTGTAGATGGATGTCCTTTTAGGTTAAAAATACAGACTAATCTATGAATCATTTTTTGTGTTTTTGGTACTGTTCTGTAGATGACTCTTGGACAGTAGACACAAGAGTTTGAGACCCAACACTAGAACTTTGATTGAAACAATGGTCACGTTTTAAAACCTGAAATGGGGTTTGGACATCTTGTTTTCATGTCAGATATGCAATTATTATGTATTTTAATCATTTTCAATTTCAGCGTTAAGTCTGAGAAAATGTTAAAAAGGCAGATAGAACATAGAACTTCTGAGTCCAGCAGCTCTCAGATACTACTGGTGTATCTGAGACCTGTATCTACTGGTGTCCTGACATCTTTAGCTTTGTAGCGACTAGTGACCCAGCACTGGCTGAACTAACTAGCTAGGGTTCACCAGAGCTCTCGGTAGGAGACCACCATAGATCTGCTTTGGCAAAGTATGGTTGATCACTAGGCTGATGCTGGTCTCTTTCCCCCCCCTTGGTTCCAGTCCAGAGAAGACCAACGTGGAGTTATGTGACGCTGGCCATCAGACTGGGTCCGCTCAGCTGAGGAGAAAAACAGCAGATTCTCACATGAGTTGGGTCATGTGATGTTCATTCTGGGGCCCTGTTGTGAGCCTTGTTGGAAATATGTAGTACCGCTTTGTAGTGTATTCAAGCAGATACAGTTGGAAGCAGTATTGCTGTTGGCTTCTCTGGCTGAAGATCGGTTTATTACTGTTATACACAAAAGCCTGAATGTGCTGTGCTGAGAGACTGCCTCAAAGTTCTTTCTACTATTAATAAACCTACGCTTTACTTTTTATTACATAACTATACAAAACGATTCCCTTATATCTCTTAAGATAAATGATTTGTGATGTTTGCCAATGCATAGTACAATGTGATTTATCATCGTTGACTTTAGCAGTTTGGTTGTCCTGCTAAATTGATAAAACAAATATGGTTAAAGCATGTTTTATAGCATAAATTGGATTCCTCCAGAAACCTTTTGATGTGAAAGACCTTAAGATGCATCGATTTGGTGCCCCGTATGTTGAGTCCCTTGAGGCCTTCAGGGAACATTTGGCAGAGCAGTGAAAGCTCAGCACTCAGCCTTACCGCGGCTAATTCCCTCTAATCTGCTGTTGACTTTGTGAAGATTTGTCAACATTTCCGGTGGCCACCACAGCAGCCCCCTTAGCTTCTGTCCTCTGACCTTCTCCGCCTTCGAGGTCACCCTTTTTTCACGCGTTAAAGTCACCTTCTGTGACCTTCACACTCATACCCCCACCCCCAGTCCACTCAAAGGTCATCCAGCAGGGGAAGAGGTTCAGGCATACGCGTTTAGAATGGGCCCTAAAAAGCACAAATGAGTTTGTGTTTCATGTTCATGAAGTCTAATTCATGAATAGTATGTTTTGGTTTGGACTTCTGTCCTGGCAAGGCCAAGACCTCAGGTTGATTGTACGAACATCCTTCTGCGCCGTTGGCAGAACTTCTACATCTGCAGTGTTCTGCTGTGCTGTTGGTCACCTACTGCCTCGTACAGATTTATTGAGACTGAAGATATGTACAAAGTTGTAGATGTAGGATTGGTAGTTGAGCTGATACCATGGCACCAGTTCATAGGCTGGTGACCAACAAAAACTACATTTCTGAGCTGAAGATCCATTTCAGGATGATCAAAAATGAATATTGTTCTTGTTCAATATCATGTATTTAGTTTAAATATCATGGATCATTTGCACAAAAGAGCAATATCATATAGTTTGTTTTCTTCAGATATACTCCATGTACATCTGAATTCTAATAATATTACTACGAAAACAAATTGTTGCAGTATGGGGTAAAGGTTAATTGTGTGTGCATGCGTGTGCTTTCGTGCATGCATGCACACGTTACATACATGTGTGTGGGCATATCATTTACGTGGCGGTGTGGTTGACTTGGATCAGATCAGCCGGTGTTGATCCCAGACTAAGCCGAATGATCCAGTCCTAATTCGTTCTCTCAGTTCGAGAAACAGGCCGACCAGCCGCCAAGTCAACAGCAGCCAGAGGACCTCAGCCTCAGCGCTAGCTTCTCATCTCCCGTCTGATCTGTGAACCGCGGTGCTGCTGCTAAGAGGGCCCAGGCTCTGCCAATTTACTGAG
The DNA here is from genome assembly GCF_026213295.1 of Gadus chalcogrammus. Taxonomy (NCBI): domain Eukaryota; kingdom Metazoa; phylum Chordata; class Actinopteri; order Gadiformes; family Gadidae; genus Gadus; species Gadus chalcogrammus. Next base: position 22,308,929 of record NC_079425.1, on the reverse strand, counting down.
TGGATCCGAGTTCCTCTGAATGTACATTTCTCCCCAGATTTCCTCCTCTCACTAATTGGTAATGTTATGGGAAATAACAGTGACCATGTTCATTCAAGGTTTACTTTAAAAGAAAACTAGTTTTATGAATAGGATTCATGTACATATCTAATGTGATCAACTATAGACAGATATGTGGTTATTATACAGTGGTTATAGGCCTATATCATATGTGCCATTTGTTCCCTTTTATCTATTGAAAAATGATCTTCAATAGATAGAAAAATAGAATGATAATGGATAAAATTATCTTCCTTGAATTTGATGTACTTCACATGGATTAAATTGTTATTGATTGATTTCATAAGCGTGCAAGCATTTCTGGATTTTCCCATGATCAGTAAAAAGTAATTTCCTGATCACATTATGTGATGACAGTAAGCATTAGCTGTGTAATGACTCAGCTTAAATGGCAAATACAACATTTGTTTTCTCCTAACATTCCTACACGGAAGACCGGCACAGGCTAGAGCACAATTTGGACAGCAACATCATAATGCACTCGGTCCAATCAAACACATTTTCTGCACATTCTGTTCAGGGAGATGAAGCAACAAGAGGTTTGCAGATAATACGTAGGGCGGGGAATCAGGGAGTAGACCATCTTAAGCCAGTAATCACATTTCATTAAATAAAAGATCCTTTGACTCAGGTCGATACTGTTTTCTTTTCTGTGCCATTGGACATCAAAGATCTGTGTATGTTGGATCCTGCCTCTCTTGTTGCAATGCTATCACAGGAAGTTGCAAATCCACTCCCTCAAGCATGTTTTAAAGGTAGGGTAGGCCGGATCAACCAGAGAGAGAGTAGGCTAAAGTATCCAACCAAAATGATCCCTTCAGGCCTTCCTCCAAAAACTGTAGTTCTCCTTGTGGCAGATTGCGTGCAAGGTTGCGATGTACGTAGGTATGCTATCCAATAATTTCCTGCAGGCCAAAATAAATGACTTTACCGGCCTGCAAGAGCCACAGATGTAGGACTTTTGGGGTGTTGAGGTACTGTGCTCTGAATTTGGCCAATCATGTCTTTTCAATCCATCCATCAATGACATGTCCTGATAAGCCAGATGCACTTTGTTGTGCATGTCTCTCTTAATCTAAAAATATTGCTTTCTCACTGCTATATAGTCTGGCCTGACTAGTATCTAGTAACGCATACCCACAATTATTTTCACTGTCCTAACTAGTATCATCTTTGATTCAGATCAACACAAGGTTGTTAATCTACAGGCTACCAACCCCTGTCAGAATGTCGTCGCATGTCATGGTTGACCTTAGCTGTCACTTCTTCAGCTGGGTTAACCTCAGTCGGACACACACTCGGAGAGGAGAGGAGGGTGCGCTCACTAACAGAGGGATCAGCATTCTAGTGAATTAATTCACACGTGTGTGTGTGTGTGTGTGTGTGTGTGTGTGTGTGTGTGTGTGTGTGTGTGTGTGTGTGTGTGTGTGTGTGTGTGTGTGTGTGTGTGTGTGTGTGTGTGTGTGTGTGTCATTCACACCATAAGGAGGTGTGATGCTGTTTCTGCCGTCGTCGTCCCTGCTACCTTCCCATAAACTCAAACCCTCCTCTTGTCTCCTCTCCTCATGTCACTCTCTTGTCTCCTCTCCTCATGTCACTCTCTTGTCTCCTCTTTAAGCCCTTGTTTTGAGGCAGCTCTCGCTGGGGACAGGGGGAGGAGGGAGGAGGAGAGAGGACATAGTGATAGGACATAGGTGATGAGACTAGTAATAACACTAGAGGGTACTGCATCTCATAACTTCCCAAACCGCTAAGCCTGTCCGTCTCTCTCCCCTGACATTCTTTTCCGTTCTCATGCTACCGAATGAGCTCTGGTGCATGTGGTCTACGAGAGTTAATCCTCAGATCTCCCTTTCCCTCCCCCTCTCCCTCCCTCCCTCTCCCCCTCCCTCCTGCTCCTCGCTCATGTGAACGTGATGTCATGATTCAGGTGATGGGTGATGATGTAGCGCCTGCACACCGAACCTAAGACATGTTTGCTTGGTGGTACAATGCAGCCTTTCTCACCGCTGCCCTGAGTGACATCATCACGACTGCCGTTGAAACAAACACGCTTTTTCCAGGAGTCCAAGCTGTCAGACATTTCTGGGAATAGTCTAGTGCTCCGAGGATCGCTGCTGATGTTAGCGGCACTATTGAGCATTGAGTTTGTTCGTCGCTGAATATGTTCTACTAAGGTGGAGTTCTATCAAAGCAAGAGGCATTTAAATGCCCTGAGAGGACCAAATCCTCCTTGACCTAAAGATTAGAGTGTGTGTGTGTGTGTGTGTGTGTGTGTGTGTGTGTGTGTGTGTGTGTGTGTGTGTGTGTGTGTGTGTGTGTGTGTGTGTGTGTGTGTGTGTGTGTGTGCATAGTTATATAGATAGATACATTGTACATACATTCATACATACATATACTGTAAATACATAAATATACTGTAAATACATACATGGCCTTCTCATGCACAACCTTTTGTGTGTGTTTGTGTGAATGATTCTTTGAGCCCCGCCATGCATGAGTTAGGGCTCAGCCATGTGATCGTTAGTTTCCCACATGTCTGAGATCAGCTGAAGGCCTCCACCCTGGGGGCCCCAGCCAGCATGGGGTCCTCCATGCCAGGGGCCTCCATGAAGGACGTGTACATGAGCATTCAATAATGCATTCCTAGCACTGTATAGTGACACCAGCGCCACAGTAGCAGTCTGTGTTTATTCTCACTGAGTCCACCAGGAATATGTTATCTAGGCCTAGGGGCCACGTTCATTAGCACCAGGGAGGGTAACTGAATGCACAGTAGGCCGAGGGTCACTACTGAAGACTAGGTATGCTGGGATTGTCCCCATATCCCATTTCATATTGATGTGATTTGCAAAATGAGATTATGATATGTATCTCTGAAACGATCAGACATAAGGTAGCAGCTGAGGGCACATGCAATGTAATTAACGTAATTTCATTTAGTTTTTAACAGTTAAAATCATACGAGTCAATCAATGATGTGCTATTTAGGGCCTGGATCTTGACATATTGTGACAGCCCCAAATGACGCTCTGGACTAACATTGATATTTAACATCCTGATTATCTTCGGCTCCAGGGTTTCTGCTTGTGCTAACCAGTGTCCTTTCCCTCCCGCTCTCTCTCCTAGTTGGCTCGGGTGTGGATACCTGATGCAGAGGAGGTCTGGAAGTCGGCTGCGCTCACCAAGAACTACGAAGATGGCGACGGCTCCCTGCAGCTTGCCCTGGAAGATGGAACGGTAAGGTCAAAGGTTGAGAGGAAAGAGCACAACAGCAATCCTTCCTCTTCTACCCCTCTCATTTAAAAATTAAATAAGTTAAATGTGAAGAAAAAAATCCTAACCTAAAATCCTCTAAAAGAGATAAATTATTCACAAGTCCAAGTGGGCAAGCATTCAACCCAACCATTAATGCAATAACGTTTTATTTTATTTGTATAGCCCTTAATATCGGGCAGCGTCTCAAAGGGCTTATCAGACCATATATTTATGACCCCCACCCCCCCCCCCCCCCCCCCCTGACCCTAGACCCCAGAGGGCAAAAAAAACTCCCTTTATTAGCAAGGAAGAAATCTGGAGAAGGAATGCAGAGTTGGGGAGCCCTCCTTCCAAGGATGATCAGAGTGCAATGGCTGCCATAATTGACATACATACATGCATTCATACAGACAAAACATTTTAAACCGGGGATGGGGTGCTGGCCGGATTACCAAAAGGAGAGTCCAGGGCAGGTATTCAGTTGAAGTAATAATCCTGTTGTGGCGTGATCTTCCTCCTCCTGTCGGCTGTGCAGAGCTTACTGCCACTGTCCTCAGTATCATCCTGATCAAGTCACACCCCTCCCACATGTTTTTCCCACATCCCCTAATATACTATTCTACCTAGAAACGTGTCACATTGCTCACATTATGTAAGAAACGTGTGTTGAAGGCTGTTTCAAGACCTCTAAACAGAGCTGGTTCATAACTCATAATAATAATCAGTGTAATCGTTAGTTATACAATGAATCAGTGGCCAACAGAAGGGTAGTTTGTCTCAACGAGGGGGGTTTACTGGAGACTCCGTCTCCTACCCAGAAATGTAAATTAATTGTCTTCTTACAATTCAGAAACTTTAATGTGAGTGGAGTTTAATTCAATTAATTCATTCATTCAATGGCTTGTGTGTTTTTATTGTAATACAGATGACGAATCATGTGGTGATTTGTCCCCTTTTGACGTGCCCATTTTCTTGTGTGTGTGTGTGTGGGCTAACTTTGACCTACTGTTTGCAACCCAAAGCTGATATCCGTGCCCTTTTTTGCCTTTGATCAAAAAACAATTAACGAATGCAGAACTTGGAGCATAAGCTGGACCCCAAGACGAAGAACCTGCCCTACCTCCGGAACCCGGACATCCTGGTGGGCGAGAACGACCTCACGGCGCTCAGCTACCTGCACGAGCCCGCCGTGCTCCACAACCTCAAAGTGCGCTTCATCGACTCCAAGCTCATCTACACCTACTGCGGTGAGCACGCGCGCACTCGGTCGCACGCACGCACGCACGCACATACACACGCACATTTACATGAAGCAATTTATCCAAAGCCACTTACGATGAGTATATTTGTCAGAAGAAAGAGAAACAATATGCTGTGTCCGTACAGTAAGGATGTTCATAGAACCAAGTGCCAAGCAATAACAATTGCACGCACACGCACACACATACACGGACACATTCACGCACGCACACACACGAGGTAACGGACCACGGCTGGATGCTAATCGAGTGGTTAGGCTGCTTGACCTCACATCCCAAACGGGTTCACCCCAGACTGGGTTCCGACCCGTTGTACGCAGTCCGCCTGTAGAGGCCTCTCTCGCCCTAAGCTGTTCTGCCGCTCATCCAAATGGTCTCCTAATGTAATGAAAAGTAAATGGAGTACAGATAGCGTGCATCGTTGGCCTGTGGTGCCCTGCCCAACGCGTGCTCCTCTCATCTCCTCCTCTGTTGGTTCCCGATGCAGGCATCGTGCTGGTGGCCATCAACCCCTATGAGTCTCTGCCCATCTACGGCTCTGACATCATCAACGCCTACAGCGGGCAGAACATGGGAGACATGGACCCACACATATTCGCCGTGGCAGAGGAGGCCTACAAGCAGATGGCCAGGTGGGTGTGGGTGGGTGTGGGTGTGGGTGGGTGTGGGTGGGTGGGTGTCACCTAAGTAGAATTAACTTTTTACTGTTGCTTGCAACCATCCTCTCCTCTCTAGGTTTGTAGGTCAGAAGTGATCTAGAAATAGACTCCCAGTGGACAGTCTCTCCGCCTTTCTGTCTGACTGTCCATCTGCCTGTCTGTCCATCTGCCTGTCTGTCCGTCTGTCCGTCTGTCCGTCTGTCTGTCTGTCTGTCTGTCTGTCTGTCTGTCTGTCTGTCTGTCTGTCTGTCTGTCTGTCTGTCTGTCTGTCCGTCTTAAAAGACTCAAACAAATGCAGAATGTATGTTATAGGTTAGGGTCCTTTCACAATTGGCAGAAATCCTACAGAAGCCTTTTGATTCAGTAGAGGGTTTAAACGTGCACACACACACTCACACCTATGCTCATCGTCAAGTCTCGTCACTTCCTGCCGCGGCCGTGCGTTCTCCCAGGGACGAGCGGAACCAGTCGATCATCGTGAGCGGGGAGTCGGGCGCGGGGAAGACGGTGTCGGCCAAGTACGCCATGAGGTACTTCGCCACGGTCAGCGGCACCACCAGTGAGGCCAACGTGGAGCAGAAGGTGCTGGCCTCCAACCCCATCATGGAGGTGAGCGTCATGGTTACCTCCCTCGTCCCCTTCAGCCCCGCTGCTGTTTCCTCTGACTACTTCCGTTACCCTCCTCTCCCTCCTTCGCTGGTCACCTCGTCTCCCCAGCCCGTCTCCCTCTCTCTTCCCCTCTCTCACTCTCCCCTGCCTATCTCCCTATCTCCCTATCTCCCTTTCTCCCCCTCTCTCACTCTCCCCTGCCTGTCTCCCTCTCTTCCCCTCTCTCTCTCCCCTGCATGTCCCTCTTTCTCTCCCTCTCTCCATCTCTTCCCCTCTCTCTCTCTCTCTCCCCTGCATGTCTCTCTCTCTCTCCCTCTCTCCATCTCTTCCTCTCTCTCTCTCCCCTGCATGTCTCTCTCTCTCTCCCTCTCTCCATCTCTTCCCCTCTCTCTCTCCCCTCCATGTCCCTCTCGCTTCCCCTCTCTCACTCTCCTCTTCTTTCACTCTAACCCTAACCCTAAATCTGAATCTATCACACTCTCGACTAGATCTCTCGCCAGAGCTGATCGTGTGTGTGTGTGTGTGTGTGTGTGTGTGTGTGTGTGTGTGTGTGTGCGTGTGCGTGTGCGTGTGTGTGAGATTAGGGAGCAAGCGACAGATCTCCCCTGTGCCCAGATGGCAGCCCTCCCCCTCCCTCTAAGAGCCCCCTCCCCTCCTCACTCCAACACAAGACACACCCCTCAATGGTGTCATCGGCCTCTTTTCAGTGCACACTTGACGTTGATCCACCAATCATAGAGCAGCTGACCGCCTGAATAGAGGATTCTTTGTCCCTGTTAATTTAGCACGCTCGCTTGTCACTGTGTGTGCGTTTTGTATGTTTTTGCTTAGGGGGTGTGTGTTTGTGTGTGTGTGTGTGTGTGTGTGTGTGACGTGGACGTGTGGTTTCAGCCAATGGCGTAACATCATGGTGAAATGCCTGGTGCAAATGTTTATTTTGTGCCCCTTGACAGGACTTCAGAGCGGGGGGGGGGGGGGGGGGGGCACTGGTTTCAGCTAATGCAAGGTCCGGATGGGAATACCTGCCAAGCTGAAAGCCTGCTTGTTGCCCCAGTTGGACACAGAGCCTGTGTTGCAGCCTGAACTCCGCTGGCTCCATGCTCTCTCACACTATCTTTACTCTGTGAGCTCTGAGCAGGCTCCCTGCTCTGAGCAGGCTCCCTGCTCTAACACACAGACTGTCTTAAGTCTGTGAGCTCTGAGCAGGCTCCCTGCTCTAACGCATACTGTCTTAAGTCTGTGAGCTCTGAGCTGGCTCCCTGCTCTAACACATACTGTCTTAAGTCTGTGAGCTCTGAGCAGGCTCCCTGCTCTAACACATACTGTCTTAAGTCTGTGAGCTCTGAGCAGGCTCTGTGCTCTAACACAGACTGTCTTAAGTCTGTGAGCTCTGAGCAGGCTCTGTGCTCTAACACACAGACTGTCTTAAGTCTGTGAGCTCCGAGCTGGCTCCATGGCAGCGGTAGCGGTAGTGGAACATGTCTATATCCACATTTGTATGATGTAATCTAATGACCAAAAACCAAGGTTTTTGGCCAGACCTGAATATGAACCGTCTTCACCGTGAATCAAAACAAAATGGAAACCTAAACTGGCTGTCTGAACACAGATATGTCATCTGATCGGGCAGGGCAATATTTGGGATGCGGTCTCCCTTGGTTACCGGCGCGCTCCCATCCTGTCTCCCTTGGTAACCTGCGCTCTCCCATGCTGTCTCCCAGGCCATAGGAAACGCCAAGACGACCAGGAACGACAACAGCAGTCGCTTCGGCAAGTACATCGAGATCGGCTTCGACCCGCGCTACCGCATCATCGGCGCCAACATGAGGACCTACCTGCTTGAGAAGTCCCGCGTGGTGTTCCAGGTGAGCAGCCAACACTCTCGCTCTCTATCTCTCTCTCTCTCTCTCTCTCTAACCCTCTCTCTCTGACTCTCTCTCTCTGACTCACTTACTCACTCACTCACGCTCTTGCACGTCACCCATGCACGCTCACACCGCTAAACACACACACACGCATACACGCACGCCCACACACACTGGCTTGATGGTTAATCACTTAACTTGTGTTGAAATGTTGAACAATTAAAGGATCTTGAGTGTGTGTATAATAAGCGATGGACAATAATTAAAAACACAGACAGAAGGCAGGGTTTTTCATCGGGCAGAACATGATTTACATAGGAGTAGACGTTACAGACTAGTCCTCAATGTTCTCTTTTTGTGAATCACTAAGAGGTTGTCCATGATAAATGAGGATGAATGCTAGTATGGCCACCCTCCCCTTAATCCTCCCAGCCCTTGGCCTGACTCTGACTCACTCACTCCCTCACGGTGTTCCTTAAAGCAGGACTCTTTCATGCCCTCGTAGGGGAGGGGCCCCCGGACAGGATAAGAGGGGCCCCTGTTGGCGTCACAGGCGGCCATTATGCCCTCGTCTGCTCGTGCTGCCATGTCTGATTATGAGACGACTTCTGTCTGAGGCTCGTCTGGGCCTCACACACCTCCCTCTCTCTAGTGCTGCGAGAACATTCAAAACTCGAAATAATGAATGATATTATGTAGGTCAAACCAACGGAGACATGCAGTGAAGACATGGATGTTGCTGCAGGAACAAACCATGTTTATTCCCTCCTCCTACTGTACACGTAAATCACGAAGCTTTCTCGTTAACAGGAAACGCAGAGAATCCTTTTTTTGTTGTTAGTGTTAGGTGGTTTGTTTTGAATATTTGTTCATGTTGTCCTTCCGAGACACTGTGCATAACTGCTCCTCCTTCGTGCTGAGCTGCAGAATCCAGTTAGAGCCGCACAGTCCTGTTTAAGCAGCAGGGCCGGTTCTCCCATATCCCGGAACATGTACAGTAGAGAATGAGGAACAGGATTTTTTTATTCACACACACACACACACACACACACACACACACACACACACACACACACACACACACACACACACACACACACACACACACACTGTGTTCGAGGTTCAATGGCTGGTGGTTACGGAGGCTGAGGAATGAGGAACAACTCTGCCTTACATTTTTGACATGCTTAAGGTGTGTGTTTGTGTTCTTTACATAACTAAGGGAAGGCAATACAGGTGTTTAGGTGTGGTTTGATACCGGACGAACCAAACGTATGATTCAATTTTTTGGACTTCTTAAGTCAAAATCCGTCCTGGTTAAAAGCATACACAGTGAATGAACTCTTTCAGACCACTCATCCACTACACGCTTGGAACGATTCTATAGGTTGTCGTAAACATTCACGGGTCCTCGTGAACATGTCCTGGCCGTATGTTAAGTGTGGGATGTGTTCTTGCAGGCGGACGAGGAGAGGAACTACCACATCTTCTACCAGCTGTGTGCTTCGGCTCACCTGCCTGAACTCAAGGATCTGCGTCTGGGTAGGTCTTGCTCACGCTCACCCTGAACACCAGAACAATACCGGCCTGCACTCACAACCTGACCTGTACCATAACACACTACCACGCTGCACTCAGAACCTGACCTGTACCATAACACACTACCACGCTGCACTCAGAACCTGACCTGTACCATAACACACTACCACGCTGCACTCAGAACCAACCCGTCCCACCAACCCACTACCACCCTGCAGCCAGTACCTGACCCGTCCAACCAACTCACTACCCGGCCTTCACTCAGAACCTGACCCGTTGCTGGTTCCTCTGAGCTAATGCATTACGTAATAACAAGCATTCTTTAACCTCTTAAACTCGAGGTTCCCCACATTTGGGGAACACTGCCCTTATTATGTAGAAATAGTCATATCAAATTAAGCATAAGAAACTCCGCTACAAGCACATATAAGTTATTTTTACACACAACAAACACAACTCAAACACCAAGCATATTAATTAGACAAATTAGACAATTAAAAATAGGCTGGACTTAAAGGGAATTTTGGTCATGGGGCCTGATTCCCAAGTTAGCCTTAGTGTTCTTTATCATTGGAGACAGTTTTCAACACATTTCATTCAGTCCTTCTAGTTGCAGAGTTTGCTCGGGCTAGGCTAGCGCATGGCAACGGGCAATACTAGCCTGCTAATAAAACAGTCTTACCCACTCCACAGTACACCCGAGGCAAATCAACTATAACGCCAGGCGGTCGATGTAAATGTCTGTGTTGATAGAATAATGTTAGAACTAAAACCAACCTTAGCACTCTTAGCAGTGCCTGGATCCGTGTTGTGGACATGAAGGAGTTATCGTGTAGGAGTCTGTTCTGGCTGACCAGACGCCATGTTCATATGCTCCCACTGTGGACACGCACCTGCTCATGCTGCTTACCGGCACACATGCACACATGCACATGAACTGATTCACACACACACATGCACACACTAGCTCACTCTTGGCACTGTCACTTAAATTGACTCAGTTGGCATTCATCTTTTCGTTCCTTCTTTTCTCTCTAATCTCTCTCGGTTTGCCGCTCTTGTGTACATTATCTTCCTCAAGTCTTGTGACTTCCAGATTTAAGAATAAATGCAGGGGTTGTCTCTGTAAAACCGAAGGCTCTTGTTGCCGGGCAACAGGATCCACTTTATCCTGTTGAAATGACCAAATACTTTCATTTTGCGATTTGAAAAAATGTGAATGCCTATAAAAACTTCCATCGTCCATTTATTTACCCGGCTGATCCATCTGTCCATCCAAACTGAAAGAAATAACATGTTACAGTCTCTGCAATGTGTGAGAAACCATCAGAATCAAGTAACTAAATGATGGACTCCTGTCCATTCTAAATGACTGGGCAGCGTGTGACCAGTGACTTGGCTGGGCTGGCTGGGGGGTGTGAGTGGGAGGGTTCAGACTCAGAGTGTCGATTTCTGTTAACAAAGAGGGAGGTTCGGGCTGGCATGCATTTATTATTTGTGGAATGTGTTAGTTATTGGATGTGATTGTCTTAACTTCGTAAAACGAAATCCCTATCGATGTCCTGGTTAACTAAAGCTTTAAATGTTATATTTTTCTTACTTGTGAAATAATTTTGACGTCGTTTTTGTTCATAGATTTTTCGTGCTTTGGATATTTTTATTGACATGCCTGAAATAAATATAATCATTCAATCAATATAATCATTCAATCAATCAAAGCTACGCGCTAGCTGAAATGCTACACATAGCGACTTTAAGTTATTATTCCCCCACCCCACCCCCCATCCTTCCAGTAGGCTTCAGGGTGAGTTAACTCACAGCCGCCCGATGAGGCTCGCTGAGGGTTAGTTGTAGGAAGGAGCGCTGGGTAGCAGCTAACGGCTAACGGCTAACGTTTCACACCTCGTTTTCTTCCCGCCTCTCCCGTCTCCCTGCAGGAAGTGCCAACGACTTCCTGTACACTCGGCAGGGCCGCAGCCCCGTCATCGAGGGCGTGGACGACACCAAGGAGCTGAGCACCACGCGGCACGCCTTCACGCTGCTGGGTGAGACGCCGCACGCGCACGCACACGCACACACAACCACGCCTCCACGCGCACACATCCACACACACAACCACTCACACGCAACCACTCACACGCAACCACAGACACGCATCCACAAACACATACTTGTTTGTGTGTGTGTGTGTGAGTTGGAGTCTTGGCTCTGATTGTCGCTTAGTGTGGGGGGGCTCAAGACGCGTGATTTCAATAGAGATGCGTCGATAAATCCATAAAATATTATACAAATATACGTGTGTGTGTGTGTGTGTGTGTGTGTGTGTGTGTGTGTGTGTGTGTGTGTGTGTGTGTGTGTGTGTGTGTGTGTGTGTGTGTGTGTGTGTGTGTGTGTGTGTGTGTGTGTGTGTGTGTGTGTTTAGGGGTGAACGAGTCCTACCAGATGGGGTTGTTCCAGGTCCTGGCTGCCATCCTGCACCTTGGCAACGTGGAGGTGAAGGACCGGGACTCTGACAGCAGCGTCATCCCGGTAAGCCCCGCCCTCCTCCACAACACTGGTCTACGATTGGTAGAGCCCCTAGGCAAAGAGCAAATAGAGGCTTGCTAGGTTTCTGTTCATGTGTTACTGCAAGTGGCTGTTCATGTGATAATGCTATTGGCTGCTCATGTATTCATGAGAGTGGCTGTTCATGTGTTAATGTGAGTGGCTGTTCATGTGTTCATGTGAGTGGCTGTTTGTGTTATTGTGTTGTTCATGTGTTAATGTAAGTGGCTGTTAATGTGTTAATGTATTGTTCATGTGTTCATGTGAGTGGCTGTTCATGTGTTCATGCAAGTGGCTGTTCATGTGTTAATGCTCGCGGCTGTTCATGTGTGAGAATGAGAATTGCTTTTGTACTGTGCATCTTGTGTTGTGCGTCATTGTAAGGCATGACCTAGTGTTCTGCATGTATACTAACTGATTATAACACCTGATAGGATGGTTTTATCACTGGTAAAACAAGGTCACCTCTAATGACCTACCGCAGACAAAGAACCTTACATTAACACAAACGGAGCCATTACATGCACACCAGAGGCCTTGTAGACATTCAACCATTTTGATAAACCTATAGATATATTTGCAAAGATAGTTGAGCATTCGTTCACGTCATTGATTTTAATGGTTTAAGGTAGAACGAATGAAACGTTACTTAAGGAAAAGTGAGAAACTATAAGTCAGGAGGAAATATATCAGACAACACCACATTTGATATTGTTGTTTATATTGCCCTGCTGATAATGACACAATATTCTTCACAGCTAAGTCTTGGTGAAGTCATGGCTCAGATCGACATGTTCACCGGAGTAACGGTTTTAAACTCTCCACCTCAGCCCAACAACAGCCACCTGACGGCCTTCTGTGAGCTGGTGGGCGTGTCCTACCAGGACATGTCCCATTGGCTGTGCCACAGGAAGTTGCGGACGGCCACGGAGACCTACATCAAGACGGTGCCGCGGCTGCAGGCGGTGAACGCCCGCGACGCGCTCGCCAAGCACGTGTACGCCAAGCTGTTCAGCTGGATCGTGGAGCACGTCAACAAGGCGCTGGTCACCAACATCAAGCAGAGGTCCTTCATCGGCGTCCTGGACATCTACGGGTACGGCGGAGCGGAGCGTTGGATTATTATTATTTTATCTTACTTTATTTTATTTTTATTTTTTTATTCGTGAAAAAAACTGAAAACTGAACAAACAAGGTGCCTCTCGTTTGTGGAGACATGATTGGCTTGTTCTGCTTTTCTTTTTTTTTGATGATTTTATTTTCAGTTTTAAATTTTTATATTACGACATGCATAGACCAAAAAAAAAAAAAAAAGGCTACCAGACCCAATATTATTTGCTGCAATCTACATGGTGTTATATAGTCAGGTTATTCTGTTCCTCGATGTGATCAGTTCACTCAAAGTCTTTGGGTTTGAATTTGGATCAGTGTCGATTTGTGATATGCTGATGATGATGATGTTGATGATGATGATACATTAGATCGATTTCCTCAATGAGTGTCTCACCATGTAGAACGCGTACTATTAAGGGACAGTCCTTACTGCAGCAACCCGGGTTTGATTACTGCCCGTGGTCCTTTGCTCCATGTCTTACCCTCTCTCTCCCATACATTAATTTCTTACTCACTAAGTAATAAAAAGGATAAACCTTAAAATCGAATTAAAAAAAATAAATATTGAGTGTCTACCCGATGTAGATGCCTGACCTCCGCTTCTTTCTCCCTCAACCGCTCCCACCACAGGTTTGAGACCTTTGAGATCAACAGCTTCGAGCAGTTCTGCATCAACTACGCCAACGAGAAGCTTCAGCAGCAGTTCAACATGGTCAGCAAACACTGTTGGAATATACACCTCTCACTTGTAACACTATTGTGTGTGAGGATTCTGTGTTGTTTTTATCTGGTCGCAAGGAATATTGGTGATATTTGCATACACCTCTCACTTTAACTCTTTTATATGTGTGTGTGTGTGTGTGTGTGTGTGTGTGTGTGTGTGTGTGTGTGTGTGTGTGTGTGTGTGTGTGTGTGTGTGTGTGTGTGTGTGTGTGTGTGTGTGTGTGTGTGTGTGTGTGTGTGTGTGTGTGTGTGTGTGGTTTTATATATGTGTATACCTGTTTGGTTATATATGCGTATTTATTTTTATTTTTTTTATTTTTTTGGTGTGTTTTTTATGTATGTCTGTGTTTTTTATGTGCGTGTGTGTGTGTGTGTGTGTGTGTTTGGTTTGTATGTGTGTGTGTGTGTGTGTGTGTTTGGTTTGTATATATGTGTGTTTGTTTTTTAATTATGTGTGTGTGTGTGTGCGCTCCCCCAGCATGTGTTTAAGCTGGAACAGGAGGAGTACATGAGGGAGGAGATTCCGTGGACGCTGATCGACTTCTACGACAACCAGCCATGCATCAACCTGATCGAGGCCAAGATGGGCGTCCTGGACCTGTTGGACGAGGAGTGCAAGGTTCACCTCACCCTCCTCAGCTCCCTAACCCCAACGCATGCTAATGCTAACGCACCCTAACAGATCTATGACTACACTCTTGTGTACTGTTTGCAGTTTTTTTAGTGTTGTCCCCTCGAAGGAAAGTAGGAGTCATCCATGATCCGCTTACATTATGTTTCCAATCCGATATTCCCTCGATGCCAAATGCTGTTTGGTGGAATGAATAAAACCAATTAGATTCTAAAAACAAGATGGGATAATGCTTTATCGATCCCAGGCGAGAGGTTCTGACGCTTGTCCATCCCCCCCCCCCCCCCCCCCCCCCCCCAGATGCCAAAGGGTTCGGACGAGTCGTGGGCCCAGAAGCTGTACAACACCCACCTGAAGACCTGCTCGCTGTTCCAGAAGCCTCGCCTGTCCAACCGGGCCTTCATCATCCAGCACTTCGCTGACAAGGTCTGCCGCCACAGCCCAGCTGTCGCTCGCAGCTTAGATGAGACCCAGCGGAGGATGGGATTATCCCCGGGGGAGTTGATTCGCCGACAGTGGACTTGCCTTCCTTAAAATGGAAAACTAGTCTATGTGTGTGATGATAAACACATATAATGATATATTGCTATATTCCCCTATGCAGGCTAGTTTATGCATTAACTTAATTTAAATTAAGTAAAGGTACTTAGTTGTTTAGCATCTTATCCTAGCTATCTTTGTTGTATAGGGGAATGGGTTAACCTAGCGATGGTTAGTGCTTGGCACTTGGTTCTATGAACATCCTTACTGTACTGACGGCGATATATTGTTGTTTCTCCTTCTTCTGACAAAAGTACTTACTGTAAGTCGCTTTGGATGAAAGCGTCTTAAATGTAATGTCAATTTACCATGAGTTAATCCATGCACTGTTAACCAAGCAGTTTTAACAGTGATTAGTGAATTTCTATTGAAGTAGAGAGCCTCTATGTGGTAATATGAGAGTTCAGCTTCATATGCATGGCTTGAAAAACTCATGTTCTGCAACATCAACTCGCTTTCTGCACCAAAGCATCTCAAATCTTAGATCTTTGACGTCATTGGGTAAACTTTCCACTGTGTTTCCGCGTACGGAGGGGTCTTTAACGGCCCAGGGGGACGGTTCCCCTTTCAGAGGGTAATGGTGGATAAAGCCTCTTCTTGTTCCCTGGGTGGCCTCGTTAGTGCGTTAGTTTCCCTCAAAGAAAGACCATATTGTTTAGGATTGGTGTTAATTCGACTGAAAATTATATATAATAATGATTGCAATCGGTTGACTTTCTGAAGTCGTGCACGCACTTTACTGTGATTTCGTGCTATAATTTTCCACATCGTCTTTTATAAGTGGAAGTTGGACTTGAGTAGATCCGGACATCTGGAATTGAGAATCAATTTTGCATCGGGGAATGGTTTTGAATGAAGTGTCGATTTTGGATCTAATTGTGATCCCGAAGAATCTAAATCAAATCAAATCGAAGTGTGAGGTACCAAAAGATTTTTACTCTAGTACTCTTTTTCTACTAGTATTGTTATACATTAGCAGCACAAGTGTTCACATGAGGTCAGACTGGCTCAAGTGTGTGTGTGTGTGTATGTACATTCACGTGTGTGAGGGTGTGCACATGTCCATGATCGTGTGTGTGTGTGTGTGTGTGTGTGTGTGTGTGTGTGTGTGTGTGTGTGTGTGTGTGTGTGTGTGTGTGTGTGTGTGTGTGTGTGTGTGTGTGTGTGTGTGTGTGTGTGTGTGTGTGTTTTAACACAGGTGGAGTACCAGTGCGAGGGTTTCCTAGAGAAGAACAAAGACACAGTGAACGAGGAGCAGATAAACGTGTTGAAGGCCAGCAAGGTGAGCGGTACACACACACACACACACACACACACACACACACACACACACACACACACACACACACACACACACACACACACACACACACACACACACACACACACACACACACACACACACACACACACACAGCCCTGGTGTTCACGGACCAGTGGGCATTTTACACGTGTGGTTGATTTCAGTTATTTAATCTGTGAAATAACTTGTACCTTGCAGAGCCTCAGAGCATGCAGCTCACAGGGAGATCAGCTGATGCGAACGCACACACACGCAGAAATAATATGTGTGTTAATAACCTGACGTCACTCTTTTTATTGCCACTTATGTAAAATTATTTTTAAGTCTCATTCAGAGAAGTAGAAGTACCTTCCTACTTGGAATTAATGTGATGTCTTTTGGGCTGATCACATGGTTACCGGTCACATGGTCATAAGGTTGTCTTCCACCCTGCACGGTTCACATGCTCCCTGCCCACCTCAGCCAATCAGCTCGTGACCCCAAAGTCATTCCATGATGCGCTCCAATCCAGGCTCATTGATAGTCTGCCTGATGTCATTTCCTGTCCATCTCAAACCAACTACCCCCTGGCTGTAGTTGGGTTTCCTGTTTTCGTTACTTTGGTGATGGTTCTGATGTGTTTGATTAGTGGTTTCATTATATTTTCTCATCCCTGCTCATCAACATGTCCATGTATCTTCTGTCTGTTGTCTCACCCGTTGTCCATGTATGTGTTTGGTGTTGACCCATCATGACAACCCTTCCCCAACAACAGAAGGTAAACGGGGAACGCCTTCGCGGCCTCCTCCCCCCCCCCCCCCCCCCCGTATCGCTCTCTCTCTCCGTCTCTTCCTCTCCCCTCGACGCACTCTCTTCTTTCTTTTTTCACCTCTGCCAGCACTCTTTTCACTGGTCTGACAGCAGCACTCTCGTGTGTGTGTGTGTGTGTGTGTGTGTGTGTGTGTGTGTGTGTGTGTGTGTGTGTGTGTGTGTGTGTGTGTGTGTGTGTGTGTGTGTGTGTGTGTGTGTGTGTGTGTGTGTGTGTGTGTGAGAAAGAGAGATGCACATGCAAGCGGTGGACTTGGGGATGAAAGGAAAAGTGAAAAGAAAGGAAGCTAGGGAAGAGGACAAAAGGAAGACGGCTTATTTTATTATGGCAGACGCTTTGAGCAAGATGCACTAAAAGAAAGTAGCTTATGAGCGAGCGAGAGAGAGGGAGCAAGAGACACAGCAAGAGAGAGAGAGATAGACTGAGAGGCCGAATGCTCAAAGCTTTGTCTGGCTCTGCCCGGTGAATAGCTAACGACCAACACAGTGCACGCCATTTCCTTGATCTCCATGACAACGCCTTGGTGATTCTAACAAACATATATGAAGGTGGATCATCGCCATATATGCTGATTGCTGTAACATCCTGTTACGTCTTTGTAACCCATTCAATTGCCATTTGAACATTAACCAATGCTGTGGTTTTTGGAAATTAACCGATCATTCATCTAATCAAAAAAGTACTCAATCAATAACTTGGAACCAACCGATGAAACAATTAAGAGTATCAATATAAAGGATGCATAGTGTGAAAGTACCCGTTTAAACGATGTAGCTGTGATGGCTGCGTTCTTGATTTGCAACCTCGGTGCTTTACCGAGGTGTGTATGCAGCATGAAGGACGCATCGCTGCATGTCTGATGAACTGTGACTAGCATTAGCATTGACATAAAAACTACCATTTGATTAGGATTGTTTGAGTTAATGTGAACATTTAGGGATGATTAAAAAACCATCACGTCATCGTTTATAAATCCGTAAGAAGTCAAAGTAAAATGTACAGAATATATAAATCCATTTCACAGAGTCCACTGCTGCCCAGTGTTGAACTGTGTTTTGGGCTGCTGTTCCCAGTTCCCCCTGCTGGTGGAGCTGTTCCAGGACGGGGAGAAGGCGGTCAGTCCGACGGGCCAGCCGCAGGGCGCTGGGGGGCGCACCCGGCTCAGTGTCAAACCCGACAAGGGCCGGACCTCCAGCAGGGAGCACAAGAAGACAGTGGGCTGCCAGGTGAGGGTCCCGGGGCCGGGGGACACGGAGCATCGTTCCTCTACACAGGGCCGGGTCGGAGGCTCCAGCAGGGGGACTCATGGAAGACAGACAGACTGAACCTGGATACTAGTGAAGTTATTCAATTAACAATGCAGTCGATTCATTAAACTGATGGAAGACACTGACAGACAGAACCCAGATACCAGTGATGTTCCTTTATACAGGGCCCAGGGCCTCTACGGATTCTCTTCTTTGCATAGGAAATTTCCTTTCCTATGGAGATGACCCGGAAGTGCTTGGAGGAAAGGTGGTTTGAATTCTAAAAATGCTTAGGAAAGGAGCCTCGATGCTTCCTTTAACCCTCCTTTAGCATAGGTTACTCCTGAGCACCCTTTGCGAAAGGAAAGGAAATAGTGGTATCCAATAATCCTTTACGGCGGCAATATTTAAAGCAACATGCCAACGAAGTTTACCCCATGAGAGACGCGGTAAAGCAGAAGAATAGAAGAGAAGAAAATACAATTGATAATAATTTCATTTATTGCTGGTTAGTAAGCACATAAAACACACCATAAGAAAAGGAAATGCCAACTTCACATTTAAGAAAGACTACTGGGGGCAGTTAATTTCAACACCAACATAAGTTTAGCCTCTTTTTTTTCCACATGTGAATAGGAATTCAAAGTTTCAACGTTTTCCACAAAGGTTAAGGAAAGGAGGCACAAAGGTTGGGGGATTTGACTATTCGTAGAGGCCCCAGGTCTGAGTTTTCAGCAGGTGTACTCATGGGATACAGACAGACTGAACCTGGGTACCAGCAACGTTCCTTTTACGCAGGGCGTTTTACATTTGTTAAATTAACAATGCAGTTGATTGGTTAAACTGATGAAATGAAGACGGTCCAAACCTAGATACCAGCCTGCCTCCTTTATGGAGTGGAGGGTCTGAGACTCAGCTGTTTGACTCATGAAATAAAGACGGACTAATCCAGACGCCAGCAGCCCCTGTGACTGAAATGCTGCCTTCATTTTGTTGACCTTGGCATCCCTACTCTTTCTATTGGCGTCTTTTATGATTCTGGAATGTTATGCGAGCCTTTTTCATGAGCCTTGATGAGGATGAGGGTGCTGATGAAGGTGTTAACGGGACTGCTTCCCTTCTGTAGTTCCGGAACTCTCTTCAGATGCTGATGGACACGCTGAACGCCACGACCCCCCACTACGTCCGCTGCATCAAGCCCAACGACTTCAAGCTGGCCTTCTCGTGAGTGTCACTCGCCCTCACACTCTTTAAAATAATAAATACAAACTAAAATAAGTTAGAATATTTGAATACTTTTATTTATTTTTTAAGAAATGTCTGCATTGAGCCCTGTGTTAGAACTTCAACTGGTTGAGCCTACTTCTAACAGTGTCAGGGGTTAGGGTTGTGTATCCCACCAGGGCCACCCCTGCCAACAGCGTTTACTCGTGATGTTCATAACAACATCATGGGGACATCATGGTGACATCATGGTGACATCATGGGGACATCATGGTGACATCATGGTGACACCATGGTGACATCATGTCCGTCTGTCCTCCAGGTTCGACCCCATGCGGGCCGTCCAGCAGCTCCGCGCCTGTGGAGTCCTGGAGACCATCCGCATCTCCGCAGCTGGCTTCCCCTCCAGGTACGAGGTCCTTACTATACACTAGGACTAGTTATGGTAGAAGGTCCTTACTATTTACTAGGAGGAGTTATTGTGTGTGTGTGTGTGTGTGTGTGTGTGTGTGTGTGTGTGTGTGTGTGTGTGTGTGTGTGTGTGTGTGTGTGTGTGTGTGTGTGTGTGTGTGTGTGTGTGTGTGTGTGTGTGTGTGTGTGTGTGTGTCCCTACCAGGTGGACCTACCAGGAGTTCTACAGCCGTTACCGGGTGCTGATGAAGCAGAAGGACGTCCTCCAGGACAAGAGGCTGACCTGCAGGAATGTTCTGGAATTCCTCGTTCAGGTCTGTGAAAACATCTGATCGACTGTACTTTTTGGTCGATAAATTATATACTTCGGGAAAAAAAAACGATTACTACTAGAATAGGGATACATGCTGTACGTTAAAAATACCCCGAATACTTTTCCTATTATTCAATTCTTCAAAACCAAATTTCAGCATCTTTAAAAAAGTCTGACTTCACACTGTTACGGAAGTAAAGGTTGAGTGCAAAATAGACGTTTTTAACACTTATTGTGGGTTGCGGTGGGCGTGAATCCCCCTGGCTCGGACTTGGATTTTTCTAGTTTAGCAGGTGTAAAACATGCATACATCACCAGCATATTACAGTCTAAAGGCTCAGTTATGGTTCCACGTCTACGCAACGCAATGACCACGCAGACGCTTTGACGCAGTCGTGAACACTTTTTGGTTCTGCGTCTGGTTTTAGTGAGCGGACCAATCACAGCCCTCGCTAGCTGCGTCGCCTCGGACCCAGCACTGGGTCCGCAAGGACGTAATGTAAACCCCCTTGCGTTGCGTTGACGTGGAGCTATAACTCAGCCTTTAAGCAAAGGCAAAAAGATGAAAAAAGCATGATATCACCCCTTTAACCCCTGAACCGCCCCCTGTCCCCCCCCCCCACCAGGACCAGGACAAGTACCAGTTCGGTAAGACCAAGATCTTCTTCCGGGCGGGCCAGGTGGCCTACCTGGAGAAGCTGCGCTCGGACAAGCTGCGAGTGGCGTGTGTCCGCATCCAGAAGACCATCCGCTGCTGGCTGGCCCGCAAGAAGTTCCTCCGCCAGCGCCGCTCGGCCATCACCATCCAGAGGTTCACCCGGGGCTTCCAGGCCCGCTGGTGAGTGGCCCTCCAGACCTGTCAATCATAGTCCGTCGTGATTGTTGGCGTTTGGATTCGTGAGGAACTTTCTGAAACAAGGTTGATTCAAAAGCGTGAACACGGCACTGATGAATAAACACGCACGCACTGATGAATAAACACACACACACACACACACACACACACACACACACACACACACACACACACACACACACACACACACACACACACACACGGGGGTGGGGGTACATGATGATGATTACAGTGGTGGTCGGCTGCGTCACACTGCATGGCAGCAGGTTATTTCCAAAGACTCGTGGTGTTTAGCAGTGCAGCCAAGCTCAGATAAAGAGCAGGGATTCCACAGGGAAGATGAACCCATTGAGCTGCACAGCGCTATTACCACAAGAACACACCAGGCGAAACATTGCTCACTGATTTTCATGGATTATGTTTCGTACATCATTGAAATGCCTGAAGATCATGTGAAAATATTAGATTGTTATTAATTTTCTCCCCTGCCTTCTGCTCCTCTCCTCCTCTCTCCCCTCCCCCCTTCTCTCTCCTCTCTCCCCTCCCCCCTCCTCTCTCCCATCCCCCCTTCTCCTCTCTCCTCCCCTCCCCCCCTCCCGTCCTCTCTCCTCTCCTCTCCCCCTCTCTCTCGTCCCCCCCCCCTCTCCTCTCCCCCCCCCCCCTCTCCTCTCCCTCTCTCTCCTCCCCCCCCCTCTCCTCTCCCCCCCCCTCTCCTCTCTCTCCTCTCCCCCCCCCTCTCCTCTCTCTCCTCTCCCCCCCCTCTCCTCTCTCTCCTCCCCGCTCCCCTCTCCCCAGCCTGGCCAAGTTCATGCGTCGCACCTCGGCAGCCACCACCATCCAGAAGTACCAGAGGATGTGTGTGGCGCGCCGGCGCTACAGACAGAAGCAGGCCGCCGCCCTGGCCATGCAGACCATCCTGAGAGCCTACATGGCCCGGCAGAAGTACCGAACGGTAGGACCTAACACACACACACACACACACACACACACTAACACACACACACACACTAACACAGACACTGACTCAGACACATGCACATGCACACTCACTCACACACACACGACTCCTTTTCTTATTCACACACACAAAAGAATCACACACACACACAGACACTCACTCAGACACTCACTCAGACACACACGTCTCATATACTCATTCACACACGCATAAAATACTCACTAATCACACACAGACACTGACTCACTCACTCATTCACAAGCACACAGGACTCTCTCACACACAGACACTTACACTCAAGAACACATGCAACACCTACCCCTCTTGCCCACTGCATCCGTCAACGGACGGATCCCATTGACTTTGAATTGGGCGGAGCCTTAATGCATTGTGGGTCCATCCGTTCCTTTGGATCTGTCGGCTCCGTCGAGAAAGTAGAACGATTTTAAACTTTTCCGGCAGCGACGGATCCGTCATCCAATCAGATCGCTTATGCTCGGGCTTGGCTGACGGATGCCTCTTGAAAGACCACTCGCCCCTCCGTCAGCCACGCCTTCCGTCATCCGTTGACGGACGGTGCAGTGGGTAGACGGCTTTAGAGTCTCTCACTGCAACACAGACACTCACGCACACACACTAACACATGCATCCCCCCCTCCCTCCCTCCCTCCCTCACTCCGTCCCCCTGTCCCCGTCCCTCTGCCAGCTGCTACGGGAGAGCAAGGCGGTGGTGATCCAGAAGCACGCCCGCGGCCTGTTGGCGCGCCGCCGCTTCAAGCGCTGCCTGCGGGCCATCGTGTACCTGCAGTGCTGCCTGCGCCGGATGCGCGCCCGCTGGGAGCTGAAGAAGCTGAAGATCGAGGCGCGCTCCGTGGAGCACTTCAAGAAGCTCAACATCGGCATGGAGAACAAGATCATGCAGCTGCAGCGCCGCATCGACGAGCAGGTGAGGAGTGGCCGTGAGACGGGGGGGGTTGAGGGAGGCATGGGTTCCACTCACGACCGCACAACCTCCAGTCTGTGCAGAGTACCATGTACAAGGCTAGCGAGACACACCGGTACGGCAGAGCACCAGAAAAGCTACACACTAGTACACACAATGTACACATTACACAGACCAGGATACACATTTAGAGCATTGACGGACAGTATTTGGGTGTTCATGAATATCAAAATAATCTCCCTGAATAATCCCTCTCGACGAGCTGGCTGTCGCCCTGCATGCTTGACTCTGCCGTCGGTGTGTGGATGGTTGAATGAATGGGTGAATGTCAGGCAATTTTGTAAAGCACTATATAAATAGAGTGGCAAAGTCACGCCCCTTCCGGTAGAGCCCACTGGACCTATGAGATCGGAAAATATGAATGGGTTTCAATGGAGAGAAAGTAATTATTTTCTGTTTCCAGTCTTTATATGCCCTGGATTACACATATGTTGATTGTGGATTTTTCATGCAAAGAAAAGAGTTTCAGTTATGCCAATGGGGAGATTGTCATCTTGTCCGCGCCAGTCGCAGGGAGCGTGACGGCACATACGAGACGTGTAGTCTTTCTCATTGTGTTTTCTCTACAGCCTTTAAGCACAATAAACGGTCAAACTCTTGAGATGAAAAATTATCTTCTAAATCCACAAACAATATATGTGTAATATGTCCAGGGCATATAAATACTGGGACCAGAAGATAATTACTTCCTCTCCATTGAAACCCATTCATATTTTTCGATCTCATAAGTCCCATGTGGGTCTACCGGAAGGGGTATGACTTTGCCACTCTGTGCAGTCCATTTACCATCACAAAAGCAAGGCTGATTAGCTGACACTGCTATATGGCGAGCGTTCTCTCACTCCTCCTCTTCCTCCTCCTCCTCCTCCCCAGAACAACAACCACCGTGCCACCGTGGACAAGCTGGCGACGCTGGAGGCCGGCCACGCGGCGGACAGCGAGCGCATGCGCGTCGAGGTGACGCGGCTCCGCGGCGTCGAGGAGGACGCCCGCAACAACGCCAACCGGGCCAACAGCCTGCAGGGGGAGCTGGAGAGGCTGAAGAAGGAGCTGGCCACCACGCAGAAGGAGAAGAAGACCATCGAGGACTGGGCCACCAAGTACCGCGACGAGATGGAGAAGGTGAGCGCTCGGCAGCCAATCGGATCCATCTCCGGCTCATCTCTTCTAACACTCGCAGCGAGATGGGCAGTTGTTAATCAGTTATAACATATATAATGGCATAAATATTACAGATGTTTAAAGGTGTAACATTATATCACCGGGTGTGAGTGTGATTGGCCGTTACAAGCTGTTTTGAAAATCGGACTCTTCTGACATCCCAAGTGGGCGTGTCCACCTAGATGTATGACGTCATACATCTAGGTGGACACGCCCACTTGTGATGTCAGAAGAGGCAGATTTTCAAAACGGCTTGTAACGGCCAATCACACTCACACCTGGTGGTATAATATTGACCTCATATATATTCACCTCTTAATACCGCAAGAAATCATTGTCAGTATGATATTGGATATAGGACTAACAATATATTCTCACATTTAAAATATTTATTTATTCACATTGTGATGCATTTGACCTTCTATTCTCCTGATAATGATTTGGATTAGTCTGTGTTCTTGTTATGTTTGACGTGCAACCCAGTCAGCCGTTCCCTCCTTTCTCTGAATGGTACAGTCCTTGGATAACCCCTCTAGGTGCTCTTAGGTTCATAAGGCCCTCCCTGAGCTGACAGCCACATCAGCAGAGCTAGTTTCCCCTTCCCCGTAGGTGTCCTTCCTCTAAATCCTCTCTCCCTCACCCTCTCATCTCTAAAATGGCTCCCATGTAAGTCCCCCCTTTTGGAGTCCCAGACAAGCTAGCCAGTTAGCCTAGCGTGAACCCTTAACCCCAGACACTACTCTTCCTGAGGCTAAATCCAGAGCATCACATCCCTCAGCTCCTCCTAGATACAGACTCTAGCCTCTTACTATCCACTCTTACACCAGGCGACAACAGCTGTTCCCCTGAACCGGGAGCCAGGGAGACGCTGGGGCTCAGGGGGCTGCCGTGGGCCCCACAGGGGCCCGTGTTGCCCTGGTTCAGGTGAGCTTAGGGAGCTAGCTAGAGTAGTGGAGCTGCGCACACACAGCAGTGCTCTTGGTGTGTGAGTAGACGAGATGGATGAGTACAGTAGAGCAGTGTCCTAGAGAAAGCGTTGGTCTTCTTCTGTATTTGTTTGAGAATACAAGTGAGGTTCCAAATAAATAGTATATCCACAAGGGAGAAGTAGTATTTTCACAAACTTTCTGTTATGATCTGACCTACCGAACTCGCTATTAACCTGGGTAGACAGCCCGTAACCTAAGTGTGTCCCCACGTGGTGTGGTGAACTTGAGTTATTGTTCCTAATCGTTCCCTGGGTGAGTGTAGTCTAACCTATCTAGGGGGTTAGGAGCGAGGTACTCACCACAGGTCCACAGCCACCGTAGGGGAACAGCTCGTGCGTTGATCAGTCTTTTCGTTCACCGTGTATATATCCCAAAAGTGTTCTCTCAGTCGCCGAGCAATGTGTGTCCATCAGGTCACTCTCTTTCACCCCGAATCTAATTTCCAGCCCCTCCACTCAGTCTCACAACCCTGAGTCTCTTGCCCACACAGCTATTGCTACTTAACTGTGATGAGCACCTCAACAGCGCCCCCTCTGTGTGACGTCAGTACTGACCCAAACCCTAAGCACATGCAACCCTACCGTAACACCTTCTCTCTGTGCTGTTTTAGGGTATTATAATATCTAAGTCAATGACTTAAGTGGTTCTTGGGGCTCTAGGCCATGTGAAGGTTATTAAGCGGGCCCACCCCTTCTACCTCACACTTGCATACACTTGCAATAGCATCTGTCCATAAATTCCATTGCTGGAATACTTTAGTCTCTTTCATTCCCTGGATTTGATATCTAATTGGTCCTACTGCCTAATTCAACATCCATGTTGTTCCTTCCTCCCCTTAACTCATATTGCCTTTGATTTTGTGTGTGTGTCTGTGTGTGTGTGTGTGTGTGTGTGTGTGTGTGTGTGTGCGTGTGCGTGTGCGTGTGCATGCTCAGATGGTCTCCGAGCTGAAGTCTCAGAATGGATTGCTGAAGTCGGAGAAGGACGACTTGAACAGGATGATTCAGGAACAGCGTCAACAGATGACGGGTAACTTGGCACCATTGAACAAATTTGCCCAATCAGAGCAATCGTTCCAACGCTGATGCGGGGGGAATTTCCTCCGGAAGCGGCCGATTGGTTGGCCCACTGCATTGCGCAGGGGGCCAGCAGCACTGGCGGTTGTCTTCCAAACCCCCTAGTACATCATAAACCGTACCGTCAGAACAGGAGCCCTCCGTATAGATGGTTTGTACGAATGGCTTGACATCAGCAGTATTCTCAAATTGCATAAGAAGAGGCAATGTTATGGTCCAGACTTATAGCCATTTTGTTATTTTTATAGCTTATAGCTTGTTATTTTACCTTTCACAGACTCCTATCGACTCCCGGTCGAGAAGTAGCGTTCTCGTAGTGTGATCCGATGCAGTAAACGGTCGGGTCCAAGACTCTGTTGTACTCTAAGGGCTCAGTTATGGTTCCACGTCGACGCAACGCAATGACCACGCAGACGCTTCGACGCAGACGTGTCTGGTGTCAGTGAGTGGACCAATCACAGCCTCTGCAGCTTCGTCGCCTCGACGCAAGGATTACATTTTTAGGGAGGCGCTTGAGTCAGGCCCTTACGGTGGACGCCAGGAGGGTCAGCAAAGACCTAACGGGTCCGTAAGCCCCTTTGCGGTGCGTCGACGTGGAGCCATAATCAGCCCTCAACCCTGCGGGACCGGCAGAATCTCTCGAATCAGTCGGTGCTTTTCAGGCCACGTTGACCTCCTGTTCCCGTCCCATCCTGCGGGGCTTTTTCATGCTCGTCTTTGTCCTCCTGCAGAGCAAATGGCGCGAGCGATAGCGGAGGAGACGCAGCAGCTGGAGACGGACCTGAACGAGGAGCGCTCCCGCTACCAGAACCTCCTGACGGAGCACCTGCGCCTCGAGGAGAAGCACGACGACCTCAAGGAGGAGATGGCTCTGTCCTCGGTAAGGGGGAGGAGGGGGTGGCTCTCATCATAAGGGTGGGGAGGAGATGGCCCTCATCATAAGGGTGGGGAGGAGGTGGCCCTCATCATAAGGGGGAGGAGGTGGCCCCCTCATCATAAGGGTGAGGAGGAGGTGGCCCCCTCGTCATAAGGGTGAGGAGGAGGTGGCCCCCTCGTCATAAGGGTGAGGAGGAGGTGGCCCCCTCATCATAAGGGTGAGGAGGAGGTGGCCCTCATCATAAGGGTGAGGAGGAGGTGGTCCCCTCATCATAAGGGTGAGGAGGAGGTGGCCCTCATCATAAGGGTGAGGAGGAGGTGGCCCCCTCATCATAAGGGTGAGGAGGAGGTGGCCCTCATCATAAGGGTGAGGAGGAGGTGGCCCCCTCATCATAAGGATGAGGAGGAGGTGGCCCCCTCATCATAAGGGTGAGGAGGAGGTGGCCCTCATCATAAGGGTGAGGAGGAGTCGTCTCTCTCCTCAGTAAGGGTGAGGAAGAGGTGTCTCTCTCCTCAGTAAGGGTGAGGAGGAGGTGTCTCTCGGCTAAAAGCCATCAATAAAAGGGTCAGTGGACAGCCAATCAGTGGACAGCCAATCAGAGGCAAATATCTACACCAAGCTGTTGTATTTAGTATTTGTGGTTGAATAAATAGCTAAACCTTAATTTATACCACACAAGAGTAAAGACACAATATATATATAAAGGTTATAGGTCACACGTTTACGTCATGAGTGACTGCATTCGGAGGACCTGACATCGATTGGTCACTTTTTTTGGCTCCTCTCCCTTTCAGAACACCAGCAGGCCCGGCCACAGAAGAACAGACTCCACCCACAGCAGCAACGAATCAGAATACACCTACAACTCCGAGTACGCCGAGGTGGACGAAGGCTCCCGCGTCTCGGAGGTAGACGGCGGGCGGGCTCACATGGTAGGAGTGGGCGGGGTCACGTGGTACACGCTGGTGAAGGTGGATGCTGGAACGTCACAGGTCCCTTCCGATTGGCTGAAGCTTGTTTTAACCAACCAGGCGGTTCAAATAAGCTTCGACCATCATACCTGACATATCATACCACCAGGTGTGAGTGTGTTTAGCCGTTAATAGTCGTTTTTGAAAATCTTCCTCTTCTGACATGACAAGTGGGTGTGTCCACCTAGACGTGTGCTTGATAGATCAGTCTACCAGCCTACCCAGTGGACTGTAGAAAACGTTGCTCATCTTTCAGAAGAGGCAGATTTTCAAAAGCGGCTTGTAACAGCTAATCCCACTCCCACCTGGTGGTATAATATGTCACCTTTTAAAATAACATTGTGACTTCTCAAAGAAAAAATCACAAAATAAATGCATATCAATGAAGACCGTTGTGCATCTAGAGGGCTGTGTTTGATGATGCGTGTCTGCTACCGGTGTCCAGGACTCGGGCCGTGGCATGGACACCAACCTGACCCTGAAGCTGCAGAAGCGTCTGGGGGAGCTGGAGCAGGACAAGCAGCAGCTCCGCGACGAGCTGGAGAACAAGGAGGAGCTGTTCCAGCGGGCTAGAGCCCGGGTACGGACATTCACTGCTAAACACACCGCCACTGGAGAGTACCATGGAACAGGACAAGTACATACTGGTACTCCCACTGGTACACACACTGCTACTGCAGAGTACCATGGAACGGGACAACTGCACACTAGTACTCCCACTGGTACACACTGGTACTGCAGAGTACCATGTACCAGGACAGATACACACAAGTACACAGACACTAGTACTGCAAAGTACCAAGGACCAGGACAGATACACACTGGTACTACAGTGTACCATGAACCAGGACAGATACACACTAATATGCACACTGGCAATGCAGAGTACCATGTCACAGGACAGCTACACACTACAACACAGACTACACATGAGTAATGCAGTACCATACTCGAGTGATACTCACTTTTACCGCAATATCAAACTCGATATGTACATTAAATGTGTACTGGCACACAGTACTACTGCAGTACTGGGCTGGATCCACGTTCAGAGCCTGGACAGAATCAAACTTGCACAACAATTCAAGGATGGGAGTCATGCTCTGAAAAATCTCGATATTGATTTATAAGCAGTGCTGATACTCTTTAGAAGAGAAAGTTCCTCATGCACGTAGGTCCATTTTGTTCTTCCCCTTTCCAGGACGACGTGGAGCATAAGAAGGCTCGCGGAGCCGAGCTGGAGTACGAATCCCTCAAGGTGAGACGAGGAACAAGCTCAGAGTTCAGCCAATGGGGGCAGACATGGAGCTGGAGGGGAAACCGAGCGCTGAGTGGGACACACGGGCATGATCACATAGCAGTATCCCATCACATGGGATTATGCTTTTGGCAGAGTGGTGTCGACCTTTGTCTCCCCTTGCCCAATGTTCTGCTGAACAGACTCCACACAGCAACCCAATCGATGTGTGATTTTATACCTCGGCTATGCCCAGGGATCTCCTATGAGTTGCCAGCATGTCACCAATACGTTTAAAAGCCTTTATATTACTGTTGGCTGTGATTTTATATAATATTTAAAAAAGTGTTCCTTAATCACGGTGATTCTGAGACATTGTTGTTGGCTGATGCTAGCTGCCTTTGCCAGTGCACCTTTGGAAAAACAGATTTTCTCTGGTTAAAGAGGATATGATGACCTTCCATTCAACCATCTCCTCTCCTCCTCCTCCTCCTCCTCATCCTCCTCCTTATCCTGCTGTTCTTCCTCCTCCTCCTCTCAATACTCCTTCTGTTTCTCCTCCTCATGCCCCTGCTGTTCCTCCTCCTCCTCCTCATACTCCTTCCCCTCCTCCTCCTCCTCCTCCTCCTCCTCATGCTCCTCCTCCTCCTCCTCCTCCTCATGCCCCTTCTGTTCCTCCTCCTCCTCCTTCTGTTCCTCCTTCTGTTTCTCCTCCTCCTCCTCCTCCTCATGCCCCTTCTGTTCCTCCTCCTCCTCCTCCTCCTCCTCCTCTCAATGCTCCTTCTGTTTCTCGTCCTCCTCATGCCCCTGCTGTTCCTCCTCCTCCTCCTCAGCGCCAGGAGCTAGAGTCGGAGAACAAGAAGCTGAAGCACAACCTGGCGGAGATGAGGCAGAGCCTCCTGGGTAACCAGGCCACGGGGGCCGGGGCCCCGGGCTCCCCGGCCTACAAGGTGCTGCTGGATCAGCTCAACTCCTCCTCCGAGGAGCTGGACGTCCGCAAGGAGGAGGTGCTGATCCTGCGCTCCCAGCTGGTCAGCCAGAAGGAGGCCACGCATCACAAGGTACATACATGGTGCCTCTTCCTTGTTCCAGCTCCTAGCTCCTTGTTCCAGCTCCTAGCTCCTTGTTCCAGCTCCTAGCTCCTTGTTCTAGCTCCTAGCTCCTTGTTTTAGCTCCTAGCTCCTTGTTCTAGCTCCTAGCTCCTTGTTCTAGCTCCTAGCTCCTTGTTCTAGCACCTAGCTCCTTGTTTTAGCTCCTAGCTCCTTGTTTTAGCTCCTAGCTCCTTGTTCTAGCTCCTAGCTGCTTGTTTTAGCGACTCGTGCATGTTCCTTGCGTCGGTTCCTTGCCTCACCTCCTTATGTCACTTCCTTGTTTCTCCTCCTTGTTTTAATATGGTGTGGTGATACAGTAGACAGAGGATTTCATGAAGCTGGTGTCCCAGGTTGGACACCGGCCCCTTCACATCTGCCCCTACTGTAGACTAGAAAGTACTTAGACTTGATATTGACAACGATTTTAGTTAACTTGGTTGATTGGTCAATTTTTGGGCAGAATTTACTTTTTAGTGTAACTACTACACTAAGTACTTCTTCTCCTAACCCAAGATAAATTAAGGGAAGTGAAAAGTAGCTCGGTAGTCTAACTACTTCCCTCTCTGCACATGTGATGTGAAAGGTCAAATGTGCAAAGCCCTCTGTGTTTCTGTTTCCCATCTTTTTTTTTGTCTTGTCTCCCTCTCACTCCCTCCCTCCCTCTCTCTCCTGCCACGCATCTCGTCAGGATGAGAAGGTACGCCTCCCCACAGCCATCACACATGTCCCATCACTGCCTGTGCTCCCTCTTGCTAAGGTAGTGTGTTGGATATTAGCTACGAGCTCGCCGGTTAAACTGCAGTCCTTTGACCCTCGAGCAAAGTCGATAGTAAAACGTTTTTCTTCCTCTTTATTGAGGGATTAAAGATACCAGAGCGAAATCCAACGTAGTTTGGGTGTAAAACTACAGAAAGTTTTGGTGTGTTTTTTTTCCAGGGTGAATTTGAAAGCTTACATGTTGTTGTAAGGATACTGATAGTTAAGTGACATGATTTAAATTGCTTTACACTAATTATTTTATTAGCAAAGGTGAAGTCTTGGGAGTGGTTTATAATCCCACTCAAACCGGTATGGTTTCATCATGGATGTAATACAGGAATACATCCTCTTAGATCGCCTTCATTTCAACCGGAGATGTGACCCGGCCCTTTTGAACACGTCGGTAGAGTTTAACGCGTGCATTAGCATTGATAATGCATTGGTAAAGGAAGCATAAGATGGTTAATGTTACAGTCATGGGAGAGAATAAACTGCCTGCAGACAGCAGAGTGTGTATAGACTGTTTGCTGGCTGTTCACATAAGTGCATTGAGACATGCATAATAATGAGCATGTTTCCATTGATAAACATCAGGAAAAGCACTGTTCATGGCATTTTCCACCGAAATGTGTGTTTGAGATTATCTGACATATGCGATTATCCAAGTTTAGAAAAAACTATTTTTACACTTCTTGCTTCATAATACATTGATTTATTCCCTGACCATTTGTTTCTTTTGCTTTTACCGAGCTGTTATATAACCACGTGGGGAATTTTTACAGTCGTTGGTTAAATAATTATATCCTTCTGTTTGAATACGTCGTCAGGCTTGTGTGCGTGTAAGAGCAATATAAAGGCAGTTCCACGAAGAATGGGAACAAACCCAGTCGATAAGGCACTTGTTTCAAAGCAGGGCTACTGCGTAGGCGGGCACTTTTGTCTACTTTTGAAGTAAGTGTAATTGTTAGAAGACATCGCAGAGTGAACCCGCTCTGAGTTGGAGTTCCGCGTGGAGCCGGCGGGTCGGTGTTTGTTCTAGAAGCACTGAAGTACACGACAAAGCATAAATCAGAATCAGAATCAGGGTTGCATATATTAATACATTCTTATTGTACAAGTACACAAGATGAAAAAGTGTAGGCTTGGTACCTCAACAGCCACATAGCAGCAACAATACAATATAAAGTAAATGGATAAGTAAAAATACGTAGTTATACGTAATAGTTAAATAGTTAAAAAATGAAGCAAAAAGTAAAAAATGTAAGATGAAGACGAGTACGCCCTCAGCCTTATCCTGTCGAGTAATATGCGTTTAACCAATATTTCTTTGGTCGAACAAATCTGGCTTTTTTTAAGGCTATGCATGGATCCGATTTATGCGTTTATCCAACGTTAGTCGTAGTATTTGTGTGAGTTGTTGATGGCATGTTTGTACTGCATTATAAACCCGCCTGCTCTACGTTGGCGTTCCTTGCGGCTATGCAGTAGTCGTTAATATGACCCATCAATGGTCCTCTCAAACACCTCTGGTTGGCACTCATCATTTCCTGATTTCATGTTTGTTTTTTCCCCCCCTCTCCTCTCTTTCTCTCCCCTATCCCCCCCTCTCTAGGAGACCATGACAGAACCTACTCACCATGTGGTGGATGTGTCCAAGCTGAAAGACACTGACGAAATCAAGCAGGCTTACGTTGGCCTCAAAGATACGAACAGGTGCTGTAGTACTGTAGGATCAGCTGTCCCCACTACATCCTATTACATAGGGATTTATACTATAGTCATGCTAAAGCTAGCAAGGAGGGCAACATTGCTATGGCTATGCTTTAGTTACCATAGCGGGCTATATTGCTATAGCCAAACTTTATTTAGCATAGAGGGCTATATGGCTATCGCTGAACTATATTTAGAATAGAGGTATATTTAGCATGCTATATTTAGCGTAAAGTGCTTTAATGCTATAGCTCTGCTATATTTCAAATTCTGGGCTATACTGCTGTAGAATGCTATATTTAGCATAGAGGGCTATATTGCTATAGCTCTGCTTGAGTTTATCACAGAGGGCTATATTGCTATAGCTCTGCTTGAGTTTATCACAGAGGGCTATATTGCTATCGCTATGCTTTATTTAGCATAGAGGGCTATACTGCTATAGTTATGCTATATTCATCACTGTGGGGGGGTAACTGCTATCGCTCTGCTAGGTTTAGCATAGAGGGCTGTATTGATATATCTATGCTATCCTTAGCTTAGAGGTCCGAGCCAGACGCTCCAGAAGCAACCTGCTGTCACCTGTCTCATATGCTCTGGTGGTGCTGTCTCGGCTGTGATGACCTAACGTGTGTCGGTGTGTGTGTCTGTGAGCGTCGGTGAAGCCCTGTCTCTGCCCTGTGCTGCAGATCCCCCAGGTTCATGCGTGGGCCGATGGAGGCCAATGAGCTCCTGAGTAGGCTGAGGTAACCAATCAGCAGCAGCAGCCGCTACCGAGGCCCCCGCCCAGAGACCGAGACGGCCCGTGCATGGCCTGGCTGAGCGGGAACGGTTCTGCACGGCGGCTGCGGTTGTTGAGCTGCCCGCTAACACAGTCAGTTAGCTAGCACAGTCCGCTAGCTATGCAGTTAGCTAGTATTGCTAGCCAGCATGTGGAAAGTGTTGTGCTAGGCTAGGGGAGCCTGTGTGGCTAGGCTAACGGCGCTAACAGCATGCTGAAGCATCATCGAGACTTGGCCTTGCCCCCTGGGTTGTGTCGGTGCTAAATATGACAGTATATTTGGAGCTGAGATGATGGATGGCTAGATTGTCTGTCTGGATATTTATAAAATGACACGTGTTAGTATTTTTAAATTGCAGCAAGAGTAATGCATCAGGCTGATGCATCAGGCAGAGCGCCTGCCATTGAGGCCCGGTCCTGACCGCAGCGACGCGGGTTTGATTCCTGCCCGTGGCCCTTTGCTGCATGTCTTCCCCTCTCCCCCATACCTTCCTGTCTTACTTACTCTACAATGAAAAAGGTTAAAACCTTCAAAAAATAAGAAGGGTAATGCACCAGGCTGAAACGTGATGAGCTTCCCTGTAGCATGCAGCAGTAGTGCAGGCGCCATAGGGAGACAGTGCTGGTTTATCAGCGTACCTGCGGAGAGTAGCCCTGCATGGGCTCTTTGGAATGAAGCCAGCATGCTTCAGGGTGTTGATGTGACGCTGATGCCCCACTCCTCCAACGCTCAAATCGTTAGTTGACCTGGTTTTGATCTGAATCTCATTTCCTCCTGGGTGTAGGTGATTATCATGTTGTTATTTAATGATGGTATTATTCATATATAAGCAGCTTCCTTTTCAAATACAGCGGCGAACAAAATTCCTGTTCACCGAATGTACTGAGCATCCTCGTTGATGCTTTGTTCTGCTAGTAGCCAGAACAGCCTTCACACACAAAGAGTTATCAATACACCAGAGCCTCAAAAGCACCTTTCATAGAACATAGTGAATACACCTATTTAGCACAAGACTTGATCACTCAAGAGGCACTTGGTGTATTTTTGTCTTGTGTTTTACTCTCTCCTCTCTTTATGTCTCACAACGAGCGTTCCGCTTCATATTTTGGAAAAACGATATTGGATACAACGGGTTTCAGCAGGATACGATTTAATTGTAAATACTATTCGTCCCATCCGGGTTCTGTAGTTCATCAGTCACATATACAGCATCGCTCCCCTCAGTATTTCTCCATATATATGAGTCTGTTTGGTAGGTGAGGAGTGACAGCAGAGCTCCTGATCGGCTGGGAGTTGGTCAGCCGTGTCTGCACAGCATGATGCAGAGCTCCCCAGTGTCCAGTGGGCCGTGGAAGACGTTGTCTCCCCTCAAGCCTCTCTCCCTTCATTTCTTTACTCGTAGCAGTCCCCTGACTTGTCTCTTTTAGTCATTCTGTCACACCCTGAAACTCACATTCCCTAACCTTGACCAACTCTCTCCTCTCTCCCCTTCCTCTTCTTCTCCCGCTCTCCCTCCCCTCCGTCGCAGGCTGCTGGAGAGCCAGTTGCAGGCGCAGCGGCGTAGCTATGACAACGAGACGGAGGGGCTGCGCAGCGAGCTGCAGAACGTCAAGGAGGAAAACAACCGGCAGCAGCAGCTGCTGGCCCAGAACCTGCAGCTGCCTCCGGAGGCTCGCATCGAAGCCAGCCTGCAGCACGAGATCACCAGGCTCACCAACGAGAACCTGGTACGCACACACACACACGCGTACACACGTACACGTACAGGTGCACTTACGTCAATGGAAACCTCCAGGCAACAGTCATGCTTTAAACAAATGCAGGGAAGTTGAAGCGTTCGGTCCAACCAGAGTTCCGTGTGTGATGTATAACAAAATCCTCCTCATGATCACAGTCGTCATGTACATTGTAACACATTTATCTGGCGAGTATTCATCCGTCAAACAACCATGTATCCATCTCTCACATGTACACATGTATCACATCCATGTACCTCTCACATATCCACTTTAACACATCCATGTATCGCTCTAATATCCACCTGTGAAGAAATCCATGTATCTCTTAACATATCCACCTGTACATTAATCCCTAGCCATCTGTCAAATCATCTGTAACAAGTCATCGCTCTGCACAGCCATTGGTAGCTTAGCCATGTGTAACGTGGATGATGTCACCTGACAGGAGATCTTGACCGACAACCAAGACCCCACAGCATCCCGAGAGGCGCGGGTCACCATTTTGCGACGGATGGTTGTATGTAGAGCATCAGAGTGTGCCAAAGTTGCAGCTGAGAATGAGCGCTGTGGCATGCATGTGTGCCTGTGTTTGTGTGTGTGTGTGTGTGTGTGTGTTGGAGCTAACGCGTGCGTTTACTAACCCAGCTGAAGCTGCTCCTCTTCTCCTCTCTTCTCCTAACAGACAGCAGGCTGAGCGATCACATCTCCATCCTCTCCTGATCAAAACAATGATGCTTTCGTTGTTCAAAATATATTTATGTATATATATTTATGTATCTCACAGGCACATTTTCCTAAGAAAGATAATGAGGAAGTTTAACAGCTTCATTATTCTCTTGATAATACAAACCCTTAAATCACCAAAACAAAGCGATTGGAGCTTTCTAACAGAAAGTGTTGCAGTGTCCTCCTCGGGCCACCTGGGGGCAGCAAACCCAACGGATCTGTGCTGCTTGTTTGCTCTTTATAATCCTTCCCTTTGTCATTAATTCCTCGTTCTTCTTCTCTCTCTCTCTCTCTCTCCATTCATCCCTTGGCTCTTTCCTTGCGTTCATTTTGTTTGTTTATCATTTTGTGGTTGTTCACCATCTCTATCCATCCATGTTGTATTCCCTTCACCCACTCCTTCCTCCTCCATCCCCCCTAGGATCTGATGGAGCAGTTGGAGAAGCAGGATAAAACCATACGGAAGCTCAAGAAGCAGCTGAAGGTTTACTCCAAGCGGATCGGGGAGATGGGAGGTGAGTCTCTCTCCGTCCCTCCTGGTGCTCCCTGTGTCTCTGTCTCTCCCTGTGTGTCTCTCTGTCACTCCCTGTGTGTCTCTCTGTCTCTCCCTTTGTGTCTCTCTGTGTCTCCCTGTGTGTCTCTCTGTCACTCCCTGTGTGTCTCTCTGTGTCTCCCTGTGTGTCTCTCTGTCACTCCCCCTGTGTCTCTGTCACTCCCTGTGTGTCTCTGTCTCTCCCTGTGTGTCTCTCTGTGTCTCCCTGTGTGTCTCTCTGTCACTCCCTGTGTGTCTCTCTGTCTCTCACTGTGTGTCTCTCTGTCACTCCCTGTGTGTCTCTCTGTGTCTCCCTGTGTGTCTCTCTGTCACTCCCTGTGTGTCTCTCTGTCTCTCCCTGTGTGTCTCTCTGTCTCTCCCTGTGTGTCTCTCTGTGTCTCCCTGTGTGTCTCTCTGTCACTCCCTGTGTGTCTCTCTGTGTCTCCCTGTGTCTCTCTCTGTCACTCCCTCTGTGTCTCTCTGTCACTCCCTGTGTGTCTCTCTGTGTCTCCCTGTGTGTCTCTCTGTCACTCCCTCTGTGTCTCTCTGTCACTTCCTGTGTGTCTCTCTGTCTCTCCCTGTGTGTCTCTCTGTGTCTCCCTGTGTGTCTCTCTGTCTCTCCCTGTGTGTCTCTCTGTGTCTCCCTGTGTGTCTCTCTGTCTCTCCCTGTGTGTCTCTCTGTCTCTCCCTGTGTGTCTCTCTGTCTCTCCCTGTGTGTCTCTCTGTGTCTCCCTGTGTGTCTCTCTGTCTCTCCCTGTGTGTCTCTCTGTGTCTCCCTGTGTGTCTCTCTGTCTCTCCCTGTGTGTCTCTCTGTCTCTCCCTGTGTGTCTCTCTGTGTCTCCCTGTGTGTCTCTCTGTCTCTCCCTGTGTGTCTCTCTGTCTCTCCCTGTGTGTCTCTCTGTCTCTCCCTGTGTGTCTCTCTGTGTCTCCCTGTGTGTCTCTCTGTCACTCCCTGTGTGTCTCTCTGTCACTCCCTGTGTGTCTCTCTGTGTCTCCCTGTGTGTCTCTCTGTCTCTCCCTGTGTGTCTCTCTGTGTCTCCCTGTGTGTCTCTCTGTCACTCCCTGTGTGTCTCTCTGTCACTCCCTGTGTGTCTCTCTTTAACTTCCTGTCTCCCCCTGTGTCCCCCTCTGTCTTCCTGTGTCTCCTTTTCTCTCCCCGTCTCCCCCGATACCTCCCTGTGTCTCCCTGTTGCTCCTTTTCTCCCCCTCTGTCTCCCTGTGACTCCCTGTGACTCCCTGTGACTCCCTGTGTCTCCCTGTCTCTCCCTGTGTCCGGTAGGGTTTAGGAATAAAGGGGGTCCCTTCTTGGTGATCAGGGTTCCTTCTACATATAAAGACATTTGGTGTGCTGCTCAAAATGATTTCTGACAACCAAAGGAAAATGAACACATGAAGACATAAAGTGTGTGTGTCCGTGTGTCCGTCCAGTGGGGCAGACAGAGGGCCAGACCTCCCCAGGCCAGATGGTGGATGAGCCGGTCCGAGCAGTCAGCATCCCCCGCAGGGAGAAGGACTTCCAGGGAATGCTGGAGTACAAGAGGCAGGATGAGCTGAAGCTGGTCAAGAACCTCATCCTAGGTCAGAGGTCACGCTGCTACGATAAACACACACTGTTATGCTGAACCCTGGGGGTTTATCCGGAGATAGTCAAGAGGAGATATTCTTAGGAATAAACGTTGGAAATGTATAGGGCCACAGAATTGGAATCGGAAAGGGGTATTAGAAATGTTACTGCAAAGCTTTGATGGGGTTCTCTTAAACTAGTGTCACTAACTAGTGACAAAAAAAATTAGGTAAGTTGGAAAGTTGGAAGTAAAATGGCAATTGTGGAATCAAGGCAAGGCAACTTTAATTATATAGCAGTTTTCATACACAAGGCAGACTCAAAGTGCTTCACATATAAACATTGTCATAAAATAAAATAATGGATAAGTATAAGAAAACATATGCAAAGAAATGAGTAAAATAGAAAGTTAAAAAGGCTTTTTGGTATTAAAATAGAAAATAAAGGCAAAGTTAAAAAAGCTTTTTAGAAAGTGCAATGTATTTAAGATTTAGCAGAAAGCTAAAGCAAACATAAAAGTCTTCAGTCTTGTTTTAAAGGTGCTCAGAGTTGGGGCAAGTCTTAAATCCTCAGGGAGTTTATTCCAGCTTTTGTTGCATAGTAACTAAATCCTGCTTTGCTTTCCCATGTTTTGTGTTTACTCTGGGGATAATTAACAGATTGGTCTCAGAGGATCTTAGTGGTCTAGGAGGCTTATGCGGTGGAAGCATATCAGTTAAATATTTTGGGCCTAAACCATGTAGGGATTTATAGGTTAGCAACATGATTTTAAAATAAATTCTCTGACCTACAGGAAGCCAATGTAACGATTTAAGAATTGGTGTAATATGTTCAAATTTTTTGGTCTCAATTTTTTTAGTCTCAATCTAAGTGCTTTTTCCTATTTGGTGGTGGAATAAACCAACAGAGGTACGTTCTGAAATACGTATCAGAACGTATTATATACGTTCTGATACATCTGTTACGTCATATACATTGATAAACCTAATCTTTGTTTGGACGCCCCGGTGGTTTACCGGGTAGAGCATGTACCATTATGGTCCAGTCCTTACCGGAGCGACCCGGGTTCAATTCCTGCCCGAGGTACTTTGATGCATAATCCAATGCATAGTCTCGAGAGGAGCAATACATTACTCCCTGCTTCCGGTCCGCTTTTACGGGAGCCAATCACCAAGCTGGCTTTCCCCCCTGGTGCGCTATTGGCCGGTTTAACACAATGACGACAGGGAAGCAAAGGCAAGCAGCCAATTGCGTACAGAGTCATTTTGACAATGCCGGTTGGTCCCGCCTCTTTTGAGCTCGGTCTGGCAATGGCCAGGCTGCTGCAGACGCTGACCCGGCTCTGACCGGTTCTGACCGGTTCTCTCTCCGCCTCCAGAGCTGAAGCCACGGGGCGTGGCCGTGAACCTGATCCCAGGGCTGCCCGCCTACATCCTGTTCATGTGTCTGCGGCACGCCGACTACGTCAACGACGACGAGAAGGTCCGCACGCTGCTGGCCTCCACCATCAACTGCATCAAGAAGATCCTCAAGGTGGGTGGGGGCGGGGCTGGTGGTGTGTGTAGGTGTGGTTGGGTGTATGTATGGGGGGTGTAGTTGTGTTTGTGGGTGTGTGGGTGTTTGTTTGTGTAGGTGTGTTTCTGTGTGTTGTGTTGGGTATCGTTTGGTGCATTTTGTTGTATTCTGAGTGAAACGGCCTTCTGGCCGTCTTTTCTATAAACTATTGAATTATATTACTTAAGATATCTAATTAGGATATCTAAATATATTAAATGAAGACCTGAATTAACGTAGCGCCAGTCAGTGATGGATGAGAAGGGATCTTTCAGCATTTTATTTGCTATCATGAAGAGTGAATTTATACACTTTATGGTTATCAATATGCCCAAAGTTGTGGATGTAATTTGTGGTTGTGATGTGAGGGCTGTTGGTTCGAACTCTGGGCTTTGTTTGAGGGTAAACGGACCGACCCGAGCTGCGGTTGCGGGCGTTGGGTAACGCAGTGTTTTTGCTGTTATTTATAATATTCATGATTTCAGTAAAAACTATTTTGTTTTATTTTAATCTATTTCTTTTTTTATTCTATTGTATTATATTAATTTTCTGTTAAGCACAGTTAATACCGATTATGTCACACAAACATTTCACTACAAATCCTGTATTATGTATTGAATCTTAAATCTTTGAATGTCCTTCAGAAACGGGGCGATGACTTTGAGACGGTTTCCTTCTGGTTGGCCAACACCTGCCGCTTCCTGCACTGCCTCAAACAGTACAGCGGAGATGAGGTGACACGCACGCGCACACACACACACACACACACACACACACACACACACACACACACACACACACACACACACACACACACACACACACACACACACACACACACACACACACACACACACACACACACACACACACACACCAAAAGTCTCCACCATAACATGTGCTTCTGTCATGTATGTAGGAAGTACCTCCCTACTTTGCATTAATGTGACTGTCTGTCTGTTTGTGTGTGTGTGTCTGTCTCCAGGTCTTCATGAAACACAACAGCGCGAGGCAGAATGAACACTGCCTGTCTAACTTCGACCTGGCCGAGTACCGACAGGTGATCAGCGACCTGGCCATCCAGATCTACCAGCAGCTCATCAAGTGCATGGAGAACATCCTACAGGCCATGATCGGTCAGTATTCTTATCTTTATTGAGAGGCTCGAGGTCCAAATATGACACACCGTATACAGACGAACAAAAAATAAATTACACATAACACAGAGTGGATACAGATTTTGGTTTCAATATTTCCAGAGGCTGGAGGAATATCTTGTCTCACTTAGGTTAGGGTCCGTCAAAGACCATATAATGCCATTCCTGGTCTGACCTAGGGTTGTGCGATTAATCAAAAGATATACTGTACATATTAAATGTTTTATAAAAAATAGAAAAAGATTTAAGGGGTTATTTCAAAGTTGTTAATTACAAACTGTTTCTTCGGAGAGAAAGGCTTACATGTGATAATAACGTATGTCTGTATGTATGTTTGTTGTGTGTGTGTGTGTGTGTGTGTGTGTGTGTGTGTGTGTGTGTGTGTGTGTGTGTGTGTGTGTGTGTGTGTGTGTGTGTGTGTGTGTGTGTGTGTGTGTGTGTGTGTGTGTGTGTGTTGTGCATCTGTGTTCATCTGTGTGTGTGTGTGTGTGTGTGTGTGTGTGTGTTTTGTGTCGGTCCGAGTGTGTGTGTGTGTTGTGCGTTGGTCTGTCGGTCTGTTGGTCTGTCTGCGTGTCCGTGTGTGTGTTGTGCTTCTTTGTGAGTCTGTCTGTCGGCCTGTCTGTGTGTTGTGCGTCCGCGTCTGCCCGTCTGTATCCGTCTCCCCCCCCCAGTGTCCGGCATGCTGGAGCACGAGACCATCCAGGGCGTGTCGGGGGTGAAGCCCACCGGCCTCCGCAAGCGCACCTCCAGCATCGCGGACGAGGGCATGTACACGCTGGAGTCCATCCTGCGGCAGCTGGGCGCCTTCCACTCCACCATGTGCCAGCACGGCACCGACCCCGAGCTCATCAAGCAGGTGGTCAAGCAGCAGTTCTACATCATCGGCGCCGTCACCCTCAACAACCTGCTGCTGCGCAAGGACATGTGCTCCTGGAGCAAGGGCATGCAGATCAGGTACTGGGAGGGCGTGGTGTGGGGAGGGGGGGTGGGTGGGCTGGGGTCAGTGTGGGTGTGTTGGGGTTAATGTGGGTGCATTTGTTGGAAGTTGAGTGTGTTGTGTGTTGTGTTAGTATGCATGTGTGTTGGAGTTTTGTCTCTTATTGTCGCTTAATGTGTGTGTGGGGGGGGGGGGGGGATGCGCGAGATTTCTATTGAAATCTCGCACTCAAGACACGAGATTTCAATAGAGGTATCGATAAATCCATCAAGTATTATATAAATATACCTCACGGAACGCGTGTGTGTGTGTGCATCCGTTTGTGTCTGTGTGTGAGTGTGTGTCTGTGTGCCTGTGTGTGTGTGTGTCTGTGTCTGTGTGTGTGTCTGTGTGCGGGTGTGTCTGTGTCTGTGCGTGTGTGTCTGTGTCTGTGTCTCTGTGTGCGTGTGCGTGTGTGTCTGTGTGTGTGTCTGTGTGCGTGTGTCTGTGTGTGTGTGTGTGTGTGCCCGTCCAGGTACAACGTGAGCCAGCTGGAGGAGTGGCTGCGGGACAAGAACCTGATGGCGTGCGGCGCCAAGGAGACCCTGGAGCCGCTGATCCAGGCCGCCCAGCTGCTGCAGGTCAAGAAGAAGACGGACGAGGACGCCGAGGCCATCTGCTCCATGTGCCACGCCCTCACCACCGCCCAGGTAGCCACGCACAACCGCCGTACCCGGCCGCACACGGGACGCCGCACAACTACACACAGAACGCTACACACAGAACACTGCACAACTACACACAGAACACTACACACAGAACGCTACACAACTACACACAGAACGCTATACACAGAACACTGCACAACTACACACAGAACGCTACACAACTACACACAGAACGCTACACAACTACACACAGAACGCTACACAACTACACACAGAACGCTACACAACGCTACACAACTACACACAGAACGCTGCACAACTACACACAGAACGCTACACAACTACACACAGAACGCTACACAACTACACACACAATGCAACACGCAGAATGCTGCACAACTACACACAGAACGCTACACACGGAACGCCGCACAACTACACACCTGATGCTACACACCTGATGCTACACACGGAACGCTACACACCTCATGTTGCACACATGATGCTGCACACAGGACGCTATAAACATGCCGCTTCACACGGAAGTCTGCACAGGCTACACACCCACACACCTCACGCGACACACCTCAGGCTATAAACATGACGCTACACACCTCACGCTACACACCTGTACACTGCACACATTATGCGACACACGGAATGCTAAACCTCACTCTACACAGCTCATGCTACACACAGAACTCTACACAGCTACACACAGAGCGCTACACACACAGTGCTACACAGAGCGCTACACACAGAACTCTAAACAGCTACACAGCTACACACAGAGCGCTACACACATGGTGCTAAACACAGAACGCTAAAAACGGAAAGCGACACATAGAATGCTACACACAGAATGCTAAAAACAGAAAGCTACACATAGACCGCTACACAAAGAACGCAGTCTTCTGACTTTGGCATGCAAACGTCTGAATGCGTCACAACAGATCCCTGCAGAGGGACCTTAAGAGTCAGGACTGTCCATTGAAGCCGAGCCCTCC
The DNA here is from genome assembly GCF_026213295.1 of Gadus chalcogrammus. Taxonomy (NCBI): domain Eukaryota; kingdom Metazoa; phylum Chordata; class Actinopteri; order Gadiformes; family Gadidae; genus Gadus; species Gadus chalcogrammus. The sequence goes on along the minus strand of NC_079425.1, from coordinate 22,265,493 downwards.
CCGACATCGTAATGGCGCTGACGCTCCCCACCTTTTCCCCTCAGATCGTGAAGGTGCTGAACCTGTACACCCCGGTCAACGAGTTCGAGGAGAGGGTGTCCGTGTCCTTCATCAGGACCATCCAGGTACTTCACCGCACACACGTCTCTTTTGTACAGATCTATTTTAGGATCATTCTTAGACGTTTTAAGTGGTTTTACATAGTGATTAGTACATGGCCGTATACTTTGTATGATGCCATAGTATTTATAGTCTAAGTTGTATGTTTTATAGTTTGTAATGCTTGGCTTAGTTAAAGGTCCCATGACATGCCACCAGGTGTGAGTTTGATTATCCGTTACAAGATGTTTTGAAAATCTGCCCCTTATGACATCACAAGGGGGCGTGTGCACATACTGTGTGCTTGGTAGATCAGTCTTCCAGCCTACCCAGTGGACTGTAGCAAACGTGGCTCAATCTATCCGTCAGACATCTAGGTGGACACGCCCACTTGTGATGTCATAAGGGGCAGGTTTTCAAAACGGCTTGTAACTGCTAATCGCACTCACACCTGGTGGCATGTCATGGGACCTTTAACACCTCAAAATACAAACAAATGGATGTCCTGTGGCCTCCGAGAGGACATGGCCTGCCTTGCTTTATTGACGTCTCTACGTGGTTTATTCTTCGTCATTTCCCTGTACCCTCGTCCTCGCCCGCAGACCCGTTTGCGCGGCCGCTGCGAGTCGCCCCAGCTGCTCATGGACACCAAGGTCATCTACCCGGTGACCTTCCCCTTCAACCCCTCCGCCCTGGCCCTGGAGACCATCCAGATCCCCAGCTCCCTCAACCTGGGCTTCCTGGTCCGGGTCTAGACCCAGGACACACACACACACACACACACACACACACACACACACACACACACACACACACACACACACACACACACACACACACACACACACACACACACACACACACACACACACCTTGAGACATACACACACACACACGCGCGCGGGCACACACACCTTGAGACATACACACACACGCGTGCGGGCACACCCATACCTTGAGACATACACACACACGCGCGCGCGGGCACACCCATACAATCGCATACACACACACACACACCTCACCACACATACACACAAACACACATCTTGAGACACAAACACACACGCAAACATAAACACACAAGCGTATATTATAAACACCCATTGGCACAATCACAATCTTCTCAAATGCATCTGTATAATACTCATACACATGCAGACAATTACACACTCATGAATACACACACACACACAAACACAAACATATACACACAAAGTATACATATATAAATATAGATCTATAAATATCATTAATTAAATGTATCATTCTAGGATGTCCTATTTATTTATTGAGTATCACTAACCCGTGGTTTTCATGTGAATGCGTGTTGGATATTACACTAGTCCCACGATAGCTGCTTGTATGTCGGACAGCATTAACTTAAGCATTAGTACGTAGTGTGTACTAATAATTTGACATGTGGTTTTGAAACTAGCTGTTGGTCGTTGTTTAGCTTTGGTATCTTAGCGCAGAGCTCTTGGTTAGCTTCGCCCCGTGAAGCTCACGCCTCTGGGAGAGGAGCTGGAGCAGTGATGTAGCGTATTGCGGAGTGCGTTTTAGGAAGGATGAGGTGTGTTGAAGGTTTCAGAGCTTATTAGGAATCTCTGTGTTGAGAGCCATTGTTTAAGAGTAAACACTACACCCGTAACATAAAAACATATCAGCCCAAACTAAACGATCACAGACCAGCTCAACAAACTGAATTTCAAGTTTTTTGAGATCCAAGCTATATTGTTTTATAGTTAATGTAGTGTATTTATATTGTTAACTAATTTAGTTGACTATATAACGATATGTAACATTGAGAGTATTATCGGTACCACACACACACACACACACACACACACACACACACACACACACACACACACACACACACCACACACACACACACACACACACACACACACACACACACACACACACACACACACACACACACACACACATTTTACTATGACCAGCTCAAAATAAATTATTTCAGTATTATTATTGTTGTTGCGGACGGTGAGATTGGTCTTCCCTCAGGAGCTTGTTGTCCTAGCGCCTCTGGACACGTCCACTGTTGCATGTTTTATGTCCACTGTTACATTCATGTTGCTTTGTGTTTTATTTATTCCATCACCGTTCTGTTTTGGACCTCTTGCGTTACCTGCCTCAAACCCACCTGTAAAGACCCTCATGCCTTCCCAATCTGTGGCCAAAAAAGGAACAAAGTCAGCTTTTATGTCCCAAAACGGTTTTGTTTATTTCTCTGTAAGTTGACTAATCTTTTTTTGTGTTGAAACAACCCAGTCCCTTGCCTTGTATTTGGAGGACTGTGACGCTAGCTTGGTACAGGTGGTTTAGCTTTGAAGGTAGCTGGCCTATAGGACAGGACTTAGTTGTTTACCTGCTAAGTTCCCATGCTGTTCCCCTCTTACTCTGGTCTATTCTCCAGTGGAAAACCAAAGGTGTCTCACTGTCTACCAAGTCCTGGAGCATCTACCTTCACAGCTTGTTACTTGGTGGAAACACAATTACATGAGCATGATATCTGGCTAGCCTGCTTTCAGCCGGCCTTTGCTTGGCATGACTTCCACGGACACACAGTAATATATCAGCTAGTTACTCAGAACCTAATTTGGTATTCATTTATCTCGGATTTAATATGGCGAACACAAGAAGAAACACTGTCTAGATTAGGGGTTTTATGAGGTCTGCCCATTGTTTTGTGATAATTAGACCCTTGTGTTGAAGGCCTTCTAGTCTCCTATATCATTACCTTATGCATCCTTACTATTCATCCCACGAACAGTAGTATTCCCCGAAAACCAATTATGCCTGTACACATTAGTTTGAACCTTGATTGCCCTTTGACCTCACCCTTCTACAAGATAATTTCATTTTGGTAGGCGTGTCTCACATCAGGTCCCAAAAAAGTCACCAGCCAAAATGAGCTCCCTCGCTCTGAGTGGAGCTCTCAAAGGTGGATTTGGAGACTGCTGGTCGAAATACGGGTGCTGAGAAAGATATCTGACCAAACTGAAATACACAATTAAAAGCCAAGACTAGACCCTTCTCGCTCAGACAGGGACGAGCTAGAAATTATGATGTATTTTTGTTAATTATTTAGTTGTTGTTTTTTTATGTTGTGTGGTCTTTTAAATAAATACATACTGTCATATCTCATATCTTACCAGAGCTTTCGAAAATGCCATTTCCTTTTGCAAATGTATATTTTGAGGAACAATAGGCAGTTCCAGGTTTTGTTTAAATGGAGAAGGCGTTTCTACATACTGGATGAAATGTAGAGCTAATGAACGATTTAACCATATGAATGTTCAGAAATTGTAAAAGATTCGTACGTCAATTTAAGCTGCACATGATTTGGGCAAGCCTTATCTGAATTATTTGCTATCTGAATGATTTCAACGAATCACTTGCAATGCTTTTTTTTTTTTTTTTCCATGTCTGTCAAAGCAGTATTTTTGTTGCTGGTTTTCACTGTAAAATGGATTTGAATATCTGCGAAATGTTCATTTTTTTTTCGATTCGGTGTCCTTTGTGCAAACATTACGTGTTTTTAGATATGTTACTTTGTTATGCTGTAGGTCATAATGCACTTTTTAAAAAAATATCGCAGACAACGTCCTATCAATGCAAATGGTCACATGTAAAAAAAGAAAAAAAAGATTCCACGCTGTCTTAAGCCTTTTTATTTCGTAGGTCCTCGCACCTCATTGCAGAGCGTCAAACACATTCCCTGCAGAGCTACGAAGAGGCTCTCCTCCCCTAGTTTAGCTCCCCCCGCTCCCTATTACGTGTTACACAGTGAACTATGAACGGCCCCCTTTTGTTTCAGCCAGACGCCCCCATAAGGGCATTGCTAGGCCGCGTGGAATACCTGGCCTAGATTCAAAGGGAGAACCCTGTTCGCCGACTTTTGTCAAGCTGGCTCATCTCAACCCCGCCTAACCTGGGCTTCCCCCGGGGTCTGACTCTACATGCCGTTACCTCGTTCACTTTTAGTTTTCCCCGACGGAGAGACTGCTGTATATTGAGGAGTACACACGATGAAGGATCATGTTATCATCAGCACTAGCTTCGACGCCGATACTTTGAACTCCCCCCACACACCCGGCTGGGGAACATCCTTGTCTTCATCTGTGCTGCCTGGTACCGTACCGGTGCAGACCAGCTAAGACCGGTCGTCCCCTCTCCCGCCTAGTCTCACGCCAAAACCCGTGTAAAAATTTGACAAACTTGCCCGTTTGTAATTTCTGGTAGCTGTGCTTTGTGAATGTCTTCACCAATACGAAACTTTGAATACGTTTAAAATGTCAAATGTGTAAAAGTTAAATAAATGAATTCAGCATTGACTGTCAAGGAGAAGATGTCTTGTTTATTATTGATATCCTGAAGCCTTGTTGCTTTAAACTTTAGCATTTTTCTTAGCAAGAAATGTTACAATTGCCAATTCGTTATGTTCCCTCAGTCCAATGTCATAAAAAAATTGGACAACTGTATTCTAGGAATATATATGTTGTCTATGTTAACTGCATATTTTGTCAGCTATATTTGGCATAATCGATTTGAATCAATATTCAAAGCCTGCATAAAAAATATATAATGATTGGGAGTGCATGCCTCCAACAGAGCATGATGATAAAATAACTCATATTTTCCAGTGAACAGGATACTGAGATTTGGATGTAATTATCTTAGTCCAACAATGCAGAAGTATTATAATCGTATTGAATTATTAAACCATGAATATACCTTTTTATCAACCAAGTGATATTGTGAAGGCCAGCCATATTGTGAACACGTATCTTTTGAGGTCACCTGCTGGTCTGGGAGTCATTCAGGGATCAGCTAGGGTCCTTGGGGTTCACCTGCTGGTCTGGGGGTCATTCAGGTTTCAGCTAGGGTCCTGGAGGTCATTCAGGGACCATGCTGGGCTCCTGGAGGTCACTCAGGTAAGGTGGGGTCCTAGGGGTCATTCAGGTACCTGGCTGGGCTCCTTGGGGTACCCTGCTGGTATGGGGGTCATTCAGGTACCTGGCTGGGCTCCTGGGGGTCAACCAGGTATCAGCTAGGGTCCTCGGGATCATTCAGGTACCCTGCTGGGCTCCTGGCCCGAGGGTTAATCCCTTAGCAGTGCCACAACTTTAATACCAGGATAAGGAGCTTAAACCCGTCTCCCAGTCTCTCCTTCCAATCCTCTCCACTCTCACCCACAAGCCGCAGGGCAGAAGACATCTTCAATAGAGACCAATTCAACTGCTGAGGTAAGACGTTATTCCTTACTGTCGTGCAGCAGGTCTACCCGGACGTCTGTGTCCTGAAACGATAGATCCATTGACATGATGTTTTGTTTATGTGAAAACATTCAGGATGCTTTGCAGTACTAGTACTTGGATAAAATATATTGGAGTGAGGATGTGTAGAACTGTAAACGGTAAAGTGGCCTCTGTAAAAGGATGATTCACGTTTCTGGTAACTGGGTGCTTCGAAGTTGCGGCATCAATGCTGTACTCAATGCTGTGATCAATACTTATTATCAGACCCGCATCTGACCTGAGTCAGATGTATGTTGTTGTCATCCACGCTTCAGACAACAACATGAAAACATGCCCATGCATGTACCTACCAAAACATTTAGCTGGTATGCTTCAATGTTTGGTGTTTGAGGCTTTGAATTATGGATCTTAAATGTGACTTGATTAAGCTCAGTGTGAACGGTTGTACTTTTTCTTTCCCAGAATAACTTTGTGCCATTTTGGTTCTTTGGAGCTCAGAGGGATCAAACTGAGATTAGTACTTATTCTGAGTTCAGCTTCTCCGCCAACAAATACACACACACACACACACACACACACACACACACACACACACACACACACACACACATAACCACACACAAAGACGCACGCACACACACAACGGTACACTTTACACATACATGAGCGCACACACAATTCTTAAGTTATTAGTTATTATTATTATTATTATAGGCCAAAACTATGCATGTATTCTGTGCAACAGTGACTAGTGTGTGTGTGTGTGTGTGTGAGTGTGTGTGAGTGTGTGCGTGAGTTTGCGAGGGGCGTGTGTGTGCATGTGTGCGTCCGTGGCTGTTCTTTTGCTATCCGCATGCATATGTCCATTTCAACGTATGCATTCACGATGGATTGAAGTGTTCATCTCTACATGTGTATTCTCCGCAGGGGTGTCCATAACCAACCGCAGTCATGTGTGACCAGACGTTCATGGCCATCACCTTTGGCCCCTGCGACAGCTGCTCCAAGGCCAGCCCTCTGATGAACATCTACATCAAGAGTGACCCCATCAACTACTGCTCCTTCTGCATGGAGATGGTAGGACGCAGCACACAGGGCACCCCCCCCAACCCCCCACCCACGGCGCTCAAACTATCTGCGATGGATCGGGTTTAACTTGAGTCTTGCTCAAACCACTCACGCAGAGATGCAAAGCTTCCAGTTTCAGACCCCGTTGCTTGATGGCTATAGTTGAGCTACATAGGTTTATTAGAGGGAGCTGTCATACCCTTTTAGGACAGCCATAGCCGTACTGTTGAGCCATCCATGTGGGGAAAAGGCAAGGGGCATCTTCCTGTGTGTATGGGTATTGTGCTATTATTTCACTGGCACAGTGTTTACACACCGCTCTGCATAACTAGTCTCTGTGTGTATGGGTAATGTGCTATTATTTCACTGGCACAGTGTCTGTTTACATACCGCTCTGTGTAACTAGTCTCTGAAATTACGATGTTTTTCTAGAACAGGGTCTTATGGATCTTCGTTTAAGCTCTGTTGGCAACATAGTGGTTGGTCTATTGTTCAGCAATGTTCACTCACACACTTATCACACACACACACACACGCTTATCATACACACATACACACACACACACACACACACACACACACACACACACACACACACACACACACACACACACACACACACACACACACACACACACACACACACACACACACACACACACACACTTTTTCTCTCTCACACACACTCAGTCAAACATGTGTTATGTCGAGGGGCCATCCTCTTTAGTCTGTTGTCCTGTCCACAGCAACAGTCTTACAGCTGTATGTCTCAACTATTACACCTGTATATTTAGCAATCTCCACAGCTTTGGTAATACAGCTGTATATTTAGTGTATTTAGTAGCTCAACAGCTATTGTAATACAGCTCTATATTTTAGTATCTCAATAATTGCCCCTGTATATTTAGCAATCTCAACAGCTATGGCAATAGCCAGGCCTACAGCTGTATAATTAGTATTTAGTATCTCAACAGCTATAGTAATACACCTGTATATTCAGTATCTCGGCAGCAGCAAAGAGTAGGCCTTCAGCCCTGACCTGGAAGGTTCAAAAAATGAAAATTGAGATTTCGAATGGCAGTGATTATTGTGAACAGGAAATTATTATTATTTGACTGTTGGGAGGTTACGGTAGGCCTTTGTACAATATTTGTATTTCGTTGTGTAACCGGGACATATATAATATAATATAATATGAAAGAATATAATATAATATTTTATTTATAATACTTTATATTATATTATATTATATTAAATATAATGCCTGAGACCGAGCACGATAGATGAGGGGCGTGACGTCAGCACGGCAGCAGCATCAGTTGGCCGAGGCGGGAGAGCCTTGGTGGCGGCAGAGGGAATCGGAGCGAAAGCGACCAAACACTCGGACGTCGTCGACCCTTCCCTCTCCCCTCTGCGCTTCCTCCCTAAAGATGGCGTGTCAGGCTCTGCAGAGCGGCGAGTCCCTGGCGACGCTGAAGAACGAGAGCGATAGTCTGAAGAAGAAGCTCGAGGAGGAGCGCGCGAAGCTGCACGACGTGGAGTGTGAGTCCTGGGGATGGGAACGGGGTTACACGCACTCGCACACATGCACACACGAAAAACACGCAATCCTGAATGGTGATTCGCTTCCATAGTAGGCTACGATATTGACACTATTATTGATATCACACGTTGAAACGCAGCGGCTACATTCGCGAGAGGGGTCGACTGATGCGCTCGTTACAGCTCTGTTCGACATTGTGTCTGTTTTGCCATCTTTGTGTTTCGTACATTTTATTCATGAATTCAATTTGAGAGTGGCCTAATGGCTTCATAGCAGTCCTCCACGGAGTCTCTGGATGAAAGGCTGCTAAAAGCACCACTGGTTCGGGGATACGATAAGTGAAGGTTGCAAATAGGCTGTAACTGGAAAATCGTATTCTTATGCAACTTGCTCTTGTTATGTGCTGCATTGTGTTGAATGTTGTCATTGTCTATTCGCTCTAGCAAGCACAGAGTGAATACAAATATCAAACCAATAAAGTGTGTGTGTGTGTGTGTGTGTGTGTGTGTGTGTGTGTGTGTGTGTGTGTGTGTGTGTGTGTGTGTGTGTGTGTGTGTGCCCCCCCAGTGAACCAGGTGGCTGAGAAGGTGGAGCTGGTGTCCGCTCTGTCCATCCGGACACGGCGGGTGCTGAAGGGTCACGGCAACAAGGTGCTGTGTATGGACTGGTGCAAGGACAAGCGGCGCCTGGTCAGCTCCTCACAGGTACGCCACACACACACACACACATACACCGGCATTAACACACACACAGGCACACACGGTCGCTCACGCGCCCGCATGCACACACACACATACGCACCCACACACACACACACGCACACACACAAACAAACGCATGCCCATGCACATGCGCACACACACGCACTGACACAAACTCACACGCATACACAGGCACTCACACAAACACATGCAAACACACATGCATGCACACACACACAAATACAGACACACACACACACAAGCACACACACACAAACACACATAGTCACACACACACACACACACACACACACAGGAACACACACGCACTTACACACACACACACACACACACACACACACACACACACACACACACACATAGGCATACTTGTGTTTAATTTTTTTGAGTTTGATGATTTAATAATGGCAGGACACCGTATTGTACATTCTTTGTTCAATAAATGGTTTAATGTATTTCTTCTAGGACGGAAAAGTGATCGTGTGGGATGGCTATACTCTCAATAAGGTCAGTGATTGGTTTAATAAGGCACAGAAAAATGCCCACTTATTTATATATTATAATTATAATAATAATCATGATGGCGATTGCCATCCTCATATTCATCCTCGTCATTCTGGAATTTTATCTTAAAGGGGACCTATTATGCTTTTCGACTTTTATGACCTATAAACGTTGTTATAATGATTGATAGTCATGTTTAACCATACACAAAAAATGATGTAGATTTTCGGGAAACTCTTCCTCTCATCTGGGCGCTTTCAGCATTCTCTGTCAACGCTAGATTTCGTCCTTCTCCGCCCCCTCGCCCCCCTCCTGCCAACCCAACTCCGTTGTGATTGGTTACCTTCCTTGAAGCGCGCGCGCGGGCAGATTTGACCAGGCATATGGGGGCGCGGCAGGAGTGCCTCTACGTAGATGATTTCCCGGAAATGTGAACAAGTGAATCGCAAACGTTGTCCCGAGTGTTTAGCGCTCTGCACAGCCACCCCAGACTGTCAGCAGGGAATACGTCAAAATGCATGTACGTCATTATTTAACACTAAAGTATGGTTAAACATGACTATCAATCATTATAACAACGTTTATAGGTTGTGAAAGTCGAAAAAGCACAATAGGTCCCCTTTAAGCTATTATTTTACAGTTGTCCTCACTGTGTGTATGTCTTGATCACAACAACAAGACTACTGTACATGTTATTGTATTCTGGTGTATGGGAAGACCATCTTCTGATGCCCTCTAGAGAGAGAGAGAGAGAGACAGAGAGAGAGAGAGCAAGAGGACGATAATGATGGAAAGAAAGACAAATAGGTAGAGACAGAAATAGGCAGGGACCACAGATAATCTTTATATCGGTCAACTGGAGTGTGTGTGTGTGTGTGTGTGTGTGTGTGTGTGTGTGTGTGTGTGTGTGTGTGTGTGTGTGTGTGTGTGTGTGTGTGTGTGTGTGTGTGTGTGTGTGTGTGTGTGTGTGTGTGTGTGTGAAAGTACACTCTGAGCCAGCCTGGTTTCATTGCCGTACTAATCCCGGGCCCCTGGAAAAGCCCACTTATCCCATACACTAAAAGCTTCTCACATACTCACACACTCCCACTCAGCTGTGTGAGTCTGTGTGTGTGTGTGTATTTGTGTATGTGTGTGTGTGTGTGTAGTGTGTGTGCGAGTGCCCTGACGCCTGTGTGTGTGTGTGTGAGCATTAGGGGAAGTGTATTGAAGACTCTTTCCATCAGTTGACTATGGAGCGGCCAGACGTTTCAAACATGTGTGTTTCATATGTTTCAGGAGCATGCAGTGACCATGCCGTGTACGTGGGTGATGGCGTGTGCGTACGCTCCCTCAGGCTGCGCTGTGGCATGCGGGTGTGTACAGCGACGCCCCCCCCCCCCCCCCCCCTCGCACACACACACACACACGTGCACACACACACACACACCTGATCCCTGTAGCTCACAGCTCACCGACACATGTCTATCCTCAATAAACCCCCCATAAAAAATAATGAATGTGACATATTTTCCTGTGATTCCATTCAAAGTGTGGCACTCCTTGACCCCTGACCCCTTCTGTCCTACAGCGGATTGGATAACAAGTGTTCCGTCTACCCGCTGTCATTGGACAAGAACGAGAACCTGGCCGCCAAGAAGAAGTCTGTTGCGATGCACACCAACTACCTGTCAGGGTGCAGCTTCACCAACTCCGACATGCAGGTGAGGTCATGGGGGGGTCACATGTGAGGTCATGAGGGGTCCTAGGTGAGTTCTTTAATAAGATAAGATAAGATCAACTTTATTCATCTCAGCTGAGAAATTTAGGAAGGAGGGTTTGAGGGTTCGCAGGCGAGGTCAATGGGGGGGGGGGGGGGTTGATGACCAAACCAGAAGCGCTGCACGGTGATATTTTCCAGAAAGGAGGCTGTTTATAGCTGTTGTGATTGGATACAATATTGCGTGAGGCTCCATGGCTTTCAGCGGCATTCGTCGTGGGGACAGGTGGTGCCTGACCTTCGTGGGGATGGGTGCTGTCTTATCTTCGTGGGGATAGGTGCTGTCTAACCTTCATGGGATAGGTGTTGCCTACCCTTTGTGGGGGATGGGCTGAGCCTTTGCTGAAACAACATGCTGCCGGTGTTTATCCTCCCACACCTCCAGTCTGTGACCCCCTGCGGATTGAGATTCATTCGAGCTGTTCCTGCTGCTGTGTCCCCCACGTTGTGAGGTGACACATTGCGAGGTGATGCGCAGCTTGTACAGCGGTACAGTTCGCCAGATGAGAGAATAATGCAAAAAGACACCTAATATCGCCCATGCAGGAGCGAGGCGATGAGTGTAAAGTAAGACTGAGGAGGACAGGAAATTAGAGGACGTGGGGACAGGGACAGAATGGGAGACGAGGTGATATTAGGTTGTTAATAATTAACCGACTAAGAGGAGCCGGACAAAGGGGGTAGGAGAAGGGACGATAGATGCTAGAGGGGAGGAGGGGAGGGGGGGGGGGGGAGAGCGTGATAGTCCTGCACGGTTGGTATATTTATAGCCGCTGAGTGGCCTTTATCTAGCCCGGAGTGCACTGAGCAGCAGGAGTGTTCCAGGGGAGCAGACGCACGCCATCATGGGACAACACCATGTGTATGTGTGTCAGTGTGGGTGTGTGGGTGTTTGTATTAAACATTGTTTGTGTATGTTTCCAGTACCCTTCTCTCGTATCGGACCCTCATGCCTAACCACACCGGCACACTTGTGTACGCAGAGAGCGACGTGGAAAAATACGCACATTTTCAAACCTTGTTTCTCCTTCATACTTGTCATTACTGTTAGTAACCATTACTGCCTCTCTCTCTCTCTCACTCTCTCTCTCTTGCATCTCTCTCTCTTGCATCACGCGCAATCCCAGAGAAATGCGCACACAAACTACTTAACATGCACTGTCACATTAGTAGGTCACATTTACATGATTTATTCCTACCTATGAATTCATACACACGGTCATATTCACATACGTTTGGATTTTATATGCATGTATGTTTTCTTATCTGGTAAAGCCATTAAGCACTAAATTTGGATAATACGAACATTGGTATTTCTATTAAAAGTGCTATCTCTATATATTGAGCTTAAGTCACAATATCTGTAACTGAATGAAGAAGAACTGCGTTTCAAAGTAAGGGATTGTCTGGGATTTGGCACATGAAAATAATAAATCAATACTTCGGCTTCGGTTTAGTGGATCTGACGCTGTTCCCTCTGACAGTCACTCAGCTCGGCAGGAAATGCCTCTGACGTAGCACTGGAAATAATCCTCTGTAGTCCCTCTTTGTGGAGGGAGGCAGGAAGTGGAGGCTATTGATGCTCGGTGCATTAGACAGTAGACAGCTGCTTCTGTCTAATGCACTGGGATGCACTGCTGCTTTGAATCTGTGCCGTGGGAGACACAGGGAGAGAGATTTAGTGAGAGATAAAAGAGAAAGAGAGTGTGTGTGTGTGTATTGATGTATCTTTACAACCCTGCTTATACTTTATTCATACATATAAATAATAACAAACATAAAAATATTTTTCTAAAACACATTTTTATATCATGGACCTAGTGATTAGTATTTGTATATAGGTTTAGTTGTAGACAATCAGGCTTGTTGGAAAAATGAAGTATTTTGTTTATTGACACAGACCATGAACTTAGACTAAGACCAAGGGCCCGGCTCAATTGTAAATATTTACATTATTTCCTATTTTGACATGCAGGTATATTTACCTACCTCTAGTGGGCAGCATTCTTCCTGTTATTTAGTTGAGCACCAACTGTATTGTAGTTTTCGGCTAGTATTTTGGGTTGAGTTATGGAGGGTGACATTATCTTCTCTTAAGCCTTAACAACTTGTGTGTGCAGGCATGTGTGTGAGTGTGTGTGCCTGCGTGACCACGTCAAAGTCTCTTTCCAATAAACTAATCCCGTTGAGCCGTTATCCGCCCGGCCGCCTCAGCGTGACGTTGATCAGTGACCAGCGTGTGCCTCTGTCCCCCAGCTGCTGACGTCCAGCGGCGACGGCACCTGTGCCCTGTGGGACGTGGAGAGCGGCCAGCTGCTGCAGAGCTTCCACGGCCACACGGCGGACGTCCTCTCGCTGAACCTCGCCCCCTCCGAGACCGGCAACACCTTTGTCTCAGGGGTGCGTGACCCCCCCCCCCCCCCTCCCTGTTCCGGGCATGATACCGTGTGATCGTGCCGGTAACTGTGACGCTTTGTGTGTCCTTCGTGTTTAATGATTAGCTTCTGTGTGTGTGTGTGTGTGTGTGTGTGTGTGTGTGTGTGTGTGTGTGTGTGTGTGTGTGTGTGTGTGTGTGCGTGTGTGTCTGTGTGTGTGTGTGTGTGTGTGTATGTGTATGTGTATGTGTGTGTGTGTGTGTGTGTGTGTGTGTGTGTGTGTGTGTGTGTGTGTATGTTGACATCAGGGCTGCGACAAGAAGGCCAACGTGTGGGACATGCGCTCCGGGCAAAACGTCCAGTCCTTCGAGACCCACGATTCAGATATCAACTGTGTGAAGTGAGTACCGTGTGCGAGTGTCTCAGCACATATATCACCCTCATGTATCACTCTCTCCGTTCCATTCCATCCCATCTTTCTTTGTGAATTCACCACAAATGAAATGGGATTACCAAATAGACCCTTCAACTTGAACTATGCACGTCTTCTCATTAAGCAGCCTCTAGTGGCCTGAGTTGTAACTACAGTTATTGCTTTATCATTCCGAAAGTAACATGAATGTCTAAGATGTCTGAGAATTTATGATGAACTGATTGTATTGTCTTGTAGGCGGGCTCCTTCTATTCATTTAGCATTTTTTTGTCTCAACAGGAAATTCCTGAAATGGGAGGGCATGTGACTTTGATAATACTAATACGCTAATATATGGACTAAGCTCTTCAGAATTAGATTACATCCTTCCGGATGTTGATTGAGTCAGGCCAAAGTGTGTGTTTAGCAGCCTGTTTGCTGGCTTTGTTAAGAGGGAGGGAAGAATCCGCACGTGATGCTATGTTGTGATGAGGCGCTGCCGCCATGTCACCCTACCTTTGTTTGTGTTCAGGTACTACCCCACCGGAGATGCCTTCGCCTCGGCCTCCGACGACGGCACTGTGAGTCAGCTGCTCCTCCTCAGGGTGTTTTTCACCTGGTTGATCTCCCAGCGATGATGTGTCATTAGGTTCCCAAAAGTCCACAGATAATAACCCCCTTGTGTGTTGCTCGGATCCCCTTGCCTTCCAGCAGTATGGATTTTTGCTGAGGTGGACACAAACATCCGAAAGGTCATTCGGGTATCTCCCGTATGGGCCTGCAGGGGTCAGCGATTACAATGTAATCTGCAGCCATGTGTTTTTTGTTGATCTGTTGTGAAATCCTTTGTCTGTGTTGAGACTCGAGGTCAAATTCCATCTTGCTGAATAATGCAACAAGGTGAAATGTTCCAGGTCATGTTTTTTTGTTTTTATTTGTCTAAGCATGAGGTTAGTTCTACACGTCACACATTAACAGGTCTGGACAAATCCACGGACATATGACTCATGTCTCACCATAATCATTGCTTGGAAATTGTAGGCCAGCTAAAGGTCCCCAAGAGTTACTCTGCCTGTCATCAGAGGTGATGCTAAGCGGTGCTTGGTCGTGTCTGACGCTGCGCTGGTCTTTGTGACCCCCAGTGCCGTCTGTACGACCTGCGGGCGGACCGCGAGGTGGCCGTGTATCAGAAGGACAGCATCATCTTCGGTGCTTCCAGTGTGGACTTCTCTCTCAGTGGTGGGTGACGGCAGCGCTCACACTGCAGGCCGCCGCCTTTGTCCTGTGGGTCTCCCACTGAACACAGCTTTCAGAATCACAAGTAGTTGCACGGGGGCTATGATATACAACTAAAGTATTTTTGTGTGTCATAGTTGTACATTATATTAATATTATATAATAAATAAAAAAAATATTATATTATATTTTTCTCTCTGTTTCTCTCTCTCAGTCTTGCTCTCATTCTCTGTACCTCTGTCTCTCTCTCGCTCTCTGTTTCTCACTCTCTCTCTCGCTCTCTGTTTCTCACTCTGTCTCTCTCGCTCTCTGTTTCTCTTTCGCTCTCTGTTTCTCTGTTTCTCTCGCCCTCTGTCTCTCCCTTTCTCTCTCTCTCTGACTCTATGTCTCTCGCCCGTCTCCAGGCCGCTTGCTCTTCGCCGGCTACAACGACTACACCATCAACGTGTGGGACGTCCTGAAGGGGAACCGTATCTCCGTCCTGTTCGGCCACGAGAACCGCGTCAGCTGCGTCAAGGTGTCGCCGGACGGCACGTCCTTCGCCTCTGCGTCCTGGGACACCAGTCTGCGGGTGTGTGACCTTCGACCCCTGGTCCTCACCAGAACCATACCTTGGGGCGGGCCTGGTGCCCGAACCTGCTGTTGGAATGATGCATACACATACATGTAGATTTGTACATATTGTTTGTATATTTTGGGGTTGATATAATTGCATGTTTTACTGTATTACTAACTGTTTTATTTGATTGCCTTAACCTAGCAATTTTAAGTGCTTGTCACTTGTTTCTATGAACATCCTTACTGTACCGACAGCGATATATTGTTGTTTTCTCTTTCTTCTGACGATTGTACTATTGAAAGTCGTTTTGGATAAGTGACTTTTTTATGTTGGATCAGAGCAATGGGACAATTAATAATATTTTGCCTCCTTCTCAACCTCATCTTCAGATCTGGGCCTAGAATCGTGGCGTTTCCATGGTGACCCACGGAACCCGGATACACAGGGTACATACAGTAGGCACCGCCTGGAGAGCCAGTGAAGGCCAACGTCAAATGATGAATGCTGGTTCCCCATCTCACACACACACACACACACACACACACACACACACACACACACACACACACACACACACACACACACACACACACACACACGGACAGAGTTGGACTCAAGTTGTATCGGTATATTCTAACAATGTATGATGAGCCCAAAAGTGTCCCATGGTAGATGGCGAGCAGGGTGTTAGGTTTGTATTGCTACACATCGCTTGACAACTTGACCACAGATGTATTGTATTGTATTAGAAACAATGGTTATAATATTGTATAAATAAAAGCCAACGTTAGACAAATAAACCCTAAATGACCTCTAGAATGGACTCCCAAAAGCTTATACTGCATTATCCCGTGACACAATAGAACTACTATGGACTCACTGAATCCACGGTTTCTTAGTATTTACCCCAGAAGGTAGGGGACTGTTCAGACCAACAGTGTTAAAACACAACCACCCCCCTGATTATGTCTTCCTACAACGTCGTCGTCCCCCCCCCCCCCCCCCCCCCCACTGGGACGGACCCCAGTGGAGACCTGCCTGTCTGCTCTTCTGTTGTCACATGACTTTTACCTCAACTTGACTTGCCAAGCCATTTCCTTGTATAACAATTAAAAAGAAAAACATTCAAAGGGATGATGACTTTGATTCCTGTGTGTGTGTCGGTGTGTGTGTGTTTCTGTGTGTGCGTGTGTGTGTGGGGGGGGGGGGGGTGTTGGTGTGTGTGTGTGTGTGTCTGTCTGTCTTTCTGTGGGGTGGGGGGTGGTGTGTGTGTGTGTGTGTGTGTGTCTTTCTGTGTGTGTGTGTGGGGGGGGGGGGGGGTTGGTGTGTGTGTGTGTGTGTGTGTGTGTGTAAAGGGGGTGATTCGATCAGAACCAGCTTGATCAGCGCATGGTTCCAACTGCTGATATTCTCATGACCTACAAAAGCCAACTTCAGGACTCTTTTTTTTCCAACGTCTCTTTAAATGATGTTATATTACCGATCGTGGTTATGTCTAGTTTCATACAGGATTTGCAGGGAAATGTTTGTGGGACATACTCTGTGGGACTCTGGATATAAATACAAAAGATGACACAAACAACAGATGACTAAAAACAATGCTATCATTCCACATTTCTTTAAAAAAATAGAACCGGCGGATTTTTCCTGCTTCTTCCTGCTTGTTATTGCAAAATGGACCCAGGAAACGCGTGGAGTGTATTTGGATAACTGCGATCTGATTGGGCGACGGATCAGGCGCTGCCTGAAAAGTTGAACATTTCTCAACTTTTTGACGCAGGCTACGGAGCCGAATCAGACAGACCCTACTCTTCCCGGCATGGGGGCTTGGGAAGAAGACGATGGGTGTGTCGCATAGACGTCGTCATCGTCTTGCCGTCCTTCCCCGTTCTGTGATTGGTTCCCCATCTCAGGCGAAAATCGGATCCATGGAATCTAGGCTGCCTCGCAGTGCGAAAGGAAATCGCGCGCAAAGCTGGCTGGCTGAAATTTGAGAGGGGTTTCTGGGAGTGTCAATGGTAAGATTTGTGTAACCAACGAGAGAGAGGTATATGATCAGTTAAGCATGACGAAGGAGAAGTGTATGGAAGTAAATATGTGCCATCGGATTTAGAAAATAAAAAGCCATTGAATTCTAAGCACTGAATATTTATGCATTGAAATAACGTATCTGGATTTGAATTTCAACGTAATCAACGTCCCCATTGGGGGACGTTGGGGAACTTTTGGTGCGTTCCAGTATTCTCTGCGAACCGACTCGGATCTCGGATCTGACGCCACGCCCACACTTCAAGCGTTTTATTATTTCGCTCGGTCGTCGGAGGAAAACATGGACGCCAACCGGAAACCTGTTGTCGCGGTAGCATTGGCAGAGGACCTGGGCCCTGTACCACGAAGCTCGCTTAGAGGGTTAGCGAGGTATGTTGAGCTCCAAGCCTGGGTTAGTTGTACCACGAAAGTCGATCTCTTTTAGCGTCGCTGTATCACCATGGTGACTTATGCTCGCAACCAAACCTGGTCGGGAGCAGTTTTTCGGCTTAGTCTAGCCGGAGATCGGCTACTTAAATCGGCGTGCGCAGCTTCCTAGCCCCTCCTCTGACAATGGCGTCACCATTTGTGGGTGTTCCCGTGGACCCCGGCGCACTTCTCCGGAGACAAGGGTTTTACGGGACAGAACCGATCCCTTGGCATTGTCTGACGATATTCAGATTTCAGACTTTATTGTCATTGTGCAAACAACGAAATTGGGGTTCTTCATGAGAGATACAGATTCTCATCAGAGGGTGTTCGTTATTTGATCGTCCTTTTGGACCTTATGTAGACAATGATTACTTTTGCGCATTGTGTCTCAGTGCTAGAGTGGAGGTAGCGCGTCAGTCTTGAATTTCTGCGCGGGGGGTTCGACTCCCAAGTGACGCGAATTTATGTGAAGCTTAAAAAGTCCTAATTCTCATGCATATGGAATACTTATTCACTAAAGCTTATGGAATTATATTTTTGTGCTTATTTCGAACTTCAACCCATATTTTCAAGGCCGTGCTGGCACCACATCTATGGGGGTAAAATGCATGATGATAGACCGGCGAATTTGAACCCCGGTCGCTGGCGTTTGGGTCTTATACTAATCCACTACGCTACAGCCGCTACCTCTCAGCGGTTGAAAACATGCGATACATTTCTTAAATAGGGTGTATTTAAAGTGAATTCCCTAAATGATAGAATAAGGCAGGATGGACGTTGCTTATGCATTTTTAAATCATCATCATTCTATTTGGATTAATGGCGAACAATTCTGCATTTGGCATAGTTATTTTACAGACAATATGCAGAATCTTTTCACTTATACTCATATAGACTGCTTGATCTATCGTAAAGGTGAGAAAAATTACGCAAAAAACGCCCCTTTCACGTGAACGCGCACTGAACCTAAAGCGGAAAACCTGGTTCAACTAATTGAATCTAAAGTGAGCTTCGTGGTACCATTTAACTCTGATTGCGAGTTGCGGCTCTGTCGAGCCAGGTTTTCCCAAGAAAGCCTGGGTATGTTCAGCGAGTTTCGTGGTATAGGGCACAGGCGATCCAATATAAGTAGGCTATAGGCTATAGGCCATAGTCAAGTCAAGCCAAGTGTATTTATATAGCACATTTAAAACAACAGTAGTTGACCAAAGTGCTGTACACAAATACAATATATTTGTGTACATAGGCAGAGATACGGACGCAGTAAGGTATTGCAGTAATACGAGCAGTGGTGTATAAAGTACTCAAAAGCCATACTTAAGTAAAAGTACAGATACCTTACTGGAAAATTACTTAAGTAAAAGTAAAAGTCACCTTTTAGAATAGTACTTAAGTAAAAGTATTAAAGTATCTGATCTTTACTGTACTTAAGTATCAAAAGTACTTTTCTGATATTAAATGTACTTAAGTACTGAAAGTAAAAGTACAAGTAACCGTTATTGAAACTCCTCCCTATAACTGCCCTCGTCCAATCATGCCTTAGCACTAACTGGCTAGATAGATACCTCGCCAGAGATGGAATAAGAATAAATAATCTTTATAGGTTATTAGCTAGCTTGAAATATTATATACAAATATTACCCAGCGGTGAAAGAACCTTACTAGTTTAAAATGTTGTGCTGGTGGTATTTATTTTGAGGTCGTGAAGTTTCTAATTTTTTGATTAAGACCTGTATGATTTTGCTTCGATTATTGTTGTTTCCCCTTCGTTGTTGATCTTTCATCTTTCATATTATCATATTGCAGTCCATTTTGCCATGATCTGGATGCTGTCGCGGAGTTACTCCAAAAAAAAATCACTGACACTGACAGATATCGTAGCCCGACCTATTATCCCGCAAGCGCTGGTACACGTTACTTAACTTAAGTTGACGGGAAGTTGACGTTGATCAACGTCCCCATTGGGACGTTGATTACCATTGGGGACGTTGATTACGTTGAATTTTTTATCGTTGAATATTTGATTTTGAATTTTTAACATTGAAAAATAAAGCCGAATAGGAGTTAAATTCAAATCCAGATACGTTATTTCAATGCATAAATATTCAGTGCTTAGAGTTCAATGGCTTTATATTTTCATCCTTTAAATCCGATGGCACAGAATTACTTCCATAGAAGTGACTCAAACATTTTGTGGTTGAGAGGGTGTATCGGTTTCCAACATAGGTTTCTACAGGACAAAATATGTGTGGGGGTGGGGGAATCTAGAGCGGTTCTCCGCATGACGAAATATTCAGTTTCTATTGTCACACCAAATGGATATGTTCAACACAAGAACAAGGAATTGAAATCTACTTGCAATAGGCCTAGGCTACATTCATTTCCCATGATGGCAGCAATGTTCCACTTTCAGCTGGAATTCACCGGTACATCAAAACCACGTGTCTTCTTTAGATTTCAGTTCCCTTTATTTATTCACACAGTTCAGCAGCGGCATTCATTCAGAATCAGAGCCCACATAAAAGCTGCTTTTAGGGCGACTATCACCAGCCGAAAAATAGATGCGCTATAAATGGTTTTGTATATAGCAGTCAGGAACATGGGTTTGGGCATAGTTGTGGAAGTGATGGTGTTAGAAAAATAAGATGACGGGAATTAAAGTGCTGCACATCGACTGTACAAATGTAGATTAGTCATTACAAGAATTTTAATTCAGAAATCGAATATGCTAATAAAGTCTGAATTGTGAGATAAAATTCTGCATTCTGATAATAAAGTCAGAATACTTGGATAAAATCCGAATTCTGATAATTACATTATCAGAGTTTTTTTTGTTTTTTTTAAGTAGTTCACTAGTCGTAGCGCGCAATAATTTGCAGTGTCAGAATTCTGAGAATTTAGTCAGCATTCAGATTTCTCATAATTCTCTGACACTGCATATTAAAGCGCTACTACTAGCGAACTACTTTCAGCCTGACTGGCGAGAACTACCTTAAATGTACCTTTAATGCTAGATTTGCATGAACGCTTGTGAATTAGTTTGGTTCGCTTACATGGAGCCGGAAGAGGGAGATTCCTGGGGCTTGCCCGCAACGAATATTAAATAGTCCGTCGAGGCGGAGTCAGCCAACATTGTGTCGTGTGCCGTTGCGACGGTGTCCTTCCGCCCTTGTACGTGAAGAGATCAGTCAGATATCGCTGGGAGGGTGAGCTTTGTTTAACATTTTATTGAATTCCATACAACTATGCGTTTGTAAC
The DNA here is from genome assembly GCF_026213295.1 of Gadus chalcogrammus. Lineage (NCBI taxonomy): Eukaryota > Metazoa > Chordata > Actinopteri > Gadiformes > Gadidae > Gadus > Gadus chalcogrammus. The sequence goes on along the minus strand of NC_079425.1, from coordinate 22,244,210 downwards.
ATTTTATACATCAAAACTAAAACTTGGTCTCCTCTTGTGTGCATCACTGCTGTGTAGAAGACAGCCCTAGGTTTGACGTTAGTAGGCTCTCCGCGGTGCTCCGCTGGGTTCTTTGTGCTCCGCTCTGATGACAGTAACCCCGGAACCCGGAGCCGACAGCTGCTGCCTGTTGGCCTCTTATGTCTTTTAGGTTTAGTTTACCGTTATAATATAGTGCTTTGGTCTTACTCGTAAGATCCAACCAGCGGGTATTCGTTGCCTAGTAATACTCTTGATGATACGGTTAGCTGCGGGCTAGCTGTATATAGCATAAGCTCACCGGTTAGCTGACGTTGAGCTCCGCGAACGGAGAATTGGATTTCCTTGTTCAGTTTGTACCCATAATAGTCGACATTTTTCAACCGGGTTTGCCTCCTTGAAGTAATCACTCGCATGTAATGGTTGAGGTCAATTCTACCAGAACTGAGGGATTGGCAACACAGATTGGAGTGCTTGGAGATTGGCCTAACGTTACAGCTTGTTTTAAAACTATTAAAGAGCCAGTGAGCTTGCCAGAAGGCACACACCGGATACTGTCTGTGTGTGTGTGTGTCCGGGAAGCCCCTGTGACGCGTGTATAAACTACTTCGCTGCTCAGAAAGGGGTATTCACCATCCACTCTCACACACACCGTGGCGACAAGGGTCCCAAAAGCCTAACATTCTCGCGGACACCGGAGTAAACCGCTGCCGAGACAGAGCTCCACACGTCCACACACACCGCGCCGCCGGTGCCCCCTGGACATGACTGCTTGAAAATGTAGCAAAAAGTACGCCAGCAGAGTGGAACATTGTGTTTTTGGAAGAATGTCTATACAAAATTAAAAAATCTATTCTCTAAATTGGGGACTTATTTAAGTAAAAGTGATTAAAATGGGTCAGATCATATAAGACAATTGCCACGTTTAAATTTTTTATTTATTTTGGGTACATTGGCTCTTTAAGTGGTCCGTTTAACAAAGTTTAAGCTCATCCAACGACTTTAGTGATACCAATGGCTAAGTTCAAAGTGTTCAACTAAACACAATTTAGGGTTTGCCAGGATCTGTGGAAAAAACTAATTTGATGGTGTTCAATCGTCTTTCGTAGTTAATGTCTACATGTAAACTAAGTCACAAACTCGAATGATGGCCAGTTGTCTAACCTGCATCAAAATGGCCATCTCTTCCAGAAACATGTCGTGTAGGCTGTGGAAAGAGACCCTGGCCCTGTCAGAGGACTACCTGTTGTCCTGCATTGCAAGCACAGGCACAGCCCCGCCGCCTCCCAGCGAGTCAGCCGCGGCCATGAGGGGACTGGCCCAGGACATGGAGCGGCAGCACTACGCTCGCTTCCAGGCTCTGGCCCAGAGCTTCCTGGCCCAGTGCGAGGCCGACGCATGCGCCGGCCTCCGCAAGGTGATGGAGGAGCTGGTGGGAGACGGACAGTTGAACTGGGGGAGGGTAGTGTCCCTCTTCACCTTTACCGGGGTGCTGGCCAGACAACTGCAGGAGAAGAAGGGGGTACAACTGGGGCAGGACCCCGGGACGGGCAGGGCACTGGGACAGGTTCCCGGCGGGAGCTGCAGGGGGCTGGCGGAGACGATAGCGGACTACCTAGGGGAGGAGAAGAGGGACTGGCTGCTGGAGAACGGGGGCTGGGTGAGTGTTGGTCATCATGGCTCCACTGCAATGCATGACATCTGCTTATCAACGACAAGCTATTGAACACAGTGTTGACCTGTTCCTTTCAGGTCAGGTCACTGATTGAACTGGACGTGTCATAGTTGATAACATGTGTGTGCTGTGGGTTTTGTTTTTTAAATGCTTATCGAAACCAGATTAATGTAAAGAAATAAAAAAAAGTGGTAATTCTTTTATTTTTTTAATTTCCTACCACAGGGAATACCACCTTTTACCATAAATGACAAATCAAACTGAATATGGGATTTGTATTATTAAATATGGCTTGCTTACAACTTGCCTGGGCATAGTTCAGCTTCCGTTTCCCTGTGTAGATGAACGCAAGTCTGTTCAGGCCCAGCTTCAGTTTCCCTGTGTCATTGAGCATGCACGTCTGCATACTAGCACGTTGCAGTCATACCTTTTTAATTCTTACTGCTGCTAGACAGACCTGTTCTTTTCCCCTACTGATTACATCAACCAACCGGAGAATGTATACTTCTGTAAGGCGTTGTTGAGGCCTCGGCAGAAATGAGGCTCCTCATGGAGTCATCTTTCTAGAATGCAAGGAAGAGGCCTAATAATATCAATGATTTGCTCTAAAAATAGTCCTATAGATATGAGACTCGTTTAAGATCAACACTTCGCTAGTTATCCATAGTTTAGGGCGATTTAGACCTTAAATATTACTCGTGGACTTAAATTTGATTGTTCTGAATAACTAGCCTAGGATTCCCTTACTATCCCTAAAGAGAACATTATGCCAATCCAGCCAAACATTGTCCGTGTGCCACACCACCCAGACATACCTAGAGCTGAATGCTCACTTTATGAATGGATTTGTCAATGCACACACACACACACACACACACACACACACACACACACACACACACACACACACCCTCCTTTTCAACCGGCAGCTGGCTCCAACAGCCACCGCAGTAGCCCAGCCAGATGGACTTCGTAGCAACAAGTCAAAGCTTCTCTGCTAAAAGGGCTTCAGTGGCATTACCAGAAAAACAAGTGGCTGTACAGCAGGCACCTGGTCCAGAGAGCAGGTGTTCCTCATGTTGTGGTTGACGGGCCACCTGCAGCCATGACACATGACGGGGAAACAAGAAGAGATCATATGCATATCATTAACTGCATTTACATGTTCAGGTTTCCAGTTTTGAGTATGTGGGTGGGGGGTTTCCCACCTCATCCACAAGATGCAATCTAACCGATATAAATAATAACTCGCATATAATAATAACTTCATGATTCAGTCTCCGGCACCTGCCTGCTTTGGCTCTGAGCAGGCTTTTGTTGGGACTGTCTATTCAGGGCCGTTAAAGAGGGTAATATTGTCAGGTGTTTATGAGCTACCCACCTCCCTGTTGGCCGTCTCCTGTCTAACTTTGTTTCTTTTGTGTCCGTCTCGTAGGAAGGGTTTTGTAAGTTCTCCAGCATCGCCCGAGAGGTGAACCAAGAGTCTTCGATGAAGACGGCGCTGTTCGCGGCCGCCGGGGTGGGCATCGCAGGCCTGACGTTCCTTTTGGTGCGCTAGCCGGCGTTCCCGTCTGAAACCACATGGTAGAGTTCATATCACACAGTTAGGGAGACATGTCACCAATTTGTTCTTTGACATCCAGGGTTTGGGGTTCTGAGCCTAGTCCACTGACCTTGGGGCTTAAACCCCCCTGTCAAGCTTCAGCGGCCTGGTGTCTTTAGCTCCTAATGATTGTAATAAAAGATCTTGATGCCTTCAGAAAGGATAGGGTAAACACTCGGTTTGCAGATCCCCTGACAAGTTAGTTTTTAAAGTGCGGGTTTCTGCAGGAGGTTGCTCTTAAAGTTTGTATTTTTGGCTGTGCAGCTACTGGGCTTTACATTTCAGTTTTCAGAAACATCGCCAGTTTTGTCCTAATTTTGTGTTTGCTGCATTTTTTTCCCTTGTGGTTTAGACCCATTCAAGTGTACAACGTATAAATTAATATATTATATTTATATAAAATAAAACTTAACTGGCCGTTTTCGGATCTGACAGATTCCATTGTTTTCTAATTCGTAGTATATTGTGGACTCTTATCAAATCTGGGGTTTTGTTGGTTGCCACATTTTTCCGAATATCTCCAGTGTGGACAAACAAGCCGTTGGTGCTAAAATATACATTCTTTCTCGAAAAACCAGGGACCAATCTCCAATTGAAACCATGTAACCCAAATTCAGTGGCTTTGGAAAATCCTCTACAGCATTTCTGAAACATATTTTTTCATTCTTTTCTTTCTATTTATTTTTCACTCTGATTTATAATTTTCTTTTTTTAATAAAACAATAAATTGATAAACAAATCAAAACCGAGTCATGGTGATTAAAGAACCGACGCCGTCGGCGGGTCTGAGTCTACGCGGGCAGGTGCTGTTTCGTTTCAACTGCTGGTATGTTGACATCAATGCTGCAATAATAAAGCAAGCCGTCCAGCGTGGGCCTGTCGGGGCAGGCCTACAGCTCAGGGGACTCTCGCAGGCTCGCAATCCTCCAGCAGCCTGGCTGCTCGTCAAGCAGAAACGCCTGCCTTTTTTTTTTACTTTTAATTTGTTATCTATTTATTAACCAGATGAGACTCGTCAAGAGTCAAATCTTTTTGCAAGAATCTCCTTGCAGCTATGGGGCATCAAACGATGCATCAGGGTTACAGTCTACAGAGAATATTGCAGGAAAGGACTGTCCTATACAAGCATACAGGATCTCTGCTTTCGGCATAAAACCTCCGCCCCTAACACATTTTGAGTGTTCAATGACTTTCCTGGGATGGGGACTTCCCTGGGACTTTGTTAGGGGGGATGTACTTCCTTATTTGACTATCAAATGTATAATCTCCCTGGTGTGTGTGTATATATTGTTTTTAGTGTGCAAAGGGAGTGCAATACAAATATCTAGATGTTAGGCCTCTTCCATCAGCCTTGAGCAAACATTAGACAGAGACGACACAACAGCGCCCACTAGTGCTGTTGCTGAATTACTGGATTTCCTTAAACGACCAAAGACGACTTTAGCTTTCGGATGGTATTAGATGGTGGAGGGTGGACTACCCTATCCCAAGCCAAGTTGTTCTTGGGTCAAAGGTATATGGTTTTTAACCGGACACAACTTTTCCTACTAAGTGCTTGACAGAACAAGAGATGTAAGCCCCTAAAAATTGTTAGTGCTTGGCACTTGGTTATATGAACATCCTTACTGTACAGACAGTCACCCACTGTTTCTCTTTCTTCTGAAAAATGTACTAATTGTAAGTCACTTTGGATAAAAGCGTCTGCTAAATGGCCTAAATGTAAATATACCATATGGCTTAATGTAAGAAAACCGGGTTGGAGGCATGGAGTTATCTGTCATCTGCAATAGTTTGAAGAGTAATTTGACATATGTATATGCATAGGCCCACTGGTATGCGAATATACGCAATACTTATTCAATGGATGCATGGGTCATTCTGTGTTTGTTTTCTAATCAGAGAAGTCGAAAGAGCCCCAATGTATACGTTGATATGCTTGCAGCTGTGGTTTTTCGGCAGTTATGGGTAAATAGAGCATTGACAAGAGACGGGAGACAAAACAGAGTGCTTCCCTAGGGAGTGGTTAAACAAGGTCCCACCTGGCTTGAATTATGTACACAACATCATTTTAAGTGTGAACCTTCATGTCCTTGGTCTGTACTCCTAGCCAAAATTTGCTCAAGTTTTATATTGAAATATTATGTATATTTATATTCCTGACAATGGGAGTTGAACCCCATTGACGCATTTATTGGCTAGACTACAGTCTGCAATTTACTTTTGACAGTTTAAAGTAAAATGACAAGTTTTAAGACCATTCTGGCAAATGTATGGGTTAAACTTATTTGCATAACTTAAAACACGTTAAGACCTTTTTTAACCTCTCAATCAGTGGCGGCTGGTGAATTTTATTGTAGGGGGGGGTCTGAAAGTTTGTAAACCAAACCCCTGTAGGGGGGTCTGGGGGCATCCTCCCCCCGAAGATATTTTTGTGATTTTCACAAAATAATAAAGACAAAATAGAAAATTCGCAAAAAAAATTCGTCACGCCCCCATATGCCTGGTCAAATCTGCCTGCGCGCGCTCCAAGGAAGGTAACTAATCACAATGGAGTTGGGTTGGCAGGAGGGGGGCGAGGGGGCGGAGAAGGGCGAAACGGAGCGTTGACAGAGAAGGCTGAAAGCGCCCAGATGAGAGGAATAGTTTCCCGAAAATCTACATTGTTTTTTGTGTATGGTTAAACATGACTATCAATCATTATAACTACGTTTATAGGTCATAAAAGTCGAAAAGCATAATAGGTCCCCTTTAAGAATTTCGTAGATTCCGTAAATTTTTCATCGATTAAACTAATGCAGTGTGCAATTAAACATTTTACCACACAGGTGCAATATTTAAATTTGCGGCTCCTCCCCCGCAATAAACATCCCGCTTTGAACGGTGAACTCTTTACTCCTAGCAGCTATAAAAACTATAAAAACTACAAAATGACTATTAATATAGGCTATGTGGAAAAAATGCGCCGACTTTGGCTCAGCCTGGCTCCGCCCTCTTCCGCTACGTAGCTAAGATCGCTGCCGTTGAGTACGAAAAGTGTACATCGCCACACACTTCGCGATTTGACCGTTTTCAGTAAACTTATTTTCGCCCGATCTGAGTCGGAACGCCCTACGTACTCAAACTTAGACTAGTAAGTACGGATAGTATGGATATAAATAAATGGTAATAATTATTAATAATAATAATTAATTAATTAATTAATTTAATTAATTAATAATAATAATATAAATCATTTCCCTCTGGGATTATTAAAGTATGTATCTATCTATCTGTCTATCTATATTGGAACACGGCGATGTAATCATGAAGCGGACGAGGCCACGGCGAAGTCTGGTGTGGGACCATTACGATTTAAAAAATGACTTCTTGGGGAGCACTATAGGCCTACCACTCAAGGCGAGGTTAGCATCGAAGCAGAAATAAAGAACTTTCTGAGCCCCTGGATTGTGGAAAGTTGTTCCCCCGCCTTGCCAAGTTAGCACGGAGGTATTTGTGCATCACGGCAACGTCGGTCCCCTCAGAGCGGGTGTTTTCGGCGGCTGGACTGACGGTCACCAGGCTGCGGTCGCGTCTGACCCCAGAGCATGTCAACATGCTCATCTTTCTCGAACAAAAATCCGTAGACTGGTTGGTTAAGTTATAACATGATTGTTTTTTTGATATTATTATTGTTATTATTTTGGGAAGAAACTAGGGTTGTGTTTACTTTTAGTTATGTTTATGAGCACCGGCTTCGAGCTGCATGCTCCGTTGCTTAGAGCAGAGCTGAACTATTGAACGGATAGCGCATAATTATTGAACGGATCTGGTTTAACTGAGTTGTTCATCTTATTATAAAGATCCCAATGAGGAAAACACGTTGCATTTGTATTTTCATTTCATTTTGAATATAATTTTTTTTTTAATTTTAATTGAAAATATTAACGATTAATCGACTAATTGATCGTTGATCGTTGACGATCGACTAAGACAACTTCATCGAATGCCCATCCCTACCAGAGACAGTTCCGTCTTGAGCTTTGCCTTGTTGGGCGTGGGATATGCCTTCACAGTGGCATTCAGAGCATCAGCAGGAAATTAATGGCAGTACCTTTCAAACATAGTTCCTTGTACTAAGGTAGCACTCATAAGGTGGCCAGTGAACCTCCCTTTGTTGTGGGCCAGGATGGTGTCGCTGACCTCTTCAGACAGCCTATGCTTCGCCTCTTCTGTCAAAGCCGTCCTCGGTCTGTCGGTTCCTGATGGCTCTTGCAGCTGGTCAGAGTCTCTGAATGCAAACAAACCAATAATGTGTTTGTTAGGCTGTGTACAGTACTGTAGTCTACATGATGCACATGTTCATACGTTATCCAGTAAAAAGATGTCTGCATACCTACTTAAAATGGCCAGGAATGCATAATGTTAGTGTTAGTTAAACACTGTTTTTTATCTATTGTGTTGGTAACTTCACTCATAAATCTATCTACAGTCAAGTATGCATTTAGACAAATACAATAAAATATCAATATAATATGGGCATCCTTTTATGTGTGGTTGTTCAAGACACACTGAAGGCATGATGAGTATACCCACTTACAATGCCCAGGGATGCATAATGTTAGTGTTAAACACTTTTTTAAGCTATCCATTGTGCCTTGCCTAACCAGGATGTCCAGCACAGAGTAAAGCAAGCTTGATTACTAGCTTGATATCCACTGGCAATATATTATAAAATAGAACACAAATACAGTCTCCTTTCATGCACATATTCTCATAACAAATCTTTGCTTTGAGAAGGATCAAATTATATAGAAAACTTAACTGGCCGTTTTCCGCTCCAGTGTGGCAACCTATATTCCAAACCTCTGTAGACACACACACAATCCCTCTGTCTTGGAAAACCTCCTACATAAAACCACTACCAAAAATCCGATGTCCAAAAGAGCATAAGGATTATAAACCCATAGCCCTCACTTCAGTGATCATGAAATCACTTGAAAGAATACTGCTACAATATCTTGTTAGTTTAACCAAAGAGAAACTTGACCCCTGTCAGTTTGCTTATAAAAAGGGCTGCGGTACAGAGGATGCGGTCGCCACACTGGTCCACCTGATTACAAAACATCTAGATCAGTCTAAAGACAACTATGCAAGGGTTTTGTTCTTGGACTTTTCTTCAGCCTTCAACACGATACAATCTGATATATTGGTGTCAAAGATGGTCCAGTTAGAACTGAATCCATATTTGATTCACTGGTATGCATGTTTCTTAACCAACAGAGTACAGAGAGTAAAGGTGAACAGAACCCTTTCCTCAGCATTAACTACAAATGTTGGCGCTCCACAGGGTTGTGTAAGCTCAGCTGTACTCTTCACTCTTTATACTGACAGTTGTCGTACTGAAGAATGTCTGTCTGAGGGTAGGAGCAAAGGACCAGATCAGTACATTCTAAAGTACTCTGACGACACAGTTTTAATTTCTCTTTTAAATAGTTTCAGTGACCCTGGACTGCACCAGCAGAGAGTAAATAAGGTGGTTGAATGGAGTGATAACAACGCTCTCATCATAAACACAAAAAAGACAGAAGAGATTGTTTTTGGTGCACCACTGGAGATATGCAAATCTCCTATTACTATTCATAGTGAACAGATCGATCAGGTATGTTCATACACATACCTAGGAGTAGTAATAGACCATCTTCTTTCCTGGAAAGATCAGATTGAATCAGTGTGTAAGAAAACAAAGCAAATAATTATTTCCTTCGCCGTTTAAGATCTTTTGGTGCCAGTAGAAGGATTCTTCTTTTGTTTTTCACTTCTGTCATTATGAGTGTTCTTCAGTACTGCAGTACCACCTGGTATGGATGTCTGTCTGTAGCCCTAAAGTCACAAATGTTACAACAACTAAACATTTGTTCAAAGATTGTTGGACAACCACTCCAGGAGCTGTATGCTTCCACGTATGACAACAGCATGCTGAGGTTGGCAAAAAACATCACCTCAAACACTAGTCATGTTTTGCATAGTGAATACAGGTTATTGCCCTCAGGAAGGAGATACGAGGTACCACTTTTCAAGAAGGTTAGACTAAAAAAGTATTTTGTCCATCAATCGACTTTGATGCTAAACCGGAGATAGGCGAAGTGGTGGACAATGTGCTCTCGACTATCTGTACCCATGTATGTACATTTGTTGTGTTTCAATGTGTCATGTCAATGTGTGCAATTCATGTTTTCTGTTTTTACATGCAACGGCTGCTGGGTCGCAAGACAAATTTCAGCACTGCTGACGAATAAAATTCATATCATATCATATCGTTGAGCACCGAAACTCGGTTCCAGTAGGGAACCGGTTCCGACGTAAACGGTTGTAACGAGATCGAATAAGAACGCACATTTCGGTTCCTCATAACGGTGCCTGGCGTTTTTTAACGCCCCCTGCCCCGCCCCCATGGTGTTGCGGCGTCATCTTGCGTTAGTGCTGGGCGCTATACCGATTCACACTGAATAACGGTGTGAATCTTGCTAAACACGCATGGTACGACCACGACTTTCTTTATAGGTCCATGACTGCGAGCAAGGGCGGCCTTCCCTACAGGCGGGTTAGGCGGCCGCCTAGAGCGCCATCTAGAGGGGGAGCGCAAAATAATGCGCCCGAAAAAAACAAAACAAAAAAAATAAATAATAATAATAATTAAAAAATATATATATATATTTTTTTTTTCCCTCCTGGCGCATATTTTTGCGCCCCTTCTATATCTCCAACCAATATTTTGACATTAAAAAAAATAAATCTAACATTAGGGTAAAATGAGCCAAAAATCGAAAACGGAAGGGGAACCTACCTCCTTGGTTTCGTCAGAACATGCTAGTACTATAAGGCGTTTGGTTAGAGTGTTTTCAAGAATCGAGAATCAAGAACGAAATCAAGAAAATGAAGAGGCAAAAGCCATCCGGGGCGCAATTTTTTCCTCCGTGGATTTTATTCTTGAATTAATGTTTGTTCATCGTTGCGATCGTTGTTGTGTTTATGTGAAAGAAATGCAGTTACAGGGCAAAACAGTTTTTCAAGGTTGCAATTCAGTTTTCGTGGGGAATTAACGAACTATTATTATTTATTTATTTATTTATTTATTTATTTATTTATTTATTTATTTTTTGCGGAGGGGGGGGAGGGCCAGGAGTGAAGCTCGCCTAGAGCGCCAAATGTGCTGGGGCCGCCCCTGACTGCGAGGCGTGGTATTTCAGGCCAACTGGTAAAAAAGTGTGTCACGGCTTTCAAACATATAAACCATAAAGCCTATGGGAGCCTCGAGACTCGGGACGGACTTGTCAACGCGCTGCGGCATCGCTTACTTGATGTTGTTTTGATTGAAGATCGGCAGGTTGTAGTGGGTGAACGTGAATGAACGTGTGTTTGTGTGTGTTGCGAGCAAATGTAATTTTAAAGTAACAAACAAACAAACTCAAAGCCGATGCATGCATCCAAAACTTTCTGTTCAAAACCAAATAAACAAATCAAAAACAGAGTCGTTATTCGCTTCAAATACTTTTTCTTTTCAAAACTTGGGAATTAATACAGCGCGGTACCGAGCGGTTGAAAACAATGTTGGCGTCTCCTGTGGCTGCCTTGCGCACCTGAGTTATATTACTTAATATGACTTTGGCAGTAGGCCTAATGTTGCGCCATGATGCGTGCCTGCCTGCTTTCAGCGAGTAATTAATATTATTTGTAATTATTTTTTTAAAAATATATTTATCAGTCACAGCACTCACAGCAGCCTCTTCGGTTAAGTCGAGTAATTTAATGCCAACCGTAAATCTTGCATATCAGGTAGGCTAGCAAACACTGTTGCCATTCAACTCCGTGTCCGCTGACTTTCTGCCCACATGAAAAAATTCTATAGTTTACTATAGTAAATAAACTATAGTATACCCTATATATAGCCTACTATAGTACATATTGTAGTGTTTTTGAACCTTACTATAGTAAACTATAGTATACTACAGATAATTCTATAGTTTACTAAATAAACTACCGTACACCCTATATATACTATAGTTAATATTGTAGTGTTTTTTAACCTTACCATAGTAGTTTTACTACAGTAAACTATAGTATACTACAGAAAACTGCAGTTTTATTACTACAGTATACCAACTATATACTACTACAGTAAACTATAGTATACTACAGAAAACTGCAGTTTTATTACTACAGTATACCACATATATTAGGGATGTCCCGATCCCGATCCCCGGATCGGATCGGGCCCGATACTGGGTTTTAAGGTAAATCGGGATCGGACGATCTCATTCAATTTCATGGCCGATACATATTTATCTATCCATATTTTTTCTATATACATATATATATGTGGAAATTGAATGAGAGATACAATTTTGCACGTTGAGCAAACAGTTGTGTGACTCGTTTGCTGAGTTAGAGAAACCAGGAAATCAAAACATGCTGCAAGTAAACGAATCCCGCATCGGGCTCTGACGTCATGAGACGCTCCTAATCCTTATAGGGACAGCGATCCCTGAACCACCAAGACAGTAAACGACATGCCTAACACAGTGGAAAGAACAACACATAACAAAATACTGTAGGTGAATTATGTTACACTCACTACATATATATATATATATATATTAGTGGTGGGCCGTTATCGTTAAACTATTTTCAAACACTTCCTTGTTCGGACCCATCATGTGACTGAACTAACCAACAGAATATCCTGACTGTGTTAAATATGTAAACATGTAAATATGTAAGTAATAATTGTGTGACATAAATATGCAAATGATTAACTGACTAAACATTGTAAGTACATTTCTAGAAAAATTAACTCCAATACAAATTATATTAATTTATTCTACAACTTTCAAATATTTAACTTCTAAACCTTACATTATTATGGATTATTCCACGGCTCTTCTCAATGCTGGCTGAACAAACCATCCCAAGGTCAGAGAATCCTCTACACTACTGGCGGGAACATGCTACTACTGATACAGCCACAAAGTTTCTTTGTGCACCTTGTACATCGGTGGACAGTGAGAGACTGTTTAGTGCAGTGTGAATGTCCTTGATGAGAAAAGGAACCGGTTGTCAGCCGAGATGGCGCAGATGTTGGTTTTCATTAAACAAAACCTGCACTGAACTGAAGAAGTCAGTGCAGTAGATTAAGATGGAGGAAATAAGAAGCTCTATTACACTATTATTACCCACCCACATTGTAAAAAATAATAAGCTTACTTGATAAAAGGGTGGAAACTTGTTGCCTCAAATAAGTTAAGTAACCAAATCTTTACTTTATGTTATGTTTACAAGTATTGCTTATGTTATGTTATGTTAACGTGAGAGAATAAAAGCTATTGAGCGCAGCTTGGATGCCTGCCTATTTCTTAATGTACAGGAAATTAAATGTTGTTTGTCAACACAAAAAGTGATATCGGAAATCGGTATCGAAAAACCAGTATCGGGAAATATCGGGATCGGATCGGGAGCAACATGAAAATATCGGAATCTGATCGGGAGCTAAAAAATGAGATTGGGACATCTCTAACATATATACTACTACTGTAAACTATAGTATACCACAGAAAACTGCAGTTTTATTACTACAGTATACTACATTATATACTACTACAGTTTACTTCATAAACTACAATCTACTGAAGTAAATTACAGAACTTTTATTATACTTTTATTTTGCTATAGAATACTACAATTACGATACCATAGTACTATATATACTGCATTACAATAACTGCATTATGCAGTATTTTGTTGTTCTTTTAACTATGTCATTGTACTTTACCCAATGGATATTTTCAACTGTATCACTTTTTGTTGTTGCCATTTTTATCCATAGTGCTGTAACAATAATTCACTGCACATAAATTAGGCTTACAACCACCATTAACACAGTGTTTTCTACAGACTGCTAAAATACAAAAAAAATAGAACAAAAGTTGAACTTTCTTTAAACAGTTGATAATTGATTGTTTCTGAAATTTGGCAGCATTGTTTAGCTTTTGTCGTATAAATGTTTTATGTTCGTATCAGTTACGTAGGTGAACTTCAACTTTGCAGCGTCTGTGGGAATACACAGACACACACAAACACATACAAGAAAGATGAGCATGAGAATGAGGGTATCACTCAACCAACATCTTTTCTCATTTCTACATACCTACTTGTTATTTCAACAAGGTCATGTTTGGCTAGGCCAGGTTTTCCTTCTGTGCAGCTGCTGGATGACTGGTCAGTCACTGAATGGCCTGCCATATATTCCCTGGTATACATCCCATGTAGGAGATCATTTATGAACTTCTGGGGGCTTTGGAAGGAGCAGCGCTCCACAAGTCCTTTTGGAATGACCTTTAATGCAAGTAGATAACATTACCACAAATCTACTTCAACATACAGCAGACTAGCGTCTTACCTCAATGATATATATGCATTTAGATTAACCAAGTGTACGGCTGATGCATTTAGAAAAACAGTGCAACTGTAACTAAGTAACTTAACCTATACAAATAAAGTCAAACAGATTCTCACAGAGTGGCCCAGGGCCTCTGTTGCTGATGCTGATGATGGACCTGGTGCTGGTGATGGGTCTTCTGTTGCTGGTGGTGGAACTGCTGTTGGTGCTGGTGATAGTGTTGGTTCTGGTCTTGGTCTTGGTCTTGGTGTTGGTGTTGGTGTTGGTATTGGTGTTGTCGTTGGTCTTGGTGCTGAGCGAAGAAACTCCTCCATCTTCTGCAAAACGTCTGGCAGCACTTAGCAAAGGATTCATAATAGCTTTTTAGCTAACCTGTAAAACAGAAAAACCCTTGTGTAAAAAAAAACCAATGTTTTCAACAATAGCATTACATTTCAATGTTGCTATTTTTGCCTTGAGAGAATCATTTTCCCTCTGCAGCCTGTGCTTGTTCTCCCTCAACAGCTCACAAGATGGGTGGCAGCTCACAAGATGGCACTGAAAATAAAAATTCCATTAAAAAAACAAAAATGACTCACATACACCTGGGCAAATACCTACAGAAGCCAGTTAGAGGGTACAAAGCTTACAGTTGATAGATTACAGGAATATATTTCTGTATCTATCCCTATACTATAGAGTTAGGAAATAAAAACTTTAATTGTAGGTAGAACATTAAGTGCAGACAGTTTATTGCATTAGTGGATCTTACTTCATTCCTGGTTTCATTAATTGAGTTCAGCTGACATGATCCTATGACAAACAGAAGATGTACATAGAGTTAAGGGTTACATCAAGACTGTACAACAGAGGTCAGCAGGGGGGATGAGCCTGAGCGAGTAGACAATGCAGGCGGAAAAGAAGATGAATACTCAAATCTAATCTTGTTAATATGCTTAATAAGTTGACAGAAAGCAAAAAGTCAAAATGATCTGACAGGCCAGGCAAAGCAGGCCAGTTGGCTACCCCATGGTGTACAATATGACAGACAACATTAGGCTACATCACATTACAATAATTCACTGATGTTAAGAAGCACTTCCATACGGTGAATATTTGTACATCACTGCACCAATCCCTTGCTTTTCCAGTTCCATTAAGACGTTAAGACCTGTGTTTTTTCTCTTCTTCTTCTTACATTGACTTAACTGAGGATCCTTTAAATCATAATGAAGTTTAGTTTTTTAACGATTTTAATTTAACTCATCCACAAGGCCTATAGATGACATTTCTGTAATAAAACTTTAGTTACCTACCAGCGATACGCATTGGACTGAATGCCACATAAATACATTTAAAAGTTCAGGGGAAAGTATATGCCTCTACTGGTGTTGCTTAAGCCAATAACCTTTTGAGGCAGTGTTGTTTCTGAATATTAGTGTTAAGGGCCAATAATGCGCGACACTTACTACCATACATTAGTCACCATGTCTGTGGACACATTTGTATGCAGTCACATGTTAATATACCCCCCCCCGCCGACAAAATGTCACTCTGAACTCAGTTCAAAACTTGAGAGCCCTGTGGTTGCCTACGGCTGGACTGTCTCAAATCATGAAAGAAGGCAATTTAACCCACAACAAATAATAAATCAAAATAAGGTAATTTAAGATGTTTTTCCAAATGGTTATTTCATAGCAGACGCAGACCACGATTTGTCTGTACTTGATTGAACCGACAATCCATCAAACAAAGACGCATGAATATCAAATACACAAACACACATTCAGAGAAAATACACCCCAACAAACACACACAGACACGCTCACTATTGTACACACACAAACAAACACACACACACACAGACACACACAAGCGTTCACACAGTTGATGTCATACAGGCCTATTTCACCTACAATAACGATAGCATGCTTGCAAGACAAGGACACGTCATTTCATTTGAGGCCTTCTTTCCCTATTCAAATCCCTTCTCCTTCTCTTTCCCTCCTTGGTGGGTTGTTTCCATAACAACCTGCATTAGCCTTAAATCCCCCCTCTGCTTCCCTCTGTGGCACAATAGTGAGTTTCAGGCCTGCCTCCGAGCGCGAACAACAGAGTTTAAACCAACATGTGGTTGGCCTTGCAAATATGTACCAGTGTATCTCCTGTGAGACATAGGACCCACTGCCAGGGGGCGCAGCCAAATACACTGGCATCCTAAGTGGATGATCGGACTGCTCTGAAGGCCAGACACCCATCCTATTTGTTATTAATGTTAACATATTATAGGTTATGAGTCGTTTACAGAACATTTC
The DNA here is from genome assembly GCF_026213295.1 of Gadus chalcogrammus. NCBI lineage: Eukaryota > Metazoa > Chordata > Actinopteri > Gadiformes > Gadidae > Gadus > Gadus chalcogrammus. Next base: position 22,228,188 of record NC_079425.1, on the reverse strand, counting down.
GTCACATGGGCTATCCGTTTAGACAACACAATGGTTGATCAAGTTATTTTTACAGTACAATTTCTGTTTTGGTTCCGAAGTTAGGTTCCAAATAGTATTGAAATACACTCAAATTCACACAAATACAGGTTTTAAAGAGATGATAGGTTCATTTTGTGTTCACATATTAACAGATGGGTTTAGCCTTCTAGTCCAACAGCCTTAACCTCAATGAGTGACATGGTCAACCCATCATACTGTATCAGTGTAGGCATATTTATACTTACCGTATACACTCAAGAACCTGATCAAGTAGACTGATACTGGTAGAACATTTGCTGCAATATTACTTTTGTATTCTGTATATTTCACGAATGATCCTGAGCACAAATTCCCTTCATAGATCTAAGTGTATGTGAACGTGTACTGTGCTGGCAGTATAAGATACAGTCTTGAATAATATATAATAATAATGACACATATGTGTCCTTGAGTGAAGCATTGTAACGAGGTCGGTGTGCCCCAGCCGCTCTGAACTGTGTTAGAGCGGATGTCATTATCAATAGACACCTAAAGAATAGGCTCTATGGCTCCATTCCATTAAAGGATGGAACCAAGAGGCCTATGGGGCTCCGTTCCATCTTTTGATGGAATACCTCAGGCTTCTTAAACACACACCACATGAAACACATATTTCTTTGTGTTAACCAAAGTGATTTATAATTTGTGTGTGTGTGTGTGTGTGTGTGTGTGTGTGTGTGTGTGTGTGTGTGTGTGTGTGTGTGTGTGTGTGTGTGTGTGTGTGTGTGTGTGTGTGTGTGTGTGTGTGTGTGTGTGTGTGTGTGTGTGCATGTCTATGCGTGTGTGTGTGTGTGTTTATGTTTGCACATCTGTATTTCAGCATCGATCTAGTAGTAATGCTACAGAAACAATCAAGCCAGGCGTCGCATGGCAACAATACCGCTCATTGATTGGCTGAGCATCTCGGGCTCTTGCCCGGCTGGCCACATGGTCTCAAATCGAATTGGGAACAATATGTTTAGAGAGGCTGATCAATAGGTTTTAGTGGGAGATTCAAATGCATGTTGGGTTCAGTTGGATGTTTAGGTTGCCAATTGGTTGTTTAGTTAAGAAAAGAAAAAAGCAGGATTGAATTATCAGTTCGTTTGTGTGTTCAAAATCAGTGACATCACCCAAGTGACGCGATGCATTACCGTTAGCGTAGGTCTTGTTTGCTTGCAGGTGAAGCACATGCTGTAAATCATTGGGTTGAGGGAGAAACAGCGCACAGATGGTTCAATTATGTGGTGCAATGGGTGATATTTCAGTAGTATTTCCAGAGGGATCCTTCTAGAAGGAAACAATGATGAATCTGCTAAGCAAAGGCAAACAAGACAAATGTAGTTTGCCTTAATGAAATTTCCTTCACTCTATTCAAGTATAAATTATGACAGGTAGGCTACCCCGGAGGATTGGATTAGCCTCTATTTGTCATTTATAATGGCTTCTATCATTGTACAACAATAAATAACAGTATGAACATTAGAGACAACAACATAATGACTCCCTTCATTGGTCTTTGTAATTATGATGATGATTATTATTGATTGTATAGTAGGCTATTATTATTTTTAGTCATAGGAGTAGGAGAAGTAGTATTAGTATTACTAGTAGTAGAAGTAGTCGTAGTATCATTAGTATTACAAGTAGTATTAGGAGTAGTAGTAGTAGAAGAAGTATTAGTAGGACCTAGTAATAATATAAAATAACAAATATTTTTTTGTTTGAGATCTGTGCCTCAAGTGAGGGGGCACAAGCATTGTGGGGGGCGGCGGTGCCCGGCCCCCCATAGCGACGGGCCTGCCACCATGCATGGATGTGCAGACTTTGCTTGAGTATGGACGCATGTAAGAGGAATTACCAGTCAGACCAAGGAATAGGTCGGGCCTCAATAGATTGCTGTCAGGTTTTACACCGCCTCACCATAATATATAGAATAAAAAATATGATTTCATGCTGATACAAAAGCACATATCCTTTAAACAGTAGGAAAACCACCAACAAACAACACCAAAAATACGTCATTGAAAATATAAACCGCTCTATGGACTATGTATAGAAACCACGTGTTTTTATATATGTTATAACACCATCTTAACACGGATTACACCCACTGACATTGTCTGATTTGTTGCATTTTGTTCTGAAAACCCCATAGAATGGAAACAGGTCTGTGGTTAAACCGAATCACTTGATATATTTAGCGTGTATTTGGCTTTAGCAGGTGATGTTATTGAACAGGATATGATTGATAGACATTTTTTAATTATTATGCCATCCGACTGTTTGTTAGAGACGCCATACTTTTTTTAGTACGTTTTTTTCGGTACACAAAAAACGAACCCGTTTGCAGTCACTAGAGGGCAATAAAACATCACCATTAGAGTATCGAGGTTAAATGTAATATTAGATAGGATAGCCCTATGTATTTTTAATCGTAATGGCCTATCGTAAAATCAAAACCCATGCACTTGGTCTCTTTCAACGAAAACGATACCATCCCACACATAGCCTATCTATAATTATTATAGTGGAAAAATAACTTGAGGTCAACCAGTATATCAAAAGTCATGCATGCAAAGATCTGTGGCCTGGCAAGCAGACACGCACGCAGGCGCGAGCGCGTGTTGTTATTAGTGCGTGTTATTAATTATTATTTATATTATTAACACTCCGTTCACACAAACACACACAACGACAGACACCTGTGGAAACAGCTCCCCCCACACATCCGCTGTGACCCTTCCGTGGAGACTTTCAAAAAGTACACAAAAGCACACCTTTTCTCTGAGGCCTATGGCCTCTGACTCACGACCCCATCCAGGGCCTTGCGCATTTTGCACTCTCACTCACTTTTTTACATATACACCCTCACCTCCCACTCTTGTGAAGCGACCTTGAGTATCCTGAAAGGCGCTATATAAAACCATTTTATATAGCGCCTATATAACACACACACACACACACACACACACACACACACACACACACACACACACACACACACACACACACACACACACACACACACACACAGAGTAACACATTTTTACCCTACACCACCACTACCAAATGGACTACAAAGAAAACAACAGTTCATGTTTTAAATTACAACAAAAAGATTGAACCACCGCATGAATCGGCTTTGCAGGCAAGGGGCCTCGTAGCACCAGGCTCCGGCCGTGTTTATTTACCCTGAGCGTACCTCCATACCTCACACAGACCTATCATTGTAACAAGTGGGCACTGCTGGCGTTTATCCTCACTCCTTTCCCGCCTCCCTCACCTGCTTGTCCTTACTGCACTGGGCCTGCGCCATGCACTCCTCCCCACCCCACCCGACCGGACCACCCCCCCCCCCCCCACCCCCCTCCGTGGGCCTCGGCCCTCGGGGGAAGTAGTCACACACTCCTGGTTCCTTTGAACGGACCAGATCCTGGTATTCTCTTTCCCCTGCCTGCACCCACTGGCCGCCACTAGAGTCGCCATCTCGGACAGAAGGTGGGTGGTGGTGGGGGTGGCGGGGGCGGCGGCGGTGGGGGTGGCGGTGGTGGTGAGGGTGGTGCTGGTGGTGGTGGGGCCGGGGGTGGTGCTGGTGGTGGTGGTGGTGGGGGTGGGGGTGATGCTGGTGCTGGTGGTGGGGGTGGTGCTGGTGGTGGTGGTGGGGGTGGGGGTGGGGGTGATGCTGGTGCTGGTGGTGGGGGTGGGGGTGGTGCGGGTGGTGGTGGTTGGGGTGGTGGTGGGGGGGGTGGGGGTTGTGCTGGTGGGGATGGTGCTGGTGGAGGAGGTGGTGGTGGTGGTGGTGGGGGTGGCGGTGGTGGTTGGGATGTTGGTGGTGGGGGTGGTGGTGGTGATGGTGGTGGGGGTGGCGATGGGGGTGGTGGTGGGGGTGGCGGTGGGGGTGGTGGTGGTGGGGGTGGTGGTGATGTTGGTGGTGGTGGTGATGTTGGTGGTGGTGGTGGTGGGGGTGATGTTTTGGGTGGTGGCGGTGGGGGTGGTGGTGGTGGTGGCGGTGGGGGTGGGGGTGATGTTTTGGGTGGTGGTGGTGGGGGTGGTGGTGGTGGTGGGGGTGGTGGTGGTGGTGGTGGTGGCGGTGGTGGTGGGGGTGGTGGTGATGTTGGTGGTGGTGGTGATGTTGGTGGTGGTGGTGGGGGCGATCTTAAGACTCCTAGTTAGGCGCCAGGCTCGTTCTGAATGCTATTGATTTCAGTCAGTGTGAGTCAGTGCCGGTTCTCACCGACTGGTCGCTGTGCTTTATCTGCCCCCACCTCGTCGCGGAGAGCGGCCCGCCACAGAGGACGGCCGTCCAGGTGGAGGAGGAGATAAGGAGATAAGAGATGGGAGAGGGGAGAAGGAGCGGAGAACAGGGGCCGTGTAATGCGAGAGGGTAGAAGTATAGGGGGGTAGTGACAGTGAGGGGCTTACAAAGAGAAAAGACGAGGAAGAAATGAACATACTTCACAGGAGGACTGTCGGGCTTTGTCTGATCTCTAGAAAACAGACTCCAGTGGGTTGTTATGGGATAGGCTTCGGATTGGACTGAGTTGCAATAAAGGGGGCCAGGCCCCTGGGAAATTCTATCAGGAATAATTACATATATACATGTGTTTATATGAATATATATGTATTTGGATACATGCAAATAGATCAGATACCTTGAATGACTCTTAATTTCTCCCACCCCATCCCAAAATAACGTTGTTTTGTTCCACCTCAATATTCTAGAGCTTAACAGCGATTGACAGCGGTCTGGTCTAATGGCGTTGGGCATTGTCAGATTGACAGTTCTCAAGCCCAATGGGCTTGATGGGGAGGCGGTGCCACCCTGTTGCCCCCCGTTTAGATCGGCCCCTGCAGGGATGGTTAACCGATTAAGAAAAGAAGAGCTTAAGAAGGGACACTGATTCCTAACAGGGGGCTCAATCGCTCGTGGGTGGACCGAGTGGGTGGGGGGGATGGGGGGGGGGGGAGGACACCTGGAGCTTATTCGTATTCTTCCACTACAGACACAAGATGCGGAGATGGAGGCTCGGAACAGAAAGGTCTATAATGGTGGTGGAACCACTCTCCCTGTGTTTTCCGAAAATCATTCTGCGCTCCTCTGGCGGGAGATAAGCGTTTGCTAGAGTCACCTCCGTTTGACGTTCCCTGAATATCTTCCGACCGGCACTGCGTATCTTCCGACAGCCCCTGAATGTCCTCATGCATAGCCATCTCTCTGCATGGGGTCCCCTCACTCGTTTCACTTCCCCTCCGGGGGAGCGTCCCTGCTATGCATGTGTCCGTGCTCACACGATGCTTTGGCTGGTCTTATTGGGAATACTTATTCATCGACATATTTCTTTCGTCTTTCAAGAAGAAACACACACGCTGTGACTCTGCCTTCCCCCGCCTAGGCCATACACACAGCTCCCATTATGTGTCAGACTTGGACGGGCAAGTTGAAGTTGGACTACTAGACCTGATGGTTTACTTTATGTTCTCAAAAAGCCATGTACTTTGAATCTCTCTCTCTGTCTCTCGCTCTCGTTTGCTTTCTCTTTCTCTTTCCCTCTTGTTTGCTTTCTTTTTCTCTTTCTCTATCGCTTTTTCTTTCTCATTCTTTCCCCCTTCTCTCTTTCTCTTTCTCGCTCTTGCTCACTCTCTCCCCCTTTCTCTTGCTCTTTCTCTCTTTCTCTTTCGCTCTCTCGCTTGCTTTCGTTTTCTTTCTCACTCTCTCTCTCTCTCCCTCTCTCTCTCTCACACACACACACACACACACACATACACACACTCACACACACACACACACATAAACTATCTCTCTCTCTCTCTCCCACAAACACACACACTCACTAACACTCTCACACACACACACACACACACACACACACACACACACACACACACACACACACACACACACACACACACACATACATTTCTAATAAAATCAGGCAGCTTTTATCCTTCCAAACCTCACTTGTAGGATGCCAGTGTGTCTGGGGCATTCAGCATGTGTATTCTGACCGGCTTGTGTATTTTAACATTCCCTGTAAGAATACAAGTAGCTCTTTGAACACAGCGTGTCTTTGGCTCGCAGTGTGTGGGGAACAGCACTGCTCTGTACAGCCACAAACCCTGAAGTCTTTTGCACCACTACTCAGCCTCCTGCTACATACAGTGCAGGTCCTATTGCACACAGCTCACACACATCTGCCACTTTGTTCAAACATGGCAAATATTAGGTTGTTGATTTGTATTTTAAAACAGTGTTCAGGCATATTTGCATTGCTTGTAGCACCTACAAGATGAATGGGTTGATATAGACAGAAATAAACAGTCACATATATTTAATTTAGTTTTATTTTAAAGTCGGACTGCAAGGAAGAGTAGAAAATTGTTGCACATCAATATCAAATATACAGTCTTAATCACTTAAATATTGTCAGATACTGGCTGGTATATATATTTCCTCTGCTTTATTTTGTAACTGTAAACTTCCAACTAAAGCCATTTAGTGCATGTTACTTCACCTAACCTATTTATGTTTATACCTGACAGGTTAAAGTAACACAGGACATGTTCAGTTACTAACTTATCTACTTACATGAACAATTTATCCTTCATGCTCTCTATGTCACAGCGAACAGCTGCCATCTTTTCATCGTTGGTTTGCAAGAAGAAGTTTTGCTTCCTATTGATCTACTGTATATCTCGAGACATAAGAAGTTATGTCCTGCTGTCTATTGGTCTATATCTCGAGACATAAGAATGTCTTGTTTCCTATTGGTCTATATTTTGAGACATTAGAAGCTATGTCCTGTTTCCTATTGGTCTATATTTTGAGACATTAGAAGCTATGTCCTGTTTCCTATGGGTCTACATCACAACACATTAGGATCTCATTAATGCTTCCTAAATCACTGGACATTATCGTGTGGGGAACTAATCACCAAGGCCCGTATTCTGTGGCTCATCAGCTTTCGAGGGTCCATTCACTATTAGGAAAAAAACTTTTGCTGGAGGTGTTTCACATGATGTGTGCACGCTCAAATCCGCCATCTTGGTCGTCTTTTCACTGTTAATGTATCCATCTATTGATCTACAATACAATTATAGAATATTGACAGCTGGTTGCTTGCTAATTTTCTGCCTTTATAAATATCATTCTAGAGGTATTATTTCAGAAATTTCCATTTGCAATTATTGGTATTCACTTTTGGAATTTCATGTAACATGATTAACAATCTGTGGTGGAGTCAATCTATCCCCCCATGGTACCTCCTACTCCTCAACCTCCCCACCTCTTCCTCCCCCTCCTCCTCCACCTCCTCATCCTCCCCCACCACCAACTCCTCCTCCTCCCCCACCTCCCCCTCCTCCCCTACCTCCTCCTAGAAGTCGTACTGGGACACGAACACGGTCACCCTGGTGATGTATCGGCCCAGCACCACGCGTCTCTCCAGCTCCGTCATCTCCATCTCCGCCTCCATGGTGACGGGACCGGCCAGTGGCGTGACCAGCATCAGCTGACCCGTCTGGCGGTCCGACCGCTGCACGGTGAAGTGGCGGCGGGCCAGTTTGCCCCCCAGCAGGGAGAAGCGTAGGGCGTCGCCCATGGGCCTCATGGCCGACACGCGGAACATGACGCGCGGCGCCGACAGGTTGGACACCACGGACAGGAAGTGGTAGGAGAAGGAGTTGGGCGCCAGGGGACACGCCTTGTTGTCCACGGGACACGGGTTCCGCTCGCAGCGCCTGGCCGGAAGGAAGTGGTCATCGATCAGAGATGAGGAGTGGATCCCCTTGGTTCTTTGAATGGGTTTTGGATTTGCATTTATATGGGATTTATTTTGAAGAAAGAAATATTTTTTTAACCCTGAGAAAATGATGACATTTTTTTAATATAACTGATCAGATTGTTTAACCTTCTGGTTATTACCTTTTCATTGGGTCTAATATTATTGTGTGTATGATCATATTTCAAATATATATCCTTTTAGATGTTACATTTAGATCTGCGGTTCTGATTGTCGCCATCATCTCTTCAAAGCGACGATCCTATACGTTGACCTCTGACCTGTCATGTTCACGCATGGGGTCAGGGTTACAGGACAGGACGTGGTCATGGTTGTACTTACATCGGGGCAGTTTTGACGTAGGTGGCATTGCGCATGCGAGGACACTCCACGCGGACGCACTGGAAACCTCCGTACGTGTTCACACACACCTGCTCCCTGGTGCAGTTGTTCTGCCTGATGGCACACTCGTCCATGTCTGGGAGAGAGAGAGGGGGACGGGAGGGGACAGTCAATAGCAACAAAGAATGAACAGAGAGGAAGTAGATACACTGAAGAATTGTAAATATGTAAGAAAGTAAGTATGGGAGGGATAGAGAGAGTAAGAGAGGGAGAGAGAGAGGGGGGGAGAGAGAGAAAGAGGAAGAGAGAGAGAGAGAGAGAGGGGGAGGGGGGGGAGCGAGTGAGAAAGAGAAAGAGAAAAAGAAAGCAAGCGAGAGTAAGTGAGAGAAAGAGGAAGAGAGAAAGAGTGAGAGAGAGGGCGAGAGAGAGAGGGCGAGAGAGAGAGGGCGAGAGAGAGAGAGAGAGAGAGAGAGAGAGAGAGAGGGCGAGGGCGAGGGCGAGAGAGAGAGAGAGGGCGAGAGAGAGAGAGAGGGCGAGAGAGAGAGGGCGAGAGAGAGAGAGAGAGAGAGAGAGAGAGAGAGAGAGAGAGAGAGAGAGAGAGAGAGAGAGAGAGAGGGCGAGAGGGCGAGAGAGAGAGAGAGAGAGAGAGAGAGCGAGAGGGCAAGGGAGAAAGAGAGAGAGAGAGAGAGAGAGAGGCAGAGGGAGAGAGAGAGAGGTCCAGCAAAAGGATGACAGACAGAAAGAAGGAAACGGGGAATGATAGCAAGAAAAAGGGTTAAGCAAAAAAAGGCAATAGTATTTATTATTCTGGTAAAACGTTCCAAAAATGGCACCTTAATTAACCATGAATCCACATCAGTTAATGCAGTAATAAGCATTTGCTAAAGTTCATTAACGGTCAATGTTGTTGTTTATATTTTCTAATGGTGTTCATGTTAAAAAAAGAATTCATTTATACATTACATGTAGACCTAACCCATTTACCCACTAACCCACTAACCCATTAACCCTTACCTCCTTTGCTAATGCTAACAATGCATATTACTGCATTAACTAATTTCAGTGAATGGTTGAATGATGTTCCCGTATTCTAGGGTGTAACTGGGATCATTTCCCAGTGTACTCTTCTCTGTCTGTGTGTGTGTGTGTTTGTGTGAGTCTGTGCATCAACATCCATACGTATGCATGTGTTTGTTTTTATGTGTGCGTGTGTGTGTGCGCTTGCACGTGCGTATGGGCATGCTCATGTGTTTGTCCTTGTGTGTGCTTCCATGCTTGTGTATCTCAGTGCGTGCATGTGCGTGCGTGGGCGTGTGTGTGAGCGACTTGTGTCTGGTGTCTTGATGAGAACACAGTGCCTGGAGGACAGCAGCAGACCTTTGCAGCTGCGTCCGTCGCGCGTCAGCTCGTAGCCGGCGGGACAGACGCAGCGGTAGCCTCCAGGTGTGTTGATGCAGGCGTGGTGACAGATCCTTCCCGCCTGCCCGTTATGGAACACCTCACACTCATCAATATCTGGAACGCAACACACAGGGACACGCGGGGACACACGCACGTCAATATCTGGAACACAACACACACGGGATACACGGGGACACACGCACGTCAATATCTGAAACACATCACACAGGAACACACACAGACACACACACACACACACACACACACACACACACACACACACACACACACACACACACACACACACACACACATATACACACACAAACACAAAAAGACAAACACATGTACCAACGTTGCAGTGATTTATCTTCACAGCCAAATGGGCCCCTCCCCATATGTCTGTGAGTGTGTGCTTGTGTGTGTCTGTGCATATTTGCGTACCGTGTGCATGCAGGGCCGGCGCTCGGCATAGGCGAGCTAGGCGACCGCCTAGGCCCCCCCCCCCCCAGCGCAAGTTGATTTCGAGTTGCCTAGGGCGCCGAAACAGCCAGCGCCGGCTCTGTGTGCATGTGTTGGTTTTTGTTTGTGTGCGTGTGTCCTTGTGTGTGTGTTCATGTGTGCGCATGTCTGAGTGCGTGCATGTTCGTGTGGGCGCGTGGGTGCATGTGCGTGTGTGTCCGTGGGCGTGACTTGTGTCTCGTGTCCTCCTGACGCGAACCCAGCCGGCTACCTGTGCAGGTGGTGCTGTCCCGCCCAGAGATGGTGTACCCCGGCTCGCAGGTGCAGTGGGTGGTCCCCTGGACCTGGGTGCAGCGTGACGGACGCGTATGCGCCGCACTGGCGTCAGCCGGCAGAGAGGGGGCAGCAGCAGCGGCGGTGGGGGAGGAGCCCGCGGTCACGTTCGTCACGGAGCTGACGACTGAAGAAGAAGAGAGAGCGGTGCGCCGTGGATGGGAGTGTCATCCTGTCTGCGTGATCGTTCAGCTTTCTTAAAACAACAGATGGAATCACGTCGAATGGATTCAATTCAGCTAATCTGTGATGGTATGGCCCCGGGATAGTTACAATTGCAATTCACTACGAGACGTAACAATTTGTGCATCGAATGAGTTGTAGCGGTTTTTTTACATCCAAGTGGTAATGATTCCAGCTCAAGAATCCAGACAACATCCCCATTTACCGCCTCTCACAACCCTCTCTGCTGTTTTTGCTTCCCATTTATTCTCAGTCAAACACATAAAATGATGTCTTCTATTTTGATCCGTGAAAGGTGTTTCCAATGCGGGACTAGGACAAGCATAACATATCCATTTAGTATGAATGATGTTCGAGTTTTGTTTCTGATACGATGTTAAATCTAGTCAGTTGATATCTGCATGGATAAACAGCATGTCACATTTGTGTTTGTTTATTTGTTTGCATGCATTTGGCAGAAATACTGCTGAGGTAAATACATTTAAAGCGATAATTAAAGAGTGTTGTTTATGTGAAGGGGTAGATGCCTCTATTCAACCAACATAGGCCTATTCATCGCACGACTTTCTTCTAACACTGGCACCACAACAAAGTTAAATATGAAGCGACAAAACATGGCGTTGCTGAACTCTCCGCCACCCATTTGCCGGTCGTGTTTTGCAGCGGGGGATTAATGAACTCTTCTAAAGGCGCCAAACAGGGGAACACCGCAAAGGGTACGACCCGCTGAACTGAAGACTGTTGAAAAGGAAACTCGCACAGAGCGTCCAGTGTTTGGGCTGACCAGAGACCAAACAGAACCCGCCCTGCCTCAGCCAGCCTGCATGGGCTGAGCTTTTAAGTCCATAAAAATAGCAGTCTCACCTTTGAGCAGGGCGCCGTGACTGACTTTCTGTGTTCGTCAGCAATTTGTTTCAGCAGCACTTTGGGGATACTTGTTTTTTCCGTGCTTACATCTTACCGCTCGAATTTGGGACGAGGCTTGGATTCAGTGTTAATGAAATACTTCATGTTCTATTGATTGTTTTTTGGAGATGCAATTAATTGTGTTCTGGGAACATGACAGTACTGCCATAAATAATAAATAGCCCAAGTATTTGACGGAGAGAGGATTTTAAAGGTATATACAAGGGGAATGTTTTACCATGGCTTTTTGAGGTTTGAAGGCGTCGAGGACTAGTGACTGTGACATACTGGCATCAAGGCAAAGAGAAATCCTGTCGTGCTGTAGCCGAGAAAAAAGCAGCACTAGCTGCAAAGCGGACTCTTTTGACCTCTGTGTATGAGTGAGTGTGGAGTGTGTGTGAGGTTCCCAGACGTAGGCCTACTCACATGACGGAGCCGCGTTCTGGCAGGACACTCCGGTCCAGCCTTTGGCACACGTGCACGAAAACTGGTTCACCTCATCCGAGCAAGACCCTCCGTTGAGGCAGGGGGACGACGCACACTCGTTGACGTCTGCAGACGAACATGGAACGATTGAATGAATGGATGCACGGATTAATGGATGGGTGAACGAACGGATGGATGGAGGGATGAATGAAGAGCAGCAATATATACAAAATCACGTAGAAAATATAAGAATATGACATCACTGCAGCTTGTTGTCTTTGTGTGTGGTGTGCGTACGTGTTTGTGTACATAGATATGTGTGTGTGTGTGTGTGTGGCAGTGGAAGAAATAAAAAAAAGCGATGGGAGGGAGAAAAAGAGAGAGAGAGAGAGAGGGAGGGAGAAAGGGAGAGAGGGATAAAGCTGGAAAGAGAGAGTAAGAGATGGGAGAGAGATACAAAGGATTTAAATGAGCAGGGGCTAAGTTGACAGAATGCTCCGCTTTTTATCAGAAAGCCTTTGAAACATTATCTTAACGTTGGCTGACATTCAGAGGAACCCCCTGCCTGAAATATCAACTGTGTTCAATAACAACCCTCCCCCTTCCCCCCCCCCAGCAACACAACCCTACCCCCAACCCCCCCCCCAAAAAAACCCCACATGACACAAAAGGAAACATGATCATGAGACATTTATGAAATGTATCTTATCTAGACGTACAGAGAGAGAGAGAGAGAGGGAGGGGGGGGGGGGACAGAGAAAGAGAGAGAGGGAGATGGAGGGGTTAGGAGGCGTAGGTGACATAAAGAGCACGGTGACAGGGTTGTTCCAGAAATCAGTGGATAAGATACAGGGATGATTGATGGGAGAGGAGGGGGGAGGAGGAGGGGAGGAGGAGACGGGGCAGGAGGATGGGGGAGGAGGCGGGGCAGGAGGATGGGGGAGGAGGCGGGGCGGGAGGAGGCGAGGAGGAGACAGGGCGGGGTGAGCTTTATCCGCAGGAGGGATTCAGACGGGTGCACTGGGAGTGGGAGGGTTTATAGTGTTCTTATCATGAAACCAGTACTACTGGGAGTGGGAGGGTTTATAATGTTCTTACCTGGAAACCAGGTACTACTAGTTAGTGTTCTTATCATGAAACCGGGTACTTCCGATAGTGTGAGGGTTAGGGTTAGGGTTTAGTTTTCTTATCAGGGAATTAAACAGGTAACTTCCGGGAGTGGGAGGGTCTTTAGTGTGTTTTTCAGGGGGTTTACCACCGGGTACTTCCTGGAGTGGGCGGGTCTTTAGTGTTCTTATCAGGGAGGTTACTACCGGGTACTTCCTGCAGTGGGAGGGTCTTTAGTGTGTTTTTACAGGGGGTTACCACCGGGTACTTCCTGCAGTAGGGGGCTCTTTACTGTTCTCCTCGTGCGGTTAGGGCCTCAGGGTTCAGGGGGGCTCACCTCGGCAGACGGCCCCCTGGCCGCTCCAGGTCAGGTTCTCCTGGCAGACCCGTGTCTCCGGGCCCCCCAGGGTGTACCCAGGGTCGCAGGTGAAGTGGACCTCGTGGCCCACCGCCTGGGCCTTGCCCAGCCTCCGGCCGTTGACCGGGACGTCCAGCTTTGGACAGGAACCTGGGGGAATCATGGCCACACATCAACACATACAGTAGGGCAGGACAGTTCATCCCAATGTTACAAAAATACAAATAAGGGATCAAGTGCAATATCAAAATCTTTTTCAATTTTGTGATAATGGTCAATGGGTCGATGCAGATATGTAACACTGTTATAACTTATAAAGGGAGTAGGGTCCTACATGTAGGGCCTACAAATTTCAAGTTATTCTCCAGATTTCAGAAAAAATGTTTGTTTGGCAATGACCACAAACAAATGTCAAATCATGTTTTTGAAAAAAAAAATCCTTAGAATTTTTTAATGCAAAAATGATAATTCCCACTAATAGTGAATCATGTGTCAAAAATGCAAGATCAGTCAGAATAATCATGCAAAGGTCCCCTATGCAAAAATGCCGATTTTCAACGCCCCTAACGCGAGTAACGCGCTTGGTGTGGCCGTACCTTAAGGCCCCGTCCACACGAAGCCGAAACGGGCGAAACCGTTGCGGTTTCGATCTATCCGGTTTCGGAGTATCTCCGTAAAGACGGAGTCAAGCCAAACCGGGTAGATCTGTAGAAACGCTGTAGTACACATGCCAGGCCCATAAGGGGCGCTGGTTCTGCTACAGAAATCCAGAAGAAAATTAAATAAGAAGAAGAGGCGAGCATGCGCATAAAGGCTGCTTCCCGAACCACTAACAACACAAACAAACAGTCAGTCAACAGTCTCAATAAATAATGGCTTAGCAACCCAACAAGGGACATGATCTGCTGCGGAACAATTACAAGCCTGTGGTCCGCCATCATCTTTGTCATTGGCTAGACGAGGTCGAGGGGTGGGGCGATGACGTCATGGTTTACGGTTTCAGTCGGTTTCAGGCGTCCACACGAATCCAAAACGAAACCGGGTAGATTTGAAACCACCTCCGAGGGTGGTTTCAGAAGTTTACGGTTTCGGTCAGCGGATTCGCCGGCTTCGTGTGGACGGGAGGCCGAACTGTACAAGACCTTTGCGGTTTCGCCATGAAATCGGCTTATTTCCGAGGCTACCCGGTTTCGTTTTGGATTCAGACGCCTGAAACCGACTGAAACCGTAAACCATAACGTCATCGCCCCACCCCTCGACCCTCTAGCAAATGACTGTTGAGCCCGCGGAGTCTCACCCTTTATGCGCATGCTCGCCTCCTATTCTTATTTATTTTTCTTTTGGATTTCTGCAGCAGAAGCAGCGCCTCTTATGGGCCTGGAATGTGTACTACAGCGTTTCTACAGATCTACTCGGTTTCGCTTGACTCCGTCTTTACGGAGATACTCCGAAACCGGATAGATCGAAACTGTCAACGGTTTCGCCCGTTTCGGCTTCGTGTGGACGGGGCCCAAAGGCCTATTCACACCCTACGGTAAATACGGATACGGACCGTTTCGTCCGGTCCCGGAGGTGTTTCGTCCGTAAATGGGTCCGTCGCCTCTGAGCTTACGAATCCGGAGTGCTCCGGGAGAACCGGAGCAATACCACAGGAAATCGAGGCGGCAGTATAGAGTCAAAAGTCAGACCATTCGCGAAAACAGATAGAGTAGTATAATATCTGATATGTATATATTGTATTTAACGTTTTATACTTATATTATACTATAAACCTGACCTTTTTATTTCATTTTTCCCCTGCTTTGGCAATGAGTTGTAACTGGTAATTTAACAACATTTTGAGAAAATAATCTGCTGGTTGGTGAGGGGTGTCACATGCCACCGCACACTTTTTGCACTTTTTTTTTGCCGATTTCGGATGACCCAAAGCAAAATCATCTCTAATCATCATGTTTGCGATTGTCGATGCCGTTAATTTGTGAAACGACAGTTACTGCCCTCTAGAGGATTTATTGCGTAACATCCATAAAAACGCCGAAACCAGACGGAGGTATGAAGGGTAGTTCCGGGGGCAACGTTTGGGGCGACGGACGAATTCCGTCCGGATCCGGAGGTATGGATCGGCCTTAAGAGGACTGCTTGGTCCAGGCATTGCGTGGGCCGGGGGCTCACTGTTGGTGGTCCGGGAGGCGTGCTTGGCGGTGGTCTGCTGCAGCAGGTTGATTTTCTTGCGGAGGGCACGCAAGCTCTGGGTGTAGGACGCCTCGTGGGCGGAGAGCAGCTTGTGGACCTGCTTCAGAGAGCTCTGCAGCTCAGCACGGGTGGAGCACTCCTGGAGGGTGGAGAGAGAGAGAGGGGGGGAGAGGGGAGGAGATAGCGAGAGGGGGGAGAGGCACAGGCAGTGAGAGAGAGAGAGAAGAGAGGCAATAAGTATTATTTGGATGATTATGTTTAGTTGTTTTCGAATAGAATTGGTTGCAAATATTTAGAATAATCTAAAGATAAGAAAACACAATTTCTGTTTGGTAAATTAGTTTAATTAAATGAGTCATGCCATTTAGGTTGCTGGATGTAATATTTTTTCTTCCGTTCCTTTTAATCAAGTATGAGCATTGACATTCCACCCGAGCGGGAAAAATATGCCTCGTTATTAAATTAATGCACAGTGGACCAACATTAGAGGTTTAACGAATTGCACAAACAAAACTGCTTGACCTACTATTTGCCCTATTCCAGTCCCAATACATGTTTACTTGGCAAAAAACTTTCTGGCAAAGAAATGTTTATACATGTAGCTTAAGTCTAGGGGCGACGTTGTCAGTATTATGAAAAGCCTCTGCTAAACGTTGCATCAATAACTGCGTAGGAGACGGCAGCCCTGAGCCGCGGCACACACGACGCCCCCCGCCTTCGTCTTTTTACATTCGCCTTCCAGTAATCGAAATCGTCTAATCCGTCTACCAACACACACACACACGCACGCGCGCGCGCGCACACACACACACACACACACACACACACACACACACACACACACACACACACACACACACACACACACACACACACACACACACACACACACACACACACACGAGGAACCAGTGGTCAGGTTTTCAAGTAACCATTGCGCAAAGTGGATATTTCAGGGGATGTGAATGAATCGCCCACACCGTCTACCCCCCCCCCCCATCCCCCCCGTGATAAACGATCAGTTCTGCGGGCTCTTTGAAGAACGGCGGGCCGAGTTAACCTGTACACTACACGCAGTCGCAGCGTAAACATCAATCCTCTTTAGAGCCACGGCTCCCATTGGCTGAGAGCAGAAGGGAGTGGTACCAATATGTTTTTGTTTTTTTTTGGGGGGGGGGGGCAGACGTTCTTTGCTCTCTTTCATTCAGCCGACCTTTACTGTTCCCACACACGTGCTTTCAGAACAGCCAATTTGTGTTTTTTTCATCCTGCGAGTTGTGTAAGAAAATTAAACATTTGGCTTCGAAAAAAAAGTTTCAGATTTGGTCCGAAGTAGCTTTTGGAGAAGCTTATGTCAGTGCGTGGGAAGTGGGAACACAGATGTTTACCATGCCCTCAAAGCCATCTTTATGCGTCTGAACAGAATGTTATGTGAGTTTTTCAACTTTTCTATTTGGATGGTTGGTGGTGAATATTAAGTCTGGATGTGATTGTTGATGTTGATAGATGTTTTTATGGCGTTGTTATTTATGTTCTAATAGGCTATTGAGGCCACAAACAAAATACATATATGGACATGTTTCTATCACACTAACTTAAAATCACACACACGCATGCACTTGTGCGCACACAAACACACACATGCACCCACACACACACACACACACACACACGCACACACGCACACACGCACGCACGCACGCACACACACACACACACACACACACATAAACACACAAACACATATTTTAGGTCAAACGGCCTTGCTATTTCAAAAGATATTTGGCAGTTTTGTGTTAAATCACGTGACATGTGCTTGAACTCTATTCATAGACGAGATGTTTACCTGAGAGAAAGGATGGAGTGAAAATGTGGACCAGTGCAATGGCTGCATTTTCTCATGATATGTGACTCATAAAGATGTGCCTACATAACATAGGTTATGATTTTTTACTCATAAATTATCTGATGGTGTGGTAGTCTACCCTGTGTATTCCAGGTAGTCAATAAATGAATTACCCTAATATATTTAACAAAGAAGATCAATGACATTCATAAAAAAAAGTAATCTAGTCATTTTATGCAAGCTTATGCAAGATTATATATTGATTTAAATTCTTATTTACCATTATGGCAGGGATAATGTGCACGAACGATTTCCGATTTCATTCCCCATATTGTAGCCTACCCATTACAGCAGCCTGGGAAAAAAACATCTTATGTCTCGCCGTCTCTTGTGATTGGCAGGACCCCAAACCACAAGTAGCCAATCATGACATGTGCGCGCACTATCAATTGAACAGCCACTCACCTGTCCAGACGAAAATAAGATCGGACAGAAGCATAGGATCACGACGACAAACATTTTCCAAAGTTCAGCCCTAGAGCAGGTTAAGAATATTCCAGAAGATCTCAGAGGTCTGGGGCTATGGAGTGGGAACTTCATGCGCTGAAGACCAGCGACTGGAGCCCGGGGCTGCAGTGCTGGGGGGTTTATCCCTCCATAGCCAATCACAGACTTTCGGGAAGGAAAATAACCAAATCTTTTTATATTTTAGACGGTGCTATAATTCGGGACCAGGGTTTGCTGAGAGGTTGGGCGTGAGGCTATACCCCAATTTCACTCCACCTTGTTTGTCTGTTATAGACGCAGTTGAAAAAACAAACAAACAACGTTGTATAGCTTACTGTGGACTACTTTAGCCTTAAGACCCAGCTTGCCTGAGTCTGTATTTATTTTGTAATGGACGTGCCAGACACTTAACAATAATATTTCCCTGCAATCTTGACGCAAAAGTGTAACTTTGCGCAAACATGGATGTGTAGGCGCGTCATCATCATCATCATCATGAGAAAATAGCGACCATGTGCACTTTGGGGGGACAGACAAGGCATATCCACAGTAGGTCCTCATAAACTATCCTGGACGGATAGTTTGTGTAGTTGAGCTGGTTTTTGGGATGGGTTTAGTTCAGCAGAAAATGGGAACGGGACTTAACACAAAAAACGTTCTACTATAGAATGTGTTTTTTCTTGCCTCGGCCTACTATGAAGGGGGGTGACGAGGTTTTGCACGTAAACAGCAAAATTCACCTTAGGCCTATATAATTTGAATTTTTTTTTTTTTCAACCAAGTGACAGTCTTTCATGACGTTGGTGATTTATTAAACAACAAGATAAAAAGGCCGAATAAATGTCAATAGACCTAAATAATACAGCGTTTAGGTTTTTTGGGGGGGTCTCCCTTAATAAAACAATGGAGCTGAATAACCAGTGGGCCACCGTCACCAGTCTGGTTGACCCAGTGAGATGGCCAGTCATCCACGGGACAATAACGCTTTGAAGACGCAGTAGAGAGGAAACATTGAGCTGACGTCCCTCGTCCGGTACAACAGTTTAATAGGGGTGGGGAGGGGGGGGGGGGGGAGGTCATACGCGGAAATGACTATAAAGGTCCCAGTTCTCCAGCCCATTCAGCAGCATGACAAGACGTTTCTAGAGGAGGAAAAGGGCCATTGTAATACAAACATGGACCTTGGAGAAACCTAAGCCCTCCATCTCCGCGTTATCAACCCATGAGATCCACTACCCAGACTCCCCGGTGTGGTTGGTAGAGCGAGGGTCGTATTTGTGAGGAGGAAGGAAGTAAAAGGGAAGTGTATAGTTACTCGGTCCCCTGCAGACATTTGAGCCACTCATCATGATGTCTCTAACGGGTCCCCAACGTTTCCCTCCGGTTGCAGTCCCAATGGGCCTGCTGCTGACGCTGCTGCTGTGTGGTAACGCTGCAGAGATGGAGGCGACCTCAGACGGTAAGCCGCTCAATTGACAGTCTAATAGTATGTTTTATGACGCATGGTTTACTGGCATGACATTTGTAAAAGGGACAAGGAAGTGGCCAATCACAGTTTCAACCACATTTAAATAAGAGAAAAATCGAATGGAGATGTTTTAGACGAAGAAAAAAAAGTTATTGTTTTAATTTCCATTTTACCCATGTAACGAGCATGCAGTTTTAGATCCGCTTTTCATAGGTCAATTGAATTATAAACCATTTAAGCTATTCATCCAATCACTGCTCCCATCCACGCAAAAATCATTCGTTACCATTGATCCATTAGATGGTTAAATACTCCTCTGCTTGTGTTTCTTTGCAGGGCTGGAGGTGAAGGAGCACACTCGGATTGTTGCCCAGCACAATAGGCTACGTAGCAGGGTTCAACCCATGGCAGCTAACATGCAGAAAATGGTTTGTGGCTATTCTCTGCTTTGCGTGTGTGTGTGTGTGTGTGTGTGTGTGTGTGTGTGTGTGTGTGGGGGGGGGGGGGGGGTCTGAGTGCGTGCGCGTGTATGTATGTGTGCGCGTGTATGTATGTGTGCGCGCACGAGTGTCAAGAGGTTAATATTGTCCAATTGTTTTTGTTACCTACTTTTGTACAGACATTCAGTATTCTTCTACTCTGCCAGTCTTTCAGTTAAGGGAAACAGTGGAAGGGGAGCAGAAGCAGATCCTCTTGTATATCAAACCGGTGTTTTAAACAGCTCTGTGACCTTGGTAACTGATTCCCTCAAATAAAGCAAACTCCTCCAAAATACCACATTAATGATATAGTATATACCCAGAGTTGAAAAACAGGCAGGATTATAAAGGCTACCTTGATGGTGGTTTACTGTGTGTTGTTCAGATTAGTCCAACAACACGCAGAGATGGATTCAACCACACAAATGCCTTGCTTTGATTCAGAACCAATCTCCAGCGCTCATCTGCTCCTCTGCTTGGCCAAATTGATCTCTTCCCGCTTATATCTTTGTGAGATATGCTCACCGGGTTATCTGTTGTATAATATATTCAGCGTATTTGACTTAAGTGTAAAATAGGATGCTCTGTACAAACCATACTGTAATCTTTCTCGTAGATAACATCGCTAAAGTAATCTCACTACGCTCCAATTTAAAACCGCCTCGCCAAAAACTCACTCTCTGTCGATAAGGTGGTAATTACAAAGACAGTAGGGGCATAATTATTCCGCGCTAACAACTGCGGGGCGACAGGTAGTTTTACTTTAATTTTCTTGGTGAAATCCCCCACTAGAAGCCTTAGTGCACTTTCGAGGCGCGGGAGAGCTTTGCCGATAAACGCTGTAAACGGCTCAGAGCTTAAGATTTTGATTATCTCCACCTTTTCTTCCCAGCACAGCTGTAAAAAGGTAAGTGTTTGCGGTGGTAGTGGAATGATTATAATATGCTAATTCAGGGTTTCTTACTGATGGAGATGAATACTGATTTCACGGGATTGAAAGTAATGAGCTCCCTGCTTTTATTTTTTATAATCCAGGAGGTCATAAGGTCAACCAAGGCGTTCTCGTACTGCATTCAGATGCATTATTTAATCATGAACTTCTACTACCTAATTTTCCTACTCATGCTTATATCAAAATATGTTTTGAGATTGATATTTATCACTATATGTTTCTCCCACCACATCCTCAATGCTCCCTGTAGACCTAGGTTGTTTTAAAAAGCCAGCCAGATATTAGATAGGTGTTACACAGAGAGCCATATTGCTTTGTCGTGGACTATGTCTGTGTAAAAACTGTCACAAAGATTGCCAAGGTATAGATTTAAGACTTAAAACACACGGGCCGGGAGTTCACAACAGGCATGACATGTATTCGCCTGGAATGTGTTGATGTGTTGGAGAAGGTAAGGTATTATCACCTTGCAACCATTTTGGTTCTGAACACCTGCTGGGTAGGGGGGGTAACTGAATGCGGACCAGTTCCCCCTACCCAGCTAGTGTTTAGAACCAAGATGGCAACGGAAAACGCCCGATTGCCTGGCGACCCCCTGCACCTCTGGGTGGCGCCACAGCCAGATGTTTACTGGCGTGTTGATGACATTTACATTTAGGGCATTTAGCAGACGCTTTTATCCAAAGCGACTTACAATAAGTACATTTGTCATAAGAAGTGCATCAATATATCGCTGTCGGTACAGAAAGGATGTTCATAGAACCAAGTGCAAGTACAGCAATCGCTAGGCTAACCAATTCCCCGTGTCGCAGCAATGATAGCAGCTACTGCAGTTGCTACACAGTTAAGTACTATAATACAATACAATACAATACAACACAATACAATACAGTGTCCAATGGGGGCCAGAAGGCGGAGGGTGGCTATGCAGTGTCGAGGTGGACTCTGATGTGATGACAACACTAGGTGGGCGGGGCGGTGGGGGTAATAGGGGGTTTAGTATGTTGTCTGAGACAGCTTGTCCCTCTAAGCTCCGTCTGACTCATGTGTGTGTCAGCTCACAGCCACTCCACCATGTCTTCCATCTGACCCCACCGAACATGATCGCAGACCCCTCTCAGCGGCCCTGACTACGATTATGTTCTTGGTCGTAAAGGAGAGCGCTCCGTGCAAAACAAACTACATGGAAAAAAAGGTGACAGGATTGATGAGAGAGACAAATAGGGCTGTGGGCTGAACAATGTAAATAATGAGACGATTCATCACATTTCTTTTCACCAATTTATTCCCAGTCGCGCCAGGAGACAAATTATTTATTGACAGGTCACGCCTTAGAAGTGTGAATCACACACACGCAGGCACAGACACACATATTCACATGCATACGCACAGACACACATGCACACATATACACACTCACGCACACACACAGACACATACACACACACGCACACACACTCAAAGACACAAAGACACATACTCACACACACACACAAAAGACAAACGCGCACATCCACAGACACACGCACATGCTCAAGACCCAGTCAACATCGACAACAGTGAAATGTGTTTCTGGCTTGATGGCTAAATGCGCTTGACATCTCCGCCCTGTCTTTTCCTTCGGGTCTGTCTGCTGTTAGAGTTGGGCACCACGGCAGGCCCCGCAGCCTCCTGTCGCCGCTCCCAGCTGACTTCACGCAATCGAAAATGCATTTCACGTGCTGCTGAACACAGCTTGCGTCTGAGTGGGGGCACCCGCATAGTGTTTTTGCGTAACCAAAGAAAAACACAAACGCTTTGATCGTCGCATCCAGGAGTGGAACGAGAGGCTGGCCTTATTGGCGAGCCAGAGGGCGTCGTCCTGCCAACCCAACGCCTCCCGCTACGTCTCGCCGCCCTTCCACCACACGGGGTGGAACACGCACGTCAGCGCGCACGGAGCCACCTCCTTCTCTGAGGTCATCCTCCGCTGGTTCGAGGAGGGGCTGCGGTATGCCTACCTGGGGGCACGGTGTGGAGAGAACGCCACCTGCCAGCACTACAAACAGGTGGCGCCCACGTTCACTTAGTATCGATTGTGCGAAATTGAATGTTGATTGTTGGCTCTTTGATATGTGTGTGTGTTGGCTGAAGTTTGAAAAAGCAATTTTTAATCTCACTTTTTTCTCTCTGGTTTATAAAGGTGAAATAGAAATATGTATAAAGTTTTTTGCTGTTGACACTGTGTCTGTGTTGTTTAGTTGGTGTGGGCCACTTCTAGTCAGCTGGGCTGTGCCAGACAAGTTTGTGTGAGAGAGCAGGACCGTAGCTGGGACTTCTACATCTGCTCATACTCCCCTGGGTGAGGAAGTGGAGGAACGTGCAATTTTTTTGGTGCAACACAAATAAATATTGTGTGAATAACTGAATACACAAATACCTTACAAATACACAAAATTCCAAATCCATACAAGCCCATCGTAACACTATCAAGCTTCACCTTCCTGGCTGTGTTTGACAACACAAGGCCAAGGTCGTTGATGAACAGCCATACATCAGCATGTGTGTCACTAGTGTGCGTTATGTGTTGTGTGTCACTGCCTAGTCTGCGTTATGTGTTGTGTTTCACTGCCTGGTGTGTGTAAATGCAATGCCTTGCTTGTGTTTGTGTGAACATGTGTGTCACTGCCTAGTGTGTGTTCATCTGTTGTGTGTCACCTTCTACTTTGTGTTTATGTCTGTACATGTGTGTCATTGCCTAACACGTGTATATGTGTGGGTACATGTTTGTCACTGCCTAGCGTGTGTTTATGTGTCAACATGTGTGTCTAGTGTGTATTTATGTGTGTATTTATGTGTTGTGTATCACTGTGTACCGTGTGTTTATGTGTTGTGTGTCACTGCGTACCGTGTGTTTATGTGTGTTTTTACATGCTTGTCACTGCCTAATGTGTTTTTATGTGATGTGCGTCACTGCCTACCATGTGTTTATCTGGGTGTACATGTGTCACTGCCTACTGTGTGTTTATGTGTTGTGTGTCACTTCCTACTGTGTATTTATGTGATGTGTGTCACTGCCTACCGTGTGTGTTTATGCGTGAACATGTGCGTGGTGATGCGTGTCGCAGGGGGAACTGGGAGGTGAACGGCGTGGCGCTGGTCCCCTACAGGGCGGGGGAGCCCTGCTCTCTGTGCACCTCGCCCATGTCAGGCTGCTTCAGGCTGTGGGACCACGGAGGAGGACTGTGTGGTGAGTCACCGCAGCTCGCTCTGGAGGACAAAGACTGGGGGGGGATGAGCCCGCTATTATCTGTTTAAAAGGGTTAAGAGATGGGTAAAGGACGGACAAAGCTGTCCTTATTTTAATAGACGCAATTATCACAGTATTCTATGGCATACCATTTCTAGTTGAAATGTGTGGTGTGTGTGTGGTTTCATGCACATGTTTTTTTGTGTGTGTGTGTGTGTGTGTGTGTGTGTATTTATGTGTTTTCATGCCCATATTTGTGTGTGTGTTTGTGTGTGTGTGTGTGTGTGTGTGTGTGTGTGTGTGTGTGTGTTCATGTGTATGTGTGTGTGTGTGTGTTCATGTGTATGTTTGTGTGTGTGTGGTCCTGTGCATGTTTGTGTATTTTGTGTGTTCATGCCCATGTTTGTGTGTGTGTGTGCTTTCATGCTCTGTGTGTGTGTGTGTGTGTGTGTGTGTGTGTGTGTGTGTGTGTGTGTGTGTGTGTGTGTGTGTGTGTGTGTGTGTGTGTGTGTGTGTGTGTGTGTGTGTGTGTGTGTGTGTGTGTCCTACTCCCAGAGGTCCCTAAGAACCCGTGTCGAATGAGCTGCGGTCAACACGGCCACCTGAACGTCTCGTCCTGCAAGTGCCGCTGTGACCCCGGCTTCACGGGGATCTTCTGCCAGGGTAACGCGCGCCTCAGCAGCCTGGGAGAGCCAGCGGGGGGCCCATCGATACCCACAAAGGGGACCCATTATACCACCAGGTGTGAGGGTGATTAGCCGTTACAAGCCGTTTTGGAAATCAGCCTCTTTTGACATCACAAGCGAACGTGTCCGCCTAGATGTGTGCTGGATAGATCAGTCTACCAGCCTACCCTGTGGACTGCAGCAAGTGGCTTGTAACGGCTAATCACACTCACGCCCGGTGGTGTAATATGTCCCCTTTAATGCGTGGGTGTCGCCTCCGATGTGTCTCCAGTGCGCTGCAGTGTTCAGTGCGTGCACGGCCGCTACAGGAAGGAGGAGTGCTCATGTCAGTGCGACCTGGGCTACGGCGGCCCCGAGTGTGCAGGTGGGTTTGCCCTCTTTTTTTTTTACATGAAGCCAGCTGGGAAGTTTATGTTTTAAAATCGAGAGAGGCTAACCTGAAAGGTGCATGTGAATTTGGAGGCATTGCAATTCCAACCGGATGGGGGACCCAGCAGAAAGTCCCAAATTGGAAAAACCCAATCTAATAGATCACCTCTAAAATAGAAAGGTTTATAATCAAAACATTTATTCATATCCATTCATATTTCTAAATATTGTTTATGACATATAGAATATTTCCCCCAAAATATCACGGATTGAATTTGTTATCAACATAAGCTTGTGGTCGCCGAACTCCATCAGGCACCGACAGCGCATTAACATTGTAAGCATGCCGTCAGGATCTATTTATCCAACTGGTGACCCGGCGAAAACCCAGGGTAAAATAAAGTCCACTGTTATTGCCTTCGCTATCGTCTGAGGCTCACCGCGGATTGCTGCCGCTGTCCCTGCAGAGAAGCTGCAGTTCCCTCTGCGCAGCTGCAGTGTCCGGATAGACGAAGACTGCTTCATGGTGTCCCCAGGGGCAGACACCTACTACGCTGCCAAAGGCCACTGCCAGGTGAGACAAGAGACAGGGCAACTCAAAGAATAGAATAGGACAGAATAGAAGCTTTATTGTCATTGCATTGAATACAGTGTATTAATGCAACGAAATTGAAGGTGCCACTCCTGATCAGTGCTTTAAAAAGAAGAAGAAATAGTATATATAGTATAAGATATAAGATACTACTATACTACTATACTATATAAGATATAGTATAGTATGCAACAAATACAAATACTTCCCCTGCATACACACCCGTGAAGGTGTTTATGTGTGCGGGTGTCCCTGTTTGTTCTCCTCTGAGTTGCCAGGAACGTGGAGGGATGCTCGCTCAGATCCACAACCAGAAGGTCCAGGATATCCTGGCCTTTTATCTGGAACAGCTGGAGACCAGCAATGACGTCACCCACTTGGACTTTGAGACGCGAAACTTCTGGATAGGTGTGGTCCCATGTCATTTACATTTAGGGCATTTAGCAGACGCTTTTATCCAAAGCGACTAACATTAAGTACATTGGTCAGAAGAAAGAGAAACCACAATACATCGCTGGCGGTACAGTGAGGATGTTCATAGAACCAAGTGCCAATCACTAGGTTAACCCATTCCCCGTAAACAAAAGAGGTAGCTACAATAAGATACTACACAATGCTACGAACCATTTTTAAGTGCAGGATGTACAACACACAATAAGTGCGTACATGTCATCTCCGAACACACAAAGTACACAAATGACACGTAAAATACACACACCACCCATCTGATCGCAAGGTGTTGTTAATGTCTGGATGGCTGCAGTCATTCGTCTCTGTACACAAAGCACTCTATCACAAACAAGATGGGCGGTACCGTTTTTCTGGCCAGTATGTTTAATGGGAGAATAAACGTGTATTGTGAAGTATATCATCCGTTAAAAATACCATTTCCACTGCAGGTCTGACGTATAAATCTCTGAAGGACTCTTTCCGCTGGGACACCGGAGAGCCGCTGGTTTTCAACAGCTTCGCCTTCGGACAGCCGGACAACCAGGGGTAAGGAGCCTGTCTTTGTTGGACATGCTCAAGTACGTGCTAACATTATGTGACCTAATATCACCCAATACTACGCGCCATGGTCTATTAAATGTAACAGGGCTTACACTTGCTCCTCCTTGTTGATTTGTCGTTACTTAACCTATTTTTTCTAATTATTTTTTCTATTATTATTTTCATGTTTTTCTTTTAGTTGCGCTTATAATGATGGCCAGTAGGTGTCTCAGTTGCTTGCTTTCTCTCGTTCTTTCTTTCGTTCTTTCTTTCTTTCGTTCTTTCTTTCGTTCTTTCGTTCTTTCTTTCGTTCGTTCTTTCTTTCTTTCTTTCTTTCTTTCTTTCTTTCTTTCTTTCTTTCTTTCTTTCTTTCTTTCTTTCTTTCTTTCTTTCTTTCTTTCTTTCTTTCTTTCTTTCTTTCTTTCTTTCTTTCTTTCTTTCTTTCTTTCTTTCTCGACATACAACAGAAATAGAATGTTCCAGATTGAAGTGCAGGCCTTGAGAAAATGTATAAATAGAGAATTGAGAACGAATAAATGTCACCCATTCGTTCACGGTGTCACGACGTTTAATCAATAGACCTTTGCAACACAGTTTCTTCCTTCTATCATACATGTCAAATGTTTTTGAACTGCACAAGCGGCTACTATTCCCCCCTCCGCGCTCATTACCCCTGCCCCTCTGTCCCCCCCCTAGGTTCGGGAACTGTGTGGAGCTGCAGGTGTCCAGCGGCTTCAACTGGAACGACCAGCGCTGTAAAACACGGAACCGCTACATCTGTCAATACGGTGAGGACCAGCTCCGGGAGGGAGGGAGGGAGGGAGGGAGGGAGGGAGGGAGGGAAGCCATGAAAGAGGGTTTAGTTACCGGGTGGTGTTGCTGCCTCGCTGCTATCCAGATCCACGGCGGTCAAGAGGATTCAAACGTGAGCCTGCCCGGAGCGCAGCGCTGCGACGCTATTGGCCGACCATTTCATCGATTACCAACTGATTATCAGATGTGATTAGCGATGACGTCGCTATCATAGGGTCCATGTTCTGAACAAGGCTGCTGGTTTTGAATGTGGTGTTCCTGCCATTGTTAAGGATAGTTCAACTGAAATAACCAACACAGATGTATATTATCAGTCAAGGGGTGAATTAGATGAACATTGGCCATAGTTAGGATTTTTTGAGTAGAAAATGTCAATAGGAAAGTGTTCGAATTTTTGTTATTTGGACATAAACAGAATAGGTTCTGAAGGAAGAACAACAAGTAGAATCAATGTTATATATATATATATATATATATATATATATATCATTGATTCTATGGCAAAGTGCCCAATGCTTATCTAATCCACCCCTGGAGCGATGGTAACATCATTTACATCTGTGTTTGTTATTTCAGTGTGACCCTGCCTACACTTTTAAACATCGCACTTTCAAAATCAATGGCACACACGGGGCATACAATAAAAAGCCTTTTAGGGATCAATAAACGTCCGCTTCAGAACGCTCGGCAGCATTTAGACAAATACCTTCTACTCAGATTGATTGGCTGGATTTCTGGCAGCTCTTTGTTTTGTAGTCTGTGTGTTTCTGTGTGTGTGTCTGTGTGTGTTTGTGTGTGTGTGTGTGTGTGTGTGTGTGTGTGTGTGTGTGTGTGTGTGTGTGTGTGTGTGTGTGTGTGTGTGTGTGTCTTTGTGTGTGTGTGTGTGTGTGTGTGTGTGTGTGTGTGTGTGTGTGTGTGTGTGTGTGTGTGTGTGTGTGTGTGTGTGTGTGTGTGTGTGTGTGTGTGTGTGTGTGTGTGTGCGTGTCTCAACTAGTCCCAGGTGTGCCATCTTGTATTGATTGCCTATAGCTGTCTCAACGTGGTCAGTATTGTCAGGATTACAAGTGTGGATAGCACTCTCTCTGTGCAAATTGTTTCATTTGTTTGGTTTAGAATTGCACTCTTTGTAAATAGTTCCAAAATATTGTTTCAGGGCACAAGGGAGGAAAGCAAAAGTCTTGAAGCCATTGTGTTTTCCAGCCCCTAAATAATCACATGAAATAACTTGTGACACCAGCAGACCCCCCCAACACCAGACGCAGAACTCACTGGAGTCATTTCCAGCCTGCGTGGCTGTGTTCTGACCATTTATAAAACGTTAAGTTGAAAGTCAACAGCCTGAGGCGACGCTATTATAAATATGCTCCTGTGTGCTGTTCTGTGTGTTTTTGTGTGTGTGTGTGTTTTTGTGTCTGTATGTGTATGTGTGTGTGTGTGCATTTGTGTGTGTATGTGTGTGTGTGTGTGTGTTTGTGAGCATGATTGTGCAGGTACATCAGGGTATGTGTACATAATGACTTCCATGCGTGTAATGTAAAGCCTTGCTATCCTTACATTATTCACAATCTGCTGGTGAAGGTTAGCAGGCATCTCAATTATTTCTGCACGTGTGTGTGCATGTGTGCTTCTGCAGGTCCTCATCACGTCACCCTGTGGAACGTTGGTGGATAAACAAGGCGCAGAGACGCTCTGGAACCACGTGACGTAACCCATGAGCCACCTGCGGTAACTTCTCCTAAACCTGAGTTTTCACTGTTAAACCGGCCAAGATTCAACCACTTATTGATGAGTGATCACTGATCAGTGCACCGAGTGCACTTGTTGTAATAAGATATATCGTTGGAAATTCAGCAATCATTGCTTGTTTAAAATGCCTTTTTTTATCATGAAGAATAAAAGACGTTAAACGTTTAAAACTCTTCGTATGATGTTCTTTCGATGTTGGTATTTGTACACAAATTACCATATAGAAATTTTTTATGTTAAATTACGTGACTTGTGATTTGGATGCATGAGATTTGACCCAGTTGATTACTCTCTTCTCTGCAGTGCAGCCATATATTTACCGGGTCCTCCACCCTGTTCACCCAGAAGCACAGCCAATCACTTTGATGTGTGAGGGGGCGGGTGACTGCAATGGGTCAAGGGTGGGCTAGTAAGAAGAGCAGCTCACTGTTTGGCAGGACCAGAACGGGGGTCACAAGGTCACACTAGTGGACAGTTCAAGATGTTCAAATGTACTTTGAGCCTTCAAACCCCCTCAAGCGTGCATTTTAATCCATTTGTTGGACCATTTTAATGTTTAGTCTTTCAGATTTCCTCCATAGTGGCTTGAGCTGCACAGATATACTGTATGTTGTTAGGGATTAGGGCGTCTTGCTCAAGGGTGGCTTGGTAGACTTAGCGGACATCAGGGATCGAACCCAGTACCTATTAGCTGGGAGTCATCGAAAACCGTAGCCGTGGCGACATTATCCTGCCCCCAAATATCCCACCCCAACTATTGACATTGCTGAGTGGCTCATCCACTGAATACGCTTTGCCCTTGGATGGTGTGAGTCCTCCACGCTGGGGGGGCTGATGAGTGGCATCAGGACTTGAGTCCCGCGGTTTGCTGGGATCACTGAAATGATGCATCTTGACATGGTGACCGGTCACTCGCAATCAAACCCAGACCCCCAGACAACACTGCCCACAGAACCAAAATGGTCCTGATGGAAAGAATGCTTTTCATCAAAAAAGAAAAGAAAAGCACCGCTTTGTTGCTGAAATACGCCAGAAATGTCGCGACAACACTACATCCATCCATTCATCTCCCCAGAAACCAGGCATTGTGCTATGCTGAGCCCCTACAGCACTGTGCCCTTTAGATGTTATAAATGGACTGTGAACGTGACGTAATTGCTCTTCATGTAGTTAGTGTGAGCTTCATTGTGGACACTATGTGTTACTGATTGTACCAAATAGGCTTCTTAGGAGATTGCAGGGCAAAACATGGTTGCTGATTTTATAATTCTTTCTCGGGCTGCCAACTCAGCGAAGCAGGACTCACTTCAAATCCCTCTAAAGGAAAAGGCGGTGTATGCAAAAATTCACCAGAACAGGTCAGACACACACGTGCACGTGTTTGAAGGTTTCCATCAACGTGTGTGCCAACCTTTGGAATCTTGGCAGGTGAATTGTTTTCAAACCTATTGTCCATGTGCCATGTAGCATGAGGTCCGATGATAACAGTAACACAATATATGACCTAATAGTCACCTCCTTATGCAGTCAACAATAGGCGCTTGTTTGTTTGTGTGTGTGTGTGTGTGTGTGTGTGCGCGCGCCTGTGTGCCCGCATGAGTGTGTGTGTGTGCGTGCACGCGCGTGCCTGCACATGTACGTCCACACTCACACCGTGTGTGCGCCGCGTGCACGGGCGTCAGAGCCCCGGGCGGCCCGTGGTGTGGCTCCATGCTGGTCTCATGGTGCCCTCTGATAAGCCGGCCTCGCTGATGGCTCCAGAACGGAGGCAGCGCCGGTGGAATTAGCTCCCATTGTCATGGTAATGACAGTGATACTCCTGCCCCGTCCGACTCAGGCCCGCCATTGTGCCCAAACAGGAATGCAATTTCTCCTTTGCGGCGGCGAATGGAAGCCACACGACAATCCTCGCAAAGAGGGACCGGCCCCCGAATGACTCTCCATTCAGTCGGGGCCGAGGGGCCGGCAGCCAATTAAAGGGGGAGGGTCTGAACGGCGGCTCCCCTTAAGGCCCCGGGCGGACTCTCAATAGACACGTTACAGATTTCACACACACACACACACACACACACACACACACACACACACACACACACACACACACACACACACACACACACACACACACACACACACACACACACACACACACACACACGGATGGATCAGACACATGCTTAGATACAAATGCATTCGTATACACAGACACACACACACACTTGGATGGATACACAAATGCACACACACACACACACACAGACAGACAAATGCTTACATACACATGCACACGTACACACGGACACTCAAGCATATGCACACACACAAACATGCATGAACAAACACAGGCTACACACACACACGCACACACACACACGCGCACTTACAGAACACACACTATAGATGGACAACCCTACATGCATGAACTCAAACACATTCACACTAGGAACAGAATCACGTACACGCAGACATATATGTATGCACATACACACACAACACACAGACCCACAAAATTCAACAATATTTTGTGCAACAGAGCAGCTTCAGTTTTAGCAAATACTGAGTGTGTTTGAACAAGCTCAAGAGTCATCTTAAGCACACTATTTAAAGAGCTGCTCCCAGGCACTTTACTGAACGGGCTGAGCTAGAACCGCACTGGGGAGACTCAGCGATGCTACTAATAGTCCTCGGTTTTTTTTAACCTTTTTAAAACACCAACCACTGATGTGGACAGACTCTCCTTCAGTATTTTGCCGTCTGTCGGCTGACTCTTGGTGAACGGGAAGGTTTGTAAAAGTGTCGGGCATGTTGCTGTTGTGCTGTGCGGCACTGTGGCCTTTCCGCTGAAGAGCCGTAGCAAGATGGGTTCGTTCAGTGCACCGCGCTGATAATAGCGCACGACAATGCCACCAATTACGTGGCGTTTCTCTCCCCACAGAAAACCCAAAACTCGAATGGCTCTCTCATGCTGAAGGATTTATCTGCTGCACATCTTTATTTCCATCATATACTTGGAACATCTATAAAAACACCGATTTCCAAACGGTGCATTCTATTTATAGCGCAAAAGAAATCTGTGTACGCTTTTATCAAACGTATAAACAAATCTTTTTGCCTCTCGACATAACCAACATAAAGGGATTTATCCACCTTAAAGCTGTCGCCCAAGGCTGCAATCAGCAGAAAACTAAAGCACTCCACTTCTAAATCAGGGCCCCTGCTGCATTGTGGGAAGGATGGTTCAGAATGCTGAATGTTACTATGAGCTGAAGTCAAATATAAGCAAAACTATCTAAAATACGTATTGCAAAATTCGATCACCTCCTGTCCAACATAATTTGAGACCACACACATATTCTGTTTATTTGGCTTGGTTCGTCTGATTTATTACTTAACAGCTGTTCAAATCACTGAAAAATAAGCATCCAGATGGACAGTCTTTGGGTAGGTTAGACCTTATTTAACAGATCTTAAGGTTATCAGTTATTTATTTAACTCTTAGACACACAGACCGAGAAACAGAATGACTTGATAGCCATATCTGTCCAGTGTGAACCAAGCAAAATTTCATTTCAAACAAATATTCAGCCTATACACACAATGCAATGGTAAGTATTATACTAGTCTTCACACCATGAACTCAATAACTCCCGGGCCCTTATCAGAATGAAGTGTCTCTCCCTTTCTCCCTTTTTGTCTTGCTCACAATTCTCTCTCTGCCTTACCCTGTATTCACCTCCCCTCTCTCCCCCCCCCCCCCCCCCCCCCCCCCCTCGCTCGCTCTCTCTCTCTCTCTCTCTCTCTCTCTCTCTCTCTCTCTCTCTCTCTCTCTCTCTCTCTCTCTCTCTCTCTCTCTCTCTCTCTCTCTTTCTCTCTCTCTCACAATCCCTTTTCCTCTCTCTGTCTCTCCCTCTGTCTCTCTCTCCTTGCTTTTGTCTTTCATTTTCTCCTCTCACACACACACACACACACACACACACACACACACACACACACACACACACACACACACACACACACACACACACACACACACACACACACACACACACATTGAGCAGCCCAGAGCATTTGGATGCAAGATGAACTTTGATAAGAGTTAATGAGAAAGTGGCATTGTGTGTGCGTGTGTGGGGGGTGTATGTGTGTGTGTGTGTGTGTGTGCGTGTATGGGGGGGGGGGGGCGCAGGAGAAGAATTGGCCCTGGCTACACTTCAGAGCGTCCTCAACAGGAAATGGACCGTAAAGAGCAGACTCCCACTCAGAGGACGAGAGGAGAGGGGGGAGAGGAGAGGAGGAGGTGGAGTGTGTGTGGGGGGGGGGGGACAAGGATGAAGAGAGATAGGGAACGAAGCAGACAAACGTGGGATAGTGCAGCATTGTCGGGTCGCATTATGCTGGCTTTAAATTAACAGTTTGAATCATTTGGAGAAACACAATATTGAGTTTAAATGATGTCTGTGCTCATTACTCTCTCCCACACACCGGAAGGCTTTTCCTATTACCCTTGTTTATACAAGGCTGAAACAAAGTCCCAGGGATTGCTTCACCGGCGCCTTAGTTACTCAGCTGTGGTCATTTGTTCGCTCCGGACGACGTTATAGACGTTTACCCGTGGTGACACATCATCAAAAGCAGTTAGAAATAGATAAATGGAGAATCAACGCCTTTAAAAGTTGTTTGAGATTCTGTTTTCAAGTGACCGGGTCACGTCCGCCATTAAGAAGTAAGCCCTGCAGTAGCATGTGTTCACCAAAGAGAGGGAGTCACCTAATGCAAACCAATCTACAAATGGCATTGGGTTTTTTTCCTCCAAGGATACTCTGAAATCTTTCCTCAGAACCGTTCACTTTGTAAATTCTTTAACACCAGCTCTTTTATTTGTGATATTGACAGTCAAAAACCGTCTCCGGGTAAGTGTCAGAGTTCCTTCCACGACCGGGCCATGTCTAGCCAGGCCTAGCATATGACGGTGTTCACATGTGACTCTCAATCAGCGTATGATTTATAAAGCCTTCCGAGTCTGTGCGTCGACAAATCGCTGCTAAGTCTGCGGCTGGTCGGGCCTGGGTTTAATTGGCGCGGTGAGTTGGTGGCGCTCATCTCTAAAACATGAGAGATATTTATGCGGCTCTTCAAGACGCTGATTGGGAGCATTCAGACGACGTAAGTGGGACGATGAAAGGATACGAGTGCGGGGGAGAGGGGGCGGTGTGTGTGTGGGGGGGGGGGGAGGGGTAAGAGGCAAAGGAAGGGGAAGTGGTTCCCCCCTGGAACCGGGGTGTTAAGGAAAGGAGGAGATGGAACCAAGATAAAGAGTCAGGAAAGTGGATTTCACAGGAGTGAGATATGGGGGGGGGGGGGGGGGGGAGAGGGAAATGGGGGATTGAGGATGGGGGGGGGGGGGGGGGTTGAGTGATAACAGACAAACAGGGAGGAGAGCGAAAGAGATAAGTTAGATAATAGGACATTGTGGGGTTCAAGAGAGCCAGGAGACAGAGACAGTGGGCTTCACAGGAGTGTTTATTGAAGAGGATTTCAAAGATACATCGAAGAAGGTAACGGGGAAGGTAAGTCATTTGCAATGAATGGACGTTCCATTACATTGATTGATGGTGTGTGTGCGACGCCAGACTTTAACGGGAAAGGCGCGCAAAGCGGGAGAGCGTCTTGAGAAGCGTGCCGATAAATAATGAGAGTCGTGAGAGGGCTTTTTTTTTTTTTTGGAGGGTGCCATATCTTAATTGAAAATGACAGCTTCAATTAAAAATGTAATCATTCAGTCCATTTTCTAATTAAAAGCGAAACGACTGATAGTTTTTGCTCATTAGCTTCAAAGAGTGGCACAGCCTGACAGGACCGGAGTTTATCATTTGCCGAACGGAGCGGTGTGGGGGAAACACGCAGGAGCAATGTGGAGCAAATGAGGTGGAGGAAAGACTTGCTGTAAGAGAACGAGGCGGAAAATCTGCTCTAGGCCTCAGTGAGAGTGTGGGAGAAAGGGGGACGGAGAGAGAGAGAGGGAGAGAGAGAGAGAGAGAGAGAGAGAGAGAGAGAGAGAGAGAGAGAGAGAGAGAGAGAGAGAGAGAGAGAGAGAGAGAGAGAGAGAGGGATGGAGAGAAAGAAGGAATGGGAGAGAGGGAGAGAGAGAAAGTTAAGCGATAGAGGAGAGAGGGAGAAAGGGGGAGAGAGAGGGTGAGAGAGAGAGAGAGAGAGAGGGTGAGAGAGAGAGAGAGAGAGAGAGAGAGGAGAGGGGGAGATAGAGAGAGAGGGAGAGAGAGGGGGAGATAGAGAGAGAGGGAGAGAGGGAGAAAGGGGGAGAGAGAGAGAGAGAGGGAGAGAGGGAGAAAGAGGAGAGGGACGGGTATCTTGATGAGCAGAGGAGTGGTTGATGAAGCCGGGCTAACTGAGAAGCAATCAGATTTTTCATTATCACTGCCAGTGCTGTTAGGCCTAAAGCAAAGGGGAGGTCTACATTTTCAAGTGGCAATCTTGGCAAATGGCTTTGTGATTATCGGCGTTGTACCAAAACTAAAAAAAAACTAAAACTTGCTAAAATCGTTTACTTTCTACTTTAATATAAAGTATTTTGAGTCGACAGCCGCACAAACACCCAACCGCTTAACATATCAAGCAACAAAGCTGATGAAATAGTCATTAAGATAACAACTTTATCCCCCAGCCAGGGGTGGCATTCATTTGAATTAAGATAACTAATACTGTGAATAAACAAGTGTTATCAGGAGTTACTGGACAACGGCAGATAGAAAGCTTTTCCACCATATTAAATGCCTTTTTTACAGCCCATTGATGGTGTTATTTCCATGGTGGCTGTGTGCTTTTCTGTTCGTTGGTGACTTGCTGTTTCATCCTAGCCAACGGCATTTAACTCAACTGGAGAATTTCAGAATTGGTGTGTTCTCTCTCTCTCTCTCCAAGTTCACATTGAATCGACCCTACCTCCGAAATACACACAGTTAGAAACGCTGTAGGTGAGATTGGAGAGTTGGACGGAGAGAGCGCTCAATTTTGAAGGTAAACAACCAAAAATTAAATTCTGGCTGTCCGCCATGGAGAAGTGTCAGGTTTCACGCTCACGTTTCACAAGCTGTCTAAAATATAAATTGTCTCGTACAGACGCAGTCAACTTGAAAAGCATAGTCTCGTAGCATCTCACTCACTAATAGCTGATGGATGGCTCTGGCATTTCTAACAAATTGCACTCACATCATAGCTCTTAAATCTTACCTACAGCCCCTTTCTTATCATTCCAGTAAAAGAGAATGTTAATGCTCACAAACCATGTGATTAAAGTATAACAGATCTTTATGTGGAGATGAGTCAATAGAATGAAGCAGCCTACAATGGACTTAATGTAATCATCATCACCATAATTCCTGGTCCCCAGAGCTCTACCACTGGCCCCCCCTGAATGTTTTGTTTTAAAGTCATTATTTGTGCCATTGGCTTTGTGCTTAAAGTCATTGTGCTGCCTTGCTGACCTCATGAGATTTTCTTCCTGGATTAGCCTGCTACATGGTCCTGTTAATTGAAACCTCTAGTTTAACACTCTTCAAGGCTCGGATACCCCCCCCCCACTCCCCCAACCCTGCTGCTCTCCGTCACATTTATCGAGGGAATGGAGTCTTAGAAGGCCGTAGGACAAGGCAGTAAAGTTGAAATGTTGATTAAGAAAACACTGCAGAACTTCCATTACGTTAGCAGTTTTCCTTCCAAACTCTAGCTGTGGCTATAGGCTTATGGAAACTGACGACAAGTTGACATCAAATGTAACATATTGGAGTGACCATGGGTGTGGTTGTTCGGTTCTGAGGCGCAGTTGATTCTGGGGGTTCAATTTTCCTGGGAGTTTGAATATTTTCGGGGCCATCCTGGGTTACTTTGTGGTTGGTTGTTGTGGGGGTTGTAATTGTGTTGTGTTCTTCCGTTTTTTGTGTTATGTGCATTGTAGTGTCACTGTACTTTTGTTACTCAGTTACTGTGTCCGAGTTGTATTACTGCTGAACATGGGCTTCCGTCTCATCCTTCCCGTGCTGCTCGCCACACTATATTTACGTCTAACTGATCACTGTTTTGATTTTTTTATTTTATTTTATTTTATTTTTTTTCTTTGTTTTGTTTTGTCTTGTTTTTGTTTTATTTATTTATTTCTTATTGCTGATGTTTATTTATTTATTTATTTATTTATTTTTTCCACAATGTCTTGTTTTTTAAAAAATGTATGATGACTATATGCTATGTAAGGTGACCTTGGGTGTCTTGAAAGGCGCCTCTAAATTAAATGTATTATTATTTATTATTATTATTATGTATATGAGCACTTATACAAGTATTTATATATGTAGTACATGTTTGGCCTACTCTTTTTTTCCTTGCAGTGAGTGAGTTAGCATCTATTTTCATCACTTACTTTGCTTACCTAGTCATTTTCCTTGTGTTTTTCCTTGGGCACCTTGTGTTTTTCCTTTTAAACCTTGTGTTTTTCCTTGTATACCTTGTGTTTTTCCTTTTAAACCTTGTGGTTTTCCTTGTATACGTTGTGTACCTTGTCCTTGTGTTTCCTTGTATACCTTGTGTTTTTCTTTCTAAACCTTGTGGTTTTCCGTGTATACCTTGTGTACCTTGTTTTTCCTTGTATACCTTGTGTTTTTTCCTTGTGTACCTTGTCTTTTTCCTTGTGTACCTTGCATATTTAAATGTTGCCCTTCAAGGATATTGATGGAGGAATTCTAAATGTCTGTTGCCTAACACTAACTGTGTCTTCATTACTGATAATGTTCAACTTTGTTGTTGTTATGGAAATTTCCTTTGTTTCAGTCCCTTGTCGGCTCTTTTTGTTTCTGCAGTGTGTTTGTAGCACGTAGCCCATAATTAATCCCTTGTGATCTCTGTGTTGGAAACGACTAAACACCTCTTTACCTGCTTAGAGTTGCTAGTTATATTCCTGTAATGGGGTTCTTCCCTTGCCACAATCAGATAAAGTGGTTTTCAATTGCCTGGTATTGGTTTTATTTTTTATATAACACCTTAGTTGTATGCATGTTGCCACAACATTTCAACTATGTATTAATATAAAGAGGTGACACAATTAGGATCATTTTCTCAAACACATGAAATGTGAATCCACATATTGCTTGAACAAATGTCTCGATATGTGACGACTTTGCAGTTGCTTCAAGAATCTAAACGTTTCTTTGATAAAAAACTATATTTCCCAGCAACAAGATTTTTCCCTTCTCTTTTTCCTCTGGAAACATTGAGCATCTCCTTCTAACGATACCAGGATAGCAGAACTCCCCCAAGAAGGAGCAAGTGATCCATGATCTCCAAGACTAGTTCAATACCCTGAAAGTAATGTGCACTTTAAACCAAAAATAATAACTCACTGTGCAATCTCCTTCCATCACCTCCGTCTCCGCGCGGGGAGAGCCCCAGCGATGAACCAGATCCCGATGTATCACCTTTAGTTTGATTTAGATTATGTTGTCTGAGATACCGGCTTCACAGGGATGAAGAAAACTTGTGCGTCAGCGTTTGTGGGCTGTTTTGCAGTATGTGTTTATGATTCATGTAAATCTCATCGCTATCTTTAAATGAGCATATGCCCCCAAACCTTCATGACTTACCAACCAAATTGCCTCCAGCTCTCTCTCATTCAGATCTTTCCTGGGCTTTTGCCTTCCGCTTTGATTCCAGCCCTGCTGTCAGGCCGATGCAGGAACGTCTTGGTGCGGAGCTTTATCACTGCAGCCAGGCAACATAAATGAACAAGTCTCCCCGATACTCAGAGACAGGGAGGCGGCGGCGATGATGAATGGGCTTGTTTGTGAATGCTTCTGAGTTTAACCAGAATTCCGAATGCATCTGTCTTATTACCCACTGACCGACCCCGCACCGGCGATGATAAGCAAGCTGCTTATGTAAAGTTAACTGCCTTATTTTTTCAATTTTTCCTCGCACCTCAAAACATAATTTAGTTTGCTGTCCGACGTCCGTCTAAATACGCCAGCCGGTAAATAATCGAATATATAAATATCACCGTCTTGTCGGTGGGCTGGGTGTTTTCCCCTCTTCTCCGTGACAAGTTTAACTCTGAATGAAGAGTAGCTGAACTGGGGTAGAGAGTTCCCTGATTGCCGTGTACAGAGCTGACCAAACAGGCCAGTGAGCACCATGTTTGTTCCACCTCCAATCTAAGATGCCTGATCAGATCACAGCCACAAAGACACCGAGGATGCTGATGTCAATGCGAGTGACAGCTTGCTCAATAGCACTCCCATGGATCACCCTGTGTGGAAGTTGTACCCTCACAGATTCAAGACTTGGTTGAGCCCCAGGTCACACATGTTGGATCTTCAACCTCGTTAGCAGAATAATAATCACATTTAGGACTATTATGCTCATTCAAGAACGGGGGAAGTGTTGTTTCGACTGTGAATGTTGGC
This sequence comes from Gadus chalcogrammus, assembly GCF_026213295.1. Taxonomy (NCBI): domain Eukaryota; kingdom Metazoa; phylum Chordata; class Actinopteri; order Gadiformes; family Gadidae; genus Gadus; species Gadus chalcogrammus. The sequence continues at coordinate 22,188,517 of NC_079425.1, read as the reverse complement.
TTTTGGGGAGCATCACGGAGCTAGGCAGATGAGTGTGCTCAGTGTGATGGCTGGGGGTAGTTGGGAGGTTGTCAGTTATTTGCAGTGTGCTGAAATACACGATGGCCTAAGGTCTCTTTCCATCATCCTGTCATCTCACACTGCTGCCAGGGATACCCAGTGAACAGGGGGACGTTTTCCCCATCTGGGAACCATCAGCATGGGTTAGGTGGGGGTCCAACCACTAACACAGACAGAGACGCCATCACACAGCCAAACATTTACTGACATTCACAGACACCTGCGTGCACGCAGACAAGTCCACATGACACACACACACCCACACTCACTCACGCATACACACACACACACACACACACACACACACACACACACACACACACACACACACACACACACACACACACACACACCCACACTCACACACACACACACACACACACACACACACACACACACACACACACACACACACACACACACACACACACACACACGCACACGTGTGTGTGTTTTTGGTGCCCTGTCGGAATGAGATGGCATGCTCCTAATCAAAACATTACACTCCAGCTGTGGAGACACTACAGCTATAAAGACACCCCAGCTATAGAGACACTCCACACACTCCAGCTATAGAGACACTCCAGCTATAGAGACACTCCAGCTATAGAGACACTCCACACACTCCAGCTATAGAGACACTCCAGCTATAGAGACACTCCAGCTATAGAGACACTCCAGCTATAGAGAGTGAGATAGGGGTTTGGAGACGGATGCTGGTAGTGAAAAGGCACTCAATGATGATATATGACCTGTCTTCTCTGTTACATATTGGCAAAAAGAGCAGCGGTGCATGTGAAAAGAAGATTATCATGTCCAGATTCAAAGATTCCTCCGTGAGCACACGTAGACACTTTTCAATTTAAAAGGGTGCTTTTCTTAACAGCCAGTGTGCCATAGGTCCTCTTGTGCATATCAGGTGTTTTAATGTGTTCTTCTGTCTGGTGACTATGAGCTCTGCAGGGAGTTCTATTCTTCCTCACCACTGCCTTTGGCCCAATCCAATTTCTACCCCTTACCCCTTCCCCTTCCCCCTCCCCCTTGTTTTGAAGGGGGGGAAGGGGTAAGGGGTAGAAATGGGATTGGGCCTTAGGCCCAATCCCATTTCTACCCCTTACCCCTTACCCCTTACCCCTTACCCCTTACCCCTTACCCCTTACCCCTTACCCCTTACCACTTACCCCTTACCACTTACGCCTTCCCCTTCCCCCTTCCCCCTTCCCCCTTCCCCCTTCCCCCTTCCCCCTTCCCCTTAACCCTTCAAAACAAGGGGGAGGAGTAAAGGGAAGGGGTAAGGGGTAGAAATGGGATTGGGCCTTTGTATGACCTGACCATGAATAGAAATAACTACCAATAACCTGAAAGCATTGCATGTTATATTCAGGTGGCGGGGTGTCCTTCTGGGCTGTTTCAGAGCAGCCCTAACTTTGCTTACAATCAATCATGACTCGATTAAGGGGTCAATATGGTTTGGGACATATGCTGGTTATTGTGGAGCGATATGTAAAGTTCAATTAAATTCTAGTTGAGTCAATGCCGTAAATTAAGTTACGTTGTTGTAAGCACTGGATTTTTTAATCTGAAAGTATGGGCTATTGGGTAGTATCGCCATGAGTGGGAGAACAATAATACCTGACCATGTTTGATCTGCCCTGGAAATAAAGTACCGAAATGTTTTGAAAAATCGCCCACGCTATACTTTGTGTTTTCAGCTCTATATACACTTTGGTTGCAGCGTTATCTCCTGAGTACCACTCTTCCAGATAAGTGTTCATTAAAGCTTTAATGATTCTTGTGCTGAAGCAAGGTGAGTCTCCCTCTCACTCTCTGGCTCCGGCCCAGACACTCTCCTTAAGTCCGGGATGCAATTTGAAGTGTCTTTGTTTGAGGTTATTTGGAGTGATTGCAGACTGATTTGGAAATTATGAATCCGATTGACATACTTACACAAACGAAAAAACTCTAAACTGAACAGCAATTATGTATATATATATATATATATATGTATATATATATATATATATATATATATATATATATATATATGTATATATATATATATATATATATATATATTACAGGTCATGTATGTTCATATCGATTATTTAATTTATGTTAAATGTATGTTAAAATTAATGTATGTTAAAAAATATTTACTTTTTAAAAAAACATTAATTATTCTTATATTTTGTTAACATATATATTTATATTTTTTATACATAAAATAGTATTATTGTTTTTATTTAAAACAGATATATTTTTACACACAGCCTACTCCTGTTGCTGAGCGAAAACAAGCTGCACACTCATCCAGTACCCCTGCCAGTACTTCTGTGAATGGAACTGCCGATTACCGTCCTTTACTCCCCCCTGCTCGGAGCGAGGACTTGGTACATTCCGTTTGTTGCTGCTGTAGCTAGTATGTCACCAATTCAGTAGTAGCATAACAGTCAGCCTAACATTAGCTTGAACGAGGTCTGTCGAGAAGAGTTACAAATAAACAAACAATAGAAAGAGACTAACAAGCAGTCACATAGGCAGTGGAAAAGCCCGGACGAGAGAGAAAAACAAGGAATTACGCTGCTGTTTTCTCCGCGCCCAGTTGCCTTCCTTTGTTTGGCGTCCCTGATATGACCCTGTTTAAGAGTGAACACCGCAGTCCAAGATGTGAGTATGCCTGGGCAGATGTGTGTGTGTGTGTGTGTGTGTGTGTGTGTGTGTGTGTGTGTGTGTGTGTGTGTGTGTGTGTGTGTGTGTGTGTGTGTGTGTGTGTGTGTGTGTGTGTGTGTGTGTGTGTGTGTGTGTGTGTGTGTGTGTGTGTGCGCGCGCGCCCCCCCCTTGGTGTTTGCCTGTCGCACTTTGTTTCAGACAGAAAATCATTTTTGAGCCCCTTGTTTATGCCTGGGCAGATCTGTGTGTGTGTGTGTGTGTGTGTGTGTGTGTGTGTGTGTGTGTGTGTGTGTGTGTGTGTGTGTGTGTGTGTGTGTGTGTGTGTGTGTGTGTGTGTGTGTGTGTGTGTGTGTGTGTGTGTGTGTGTGTGTGTGTGTGTGTGCGTGTGTGTCTTGGTGTTTGCCTGTCGCACTTTGTTTCAGACAAAATCATTTTTGAGCCCCATGTTTTTGTACGTCTCAAGCGTCTGTATTTTCCCCCTTCTCATTATTATGCACTCCCTCCTCGTCCACTTAGCCCTATCCCTGCCATTATCCCCCACCACAATCATCTTCCAGTCTGTTGGTAATTCTCTCAGGCAAACCCTCCCTCTCCCCGGTTGTTCTCCATATTAACATTCATGGGTCGGAATACAAAGTGTGACACTTCTGGAGAAGCGCAGATATAGATGACAAGCGCAAAGTGTGCTTTGTGTTTATCTGTGTGTGACCAAGATAATCATATAGTAAGGCGACATGTGTGGCGACAACTTCTCAGCCATTGCTGGAGAGGTGTGAAATGGTCTGTAACAACAGCCCTGGTAGCTTGACCTGCCGCCAACACGGGCAGAATATAACAGCCTGGGCCCAGCCGGCTCTCACCGGACCTCTCACTGGAGCAGAGGCCAGCCTCAGGCGGTCCGAGTGGGGGACATGTTCCAGCCTGCTAGTTTGATGCAGACAGAGGCTCTGTTGGTTCAGATCCAGTTCCCTTAGCCATTTAAAATGTAAGCTCCAGGGTTCGATTCTCCTCCTATTCTACATGAATGCTTTGCAACCCCTGTCGTGGATATTGGTTTCACATCACACCACACATACTGGGGTGTCTTCCACCGGTCCGGGACACAAAGTAAAAATAAAAGATTGAAGTTTTATGATGAATACCTAATTTTATGCCGGAAGGGCTACAACCCAGCATCTCTGGATCTCACGGAAACCCCCGTCATTGAGAGGCAACACAGCAGTGCATGCCGTGCCGCCAAGCCGCTGGTAAAAGCGATGGAGTGAATAGCCACTGAGTGCAGGTACATTTGAGGCGAGACCTGGGAGAGTTTACACTGCTGCTCCTCCATTATCTCTGTATTATCACACTGTGTTGTGATGTTCTGGCCAAGTGCCTCCAGGATAGTGGGTAGGTATACTGTGTATGGGGGTGGAAGTGAGTGTGTTTGTGTGTGTGTATGTGTTAGTGTTAGTGTTCGGGTAGACACATTTGTATAGGGCTGTGTGTGGTAGAGGCAATCAGGAGGAGGCTTTAAAGGATTTCAATAAATGAGTAGTAAGACCGTATGGGCTCGTCATTACTTGATAATCGCACTGTGTTTCCCTGCAGCGCGGCTCCACTCGGGGAGGCCGTTATACCCTCGCCGCCCCCCCTCCCCCCTCCCCCTGTCAATGCTATGTTACAAACATTCGGTTTTATCGCTCTCAAACCACTTAGTGCCTCGCTTCTCATTTTAATTATGAGCTAATTTCACCCCTTGGCTCCCATCGTCTCCTCCCGTTCCCGGGACAATGTGCTGGGGTAATGTTCTTGGAGGGGTTTACAGACTGGGATCCCTCATCATCCCTGTGATGGGGTTGATTGAGGAAGGGGACCGCTCCTCTGTTCCCAATGGCCGTCTTGTGTCCGCTAGAAGGCTGTTTCTATCAGTGACACACCTGTAGGAACCCGTGGGGGTCTTTACTTGCTTTTTTAGTATGTCCTGTTTATTTGTAGGGGACTCTGAGGCCCTATATCGGTCCGATGGTGGTCGTCAAACCCTCTTGGAAAGGTGGACCCGGTGACTTTGAACCGTAAACCACCGGACCGCGTCCCTGCGGAGCTGCTTACTGCACCGGGGCTGACCCTTATCTTTAATTAATTTGTGCCTCAGTACGGAGCTAATCCTCCCACCCCTTGACACCCACAGTTCAACCACTAGTATACCCTCTCGTCCGTCACCACCTCCCCTCAGTTGGCGCCCCTCACAGAGCTGCAGAAATCGAGGATGCACAGCAGAATCGACCCCTAATGGTTCATAATAAGCAGCCTGTTTCACACCGTCGGAGGTGCTAGTTTCACTACGCATTTGGCAGCGGTGGATTTGTGCAAAGGTGCAGACTTAACATTAACGCAGCTGGAGAAAAGAAAGTGCTTTCCGCACAGTAATGCTCCCGCCTTGGTCAATGAACACGCAAATGTGCGTATGTAAGCAAGTGGGATTCACCCCCCGCCTTCTCCCACCTCTATGTTTAGTGGTTTGCCTTTGCCGTTTGGTAACTAGTCAGCATCATATCTTAAAGGGCCAGTGCAGGGATTGCAACCTCATCTTGATGTGTTTGACGAGGCGACGGTTGTGCTCGTTATTTTTTATTTTAGTTGCCAGCTGTGCCAGGCTAGTTTACCTCCCCAAAGTATTTTTTTTTTATTTGTCATAAGCACAGTTTAACACAGGGTCATTCTGAATCTGAACAGTGCAAAACTGTTTCAGGAAACATGGCAAGACTAGCAAAAAACATACACAAACACCGATGGACAAAGAAAAAAACACTAGCAATTTTCCAGCGAATGTAAAAATCAAATCGAATATTTATCCTTGTGGATATAAACCAACACAGAATATAAATACAAAAATGTATAAATATAAATGGGAGGTGGGCTGCTGAATATGTGTTTATTAAATATGTATATAACCAATAATAATGTCATTAAGGTGGAGGGGAGGAATATGGCAGGGCACACTCTGGTAAGCAGGAAGGCAGCAATATCTTATCAGCTCGGACGTAGGATCCCCCCACTGCTTCTTCGTCCCCAGGAGAAGTTGAGTCAGGGATGGTAAATTAAATGCATCTCTGGGCTCAGCTCCCACTGTAGTTATCCACCCCTGTGACCTCATTGGAGGAGCAAGGTAACTAGTTTGGCCCACCAAGTCAGAGGCATACCCAGATAACATCAGAAGGTATTTTGGTTGACGGTATTGACATCCATACATGTGTTCTATATCTATAAATGGAAATAATGTTAGAAATGGGAAAACTGCTAATCGGCAATCGTTTTTTTTCCCCAATAAATCATCCTAACCCGGGAGGTGAGAGATATTTGGGGGTTTTAGGATAGTGAGTTAAAGTCCATTAGATAAGACGGGGGCAGTCATTCCTGGCACATTTCTGAAATGTGTTTGAGGGATTAACTAAACATTAGGGGTGGGAAAAATAATTGATTCTTGAATTCATCGCGATTCTGTGTAGAACGATTCCGTCTCGATTCAGATAAGTTAATAATCTGAATCAATTTATTATTTTTTGAAAATGATATATATATATATATATATATATATATATAAATTTGTTTGCCTCCTGCAACATTCTGTTCGACAGAGAGGGATAATTTGAGTAGTTTTAAAATTATTAAATTTATCTTCAATGTGTATTGGCCAATCCGATTTGTCTGGACGCGTTTGCGAATCAGCCTATGCATAGCATGCACACAAACTCACAGCCAGACACAAGAACGACACACAAGTTATTATTCTTATAATTGACTAAGAGCAGCTTTTTCTATGATGACATAGAAAAGAAAGATTAGAAAGAAAAGAAAACTAAATCTGTTTATTTTTTACCTACTTCCATAGTGTGTTGTAATGCAAGATGCATTGATTATTGCATTGTTCATAGAAAGTCATAGTTGTGACAAAAGCTTTTTCTCAAATGAAGTATTAGATATGGTAATTAATCTGTTGATTTCTTTAATGATCATCACAAAAGTAGGAAGTGATTAGCAAACTCTGAGTAGCAAATTCAGACATATTTCTATAAAAAAAAAATTATATCGTTGACCTCTGAATCTGAATCGAATCGTGAGGTGCGAACTTCGAAGAGATTCCCACCCCTACTAAACATGGCAACCTAGAAATTATATGTATTTTCAAATTGAATAAAACCTATTTCCATATAGATTGTCGGAAGTCTGCGTGTGGACGCTGTTAGGAACATGTATGAAGCCTCATTTGAATAAGATTGCAAAAGAAAGGAGTCTCAACTAATTAACGCTTCAATGCTAACATTTATGGGCCAATTTAAATAAAGATTATATCTAATACAATTTGTAAATGTAATTAATTTTAAAATAATGAGCCCTGAATGTTGTAACATTTTGTTGAAGAGGGTTATTAAATCCTCCTGGTCAGATTTTAGATAGACGCTCAGCACTAAGGCAATCACTAAAGCTGCCCATTAGCCTAAACCCCAATCTCTCATGCAGTCTGTCCTTCCTTCAGACAAAGAACAATGGCAAACTGTAGCCGACTGCTGCGGTCTGAGCTTTGTTATAATCTGGGCGGTTATGATTATAGCTGGATTCACGTGACCTGGTTTTTGTCCACAGTGTTGTACTGCTACCTCCTACCGTTGCGTCTGTAGACACTTCAACCGAAGCGTCAAGCTTCTGAATCGACTTGAGAACACCGTTAGGGTCCGTAACAACACCGAGCCCTATGCTTTTAAAGAACTCATCTGTTCATTACATCTTGACTGTGCATCAAACCAAAATAACAGCTTCTGTGTTCCAAAGTGGCCAAACTGGTCCCCTTATTTGAACAGATTATAACTACCGTTGTAATTGCCGTCGGTCTAATAAACTTGAATATGAACGCTGTCTGTTCTTTTGAAGAACCATTGTAACTGACATTCTGCCTTCTTGAGGGGGCTCACTGCTGGATACCACGCCACAACCAGACACCCAAGAAACGGGTTGCCACTAGCCCAAATCTGGTTGTCCATAGCAACGGAGCAACTGTTTCCACG
>NC_079425.1:22058245-22175745 GCF_026213295.1 Gadus chalcogrammus | reverse complement strand
CAGAGGGCTAGGGGAACCATTGGGTGGGCCGCGTCGGGTCGGGCATTCCGATGTAATTTTTATTTTGCCCGTAATATTGTTATTTGTTTCTTTCATGATTCAATCTGCCCGTTCGTTTGGATATGGAATAATTGTATTTATTTTTTACGATTTACTTACATTTTCATGCTTTATTATAGAGAGAGATGGAGAGGAATGTGTGGGAGATGGAGGGGAGGACATGCAGCAAATGACCACGGGCAGGATTCAAACCTGGGGCGCTGCGATCAGGACTGAGCCTTAGTGGTCCACATCCGCTGAGCCACCGGGGCGCCCCCCGTTGGAAGACATTTTTGAGGAACACGCACCGGAAACATTTTCCTGTTTAAATTATTTAGACAGAGTTGGCCATCACACCCAGTTATTGCCACTATCTGAACACTGCTTACATTTCACACCGGGGGAGGTTCCGGGTTACCTCACGGGTTATCCTGCTTGGAACCTGTACCACTCGAAGAGATGTTCATTCAAAGTCCGGTTCTAGAGTCAGACTGCTTGTTAAAATTTAAACGCAATGTTTTGCTTTGAGCCTCATGAAAACCTCCTGCGTCCTCCTCAAGCAGCTCCGACAGTCCAACTCTAATAACACACACACACAAAAAGCCTCCAATGCACCATCAAAACATTTATCAACCCCCCCCTCCCCGTCACGTGTTGTGTTCGTGTTGCTAATTTTTCTTCCCACAGAGCTTTAGACACGGGTCTAAAGTGCAGTCAATGTTATTTGTATAGCCTAAGGCTCTGAAATGCTTTTGATTTAATTTATTAGCATTTGTACAAGTACGTACCGCATAAACAAGATTATTTTTAAGTTCACGGCTCCGCAGATTTGGCCTTAAAGAGCAAGCTACTCTTGCTCTGACGCAATCTTCAAAATCAACGGCTTCCAATAACGAGCTCCTAACATTCGCAAACATCACAAACTCTTAGGTCGCGACGTCCAAGAGTATAGCCTACTAGTGGGTACTTTTCCGTCACACAAAGACCGTTACCTGCGTTCAAAGCAGAGTGGATCGTTCACATAGTGTTTTGGGGAGGCTGTCAAAAACTTCTTTCTTTACTCCTGTTTTCGCAAAATTAAGGCCTTATTTCAGGAACAGCGATAAAATGACACAGATTACCCGGTTGATCATGTAAGACCAGTTACAAGCAAATTATTTCAGCCCCTGCGACAGAGACATGGCAGGTGTGAAAAAAGGCAGGGCAGGAAAGGCAGGTGTGTGTCGCACCAAGAGAGCAGATGCCAGCTCAAGCAACAAAGCGTCTACAAAATGCAGCAAACCTTGGCAGCAACATTTTTTCTTCGTTCCTTATGACGAGAAAGGGTCATGGTGGCAGGCGATCACAGATGCGGTGACATGACATCGCAATTGATGTGTTCCCCATTTAAACAGTAGAAAAGGGGGTTAATTAAGATGCCGCAAATGATGGACCCTATATTTTGGTATTTTTAGTTTGTTTAGAGAAAAACCGAAGGAACGAAGGTTTGAATCGAAATTGTCCATTCATATGAAAGAAATGAAGGTTTTATTTTCGTCCGGAGTGCCCAGCCCTGGCGTAGCCCTTAATCACCGTTCGTCTCAAAGGGCTTAAGTGTATCACAGGCTAACTCTGTCCGTGTCGAACGCTGACCCCACCTTGTGTTAAATCTTAACATTAACATAACTACTCTTTAGTCCCCCCTGGTCTGTCCAAGGTGGTCCCTAATTCGGTGGACTTTGCGTGTTCTCCCTTGGAAGTAAGGGGCAGCTTGTAGTACCAGTCATCAATAACCCCCAGCGCAGTACTGGGCTAACTTAATTGCCCCTACACTAGCAGGGTGTTTTCCCGGCGGGGTTACTGTTCCTCAGAGGACACGTGTAGGGCTGTAAAACGAAGCATTGATCCCGCCGCTACTGGAAATGATGTATCGGCAAAGGTTCAGGCAATTAGCTTCCCATCGCGTGGTCCAATTATTTCATACTGTAAACATTCATTACTGTAAACACTTGGCGAGTATTCCCCCCCCCCCCCCCCCCCCCCCCCCACTCTTTTAGTTTCCAGTGATTAATGGCAGCGTTCTGCTGAAGGGGAGCGCTCAGATGTAGTGAAATGAAGTGTGAAAAGAGGTCCAGGCTCATTTGACTAATAGACCTTGTTTTCCTCTCGAAATAACAGCTCGGCGCATTCCGGCCGATAGACATTTCATGCATAACCTGGTCAGTGAATTCCCCCGGTCTTTCGAATCAACCCCACAGCAAACTAATTTGTTTTGTCCTTTTGTCTTTATCAGTCAATCCCATCACCACTCCGGCATCGATATTACTGCACATTTGACATTTTTTGCTCTGCTCGTTGCCCGCTGCCCCCACTGCCTGCGCTGGGGATGGTGCGGACGATTCATTGCCCGGGCGTCCGCTCCTCTCAGGGCGGTCGGGGGCTGTACTGTAGGTAAAGGTCAGGGCAGTCAGGGGGCTGGATGTACTGCGCCGGATGAAGGTCAGGAGTCTGGGGTGAGCGTATCTTCTTATCCCATCTCGGAGCCGAGCTGGGCTTGTGAATGTGTGTTGTGTTGGTGTGTCCGCTGTGTGTGTGAGTGTGACTACTGGGGTGTAATGTGATAGAGGTCCCCCCCCCCCCCCCTACAGGGGCTGGACCTGGGCTGATAGAGCTGTTCTCCCCTGGACAGCAGGGAGACAAACCCAGGGGGGCCGGAGGAGAGATGGTGGGAGGATGGAAGACGCTGCAGAAGGGTAAAACAAACGCGGGGGTGGGACGCAGAACCTTCACAGCGGTTTAAAAAAACGGGCGCCGATAGTGACATAAAAGCAGAAGGAGAGAAGAGAATGAACAGAGCTTGCGGGGGGACGGGGGGGGGGGCAGGAAGGGGAGAGGGAGGGGGAGGGGTGCTGCGCTGTGTGGTGCTCGCCCCCCTGGCGTGACCAATCCATCTCAAACTGATCTTCCAGCTCGGCCCAGCAGGGCATTCTGAATCAATCTCAAATTGATCTCTGTGCCAGAGGTCTGGAAAACTAGCAGCGGAGCTTATCAGAAATATAGTGGTACTGGGAGGATCTGACAGGGAAACTTATCACGCCACACAATGGGAAATAGGCTCTGAGGCTTCAGGGCTTCACCAGCACCGGTCGGCTCTGTACACACACACACACACACACACATACACATACACACTATACACATAAACACTATATACGCATAATACAGATACACAGCACACATGGAACTATACAACCTTTGTAGTTGACACTGATGCACCTGCCTTAGAAAAAAAAGCTTGTTTAATAACCATGCACTGAGAGAGAGAGACACACACACTCGCACTCGCATTCGCACTCGCACTCACACACACACTCTCAAAGTCCCAGCAGAAGAAAGTCGAACTTCTGTCAGCCACAGAGACGCTCTTACACACAGCCCTGGCATCTGTGTGCAGTGTGTGGAAAATAAGTCATTGCTAGATATTGATTTTATACAGAGTTAGACAAGTGAGATTTGATGCCTGGAGCTTTCCATGACGTATAACACATTTAATCTGTCACTGAGGCTCTGTAAAAGGCCCAAGGAAGGACAATTAATACTGCATTGCACTCAAACAGCTTTGGGGGTAAACCAGCCTCTGCACAAATAAAAATAACACTAGATCAAAAAAAGGGAGCCTTTCCCAACAGGATGAAAGCCCGTTCACCTTGAATCCCCCCACGAGGCGGGCACCAGCACAGCTATCAGGAATGTGTACGAAACGCTAGAACATCTACAGAACACTAGAACATATAGGGAATGTTAAAACAAACCACTACGGAACCCTAGAACATCTACGAAACGCAGGAACAGCCACATAACACCTTGAGCGGCTTCCATTCATCAGCCCAATGCCACAACCTGTAATTCGACATTTCCCACTCTTTTTGAAGGACTTTAAAAGGCTTGCAGGAGGTGGGCCAGGGGCAGAAAAACAAGAGCATTGGGCCTGTCTGCTTCACTTGCTCAAGGCTCTGCCTGTGCTCGTTGGCAGCTTCAACCTTCTGCTGTTCATCATATTAGCCCCCCTTGGTGAACCCTGTTGTTCCTTCTCTCTTTCAATCACCCCAGGCCCCCTTCTGAAGGACTGTAGATGTTTACTTTGTAGTGTCCCCCCTCCTTCCTAATCTCCCCGTTTATGGGTCAACCAATTGAAAGTGAGGAAGGGGGGGGGGGGGGGGGGGGGGGGGAGGTTGCTATGTGAATGCACAAGCAGGGACTAGACACACAGAGACACACACAGAGAGACACACACAGAGAGACACACACAGAGAGACACAAACAGAGAGACAGAGAGACACAGAGAGAGAGACACACAGAGAGAGAGACACACAGAGAGAGACACACAGAGAGAGACACACAGAGAGAGACACACAGAGAGACACACAGAGACGGAGAGCGAGCGAGTGCGTGTTGGTAACCTGGTGACGGGGGAAGAAGTGCAAAATGGCTTGCGCCAAGGAGGCGTTGGGACACGGTGTGAGCAGCAGCACAGCGGAGGGCCATTTGAGCCTGTCAGCGAACGGGAGGCGATGGGAGACCCCCCCTCTCTGGCCTGCACCGTGAAAGTCCCCCGTCAGCGCGCCACGGTAATGGAGGTGAGCAAGGGGAGGTGTGTGTGTGTGTGTGTGTGTGTGTGTGTGTGTGTGTGTGTGTGTGTGTGTGTGTGTGTGTGTGTGTGTGTGTGTGTGTGTGTGTGTGTGTGTGTGTGTGTGTGTGTGTGTGTGTGTGTGTGTGTGTCATTAACAGTGTGTGCCCCTAACAGTGTGTGCCCCAGGCACCCGGGTATCATTGACCCCATCAGATTGGTGCGCCGCTGTTACAAACAGCCAACAGGCAATCCAGTCCGGTGGATCAGAGAACATGCATGTGCAACAAACGCACACGCAGCGAACACGTCAACAACCTACCGACTGAACACGGCGGCCCCATATTGTGGTGGTAAAAATAGAAAATGGGTTCAAAGGCAGCGAAGTAAATGTACTGATAACAGAAATGGCTGTGGAATTATATAAGATATAAGTGTCATAACTTGGTTGATCCGTGACGCGCGCGCGCACACACACACACACACACACACACACACACACACACACACACACACACACACACACACACACACACACACACACACACACACACACACACACACACACACACACACACACACACACACACACACACACACACACACACCCCCCCCCCAGCCACACACACACAGCCTTTGAAAGCTAAAATGGCTGTGTTTGAAGTCTCCCCACTTCTCCCCAAAGCACCCATCTTCCTCCTCTTGGTTGTATCTTGTCTCAACCTCTCTGTATAACTGAGGTTAAAGCCATTGGTAGGGCTTGCAGAGGAGTTGCTCCTGGGACTCGAGGGGTTTATGTAGACCCAAGTGTTTGCCCAGTGGGGATAGCAGACTAGTGTGCTGTTGACTTTGTGAATGCCGGTCCTGTCCATCACCACTGGACCCCCGTGCCTAGCCCGCCGGCCCCCTGGGACCCTCTGATGGACAGCTCATTATCGGCCCGCCACGCATTAAGCAAATATCCAGCCCTGTCTTTTTTCTTCTGCTGAACAAAGTAGGGCCAACTTAATCAGCTGTAAACGGCGGAACACACACACACACACACACACACACACACACACACACACACACACACACACACACTAACTAAGTGGCCGCTTTGGTCTTCAACGGGTTGCGTAAACTGTACTGTAAGCTACCCCGGAGCCGTTCCGGTAGGCTTGTATTTACCTCTTTGATCATTCCCCATAGAACACAGTCCAAAGAGCAGGGGATGGAAATGCCCTGAGTGTTTCCCAACACCACCACCACCCCTGACAGCCTCTTAGCGTGGGCGTTTAATGTTCATTCTACAGAGGGGAGGCGCAGGTCCATGTTAGCGGGGCTTGTCTTGGTGCCGAGGCTCCGGGTGCTTTTAAGAAAGGCGGCGAAGGGGCAACCTTTGCCGACCACCCCGGACGTCGCTTGTCACCTTAACGCGGGCTCACGCAGTTAATTAGCTGCAAGGATCCTAATGAGTACGTTTCATCTCTGACGTTTCTAATTATAGCGGGCCGGATTTAATGGATGACACCGTGCCTACTAAAACTCCTGCTTTATTTTCTCTGCAAAGTAACGTGTGATGTATTACACACACACACACACACACACACACACACACACACACACACACACACACACACACACACACACACACACACACACACACACACACACACACACACACACACACACACACACACACACACAGAGAGAGAGAGAAACACACACACACAGAGAGAGAGAGAAACACACACACAGAGAGAAACACACACACAGAGAGAAACACACACACAGAGAGAAACACACACACAGAGAGAAACACACACACAGAGAGAAACACACACACACACACACAGAGAGAAACACACACACACAGAGAGAGAAACACACAAAAACGATTATCAGAATACGCACAAAGAACGTCCACATGAATTATTTAATATACACATTATTTTATATAGCCAAATGGAAATGCTTTCTTATGACAGTGGTTGGCTGGTAATTCTATCCAATTTTAAACGGAAGACAATCCTAGCCTGAGGGGAAACTCTTTTAGGTTTGTTTTGGTCTGCTACTAAAAGTTGTCTGCTGAAGACCTCTGGTCATGTGGAAAAATCGGACTCCTGCTTTGCCTTGCGAATGATCACATTGTCATAATGGCATACTTCGTTAATGTGTCCTTGCTCCCGGTTCTACACACAAGCACACACACACACACAGCATTGTGTGTGTGTTTGGCTCATAATGGCGTCTTTAACTCATGCTCACCTTGGGTCTTCTGTTGGAAACATTAAATAAGCGATCTGATCTGACACCGTTGCACAATACCTCATTCATCTATTCTCTGCTGCTTTCGGGCTATGGCTGCAATTAGAATAACAGCTTTTTCCCTCTGATCACAGTCAACACCTGTAACCCAGGCTGATTTGAAAGGCAGATTATGCTAATCCTTAGTTTAAACAGTTCACATCCATTGCCAGAACGCCTGCTCTGCTCCTCCTCCCCCCCCCCCCCCCCCCTTCCCTCTTCCTTCCTCCCCTGCCATGCCTCCCCTTTCCTTCCATCCCTCTCCTCCTCCCCCTTTTTGATTCTTACCTCTACAACACATTGCTACATTTCAGAGCGAGGGGACATCGTTCTTTCGTCCGTGCTCGTATCACACGGCCGTTTCCCCTGTTGACCTTGCTCAGGATCCGCCACAACCCCCCCCCGCCTCACCAGAGTGCGATGAAACCGCTTTCCTCCGGCCCTTCATGCGCTGAAACCCTGGCTGTGCGCGGTGACACATTAGTTTACCGGTTACAGAGCCTCATCAAAAACGTCCTTTGTCTGCGGGGTGAGAGCGGTTAATAGCGCCCGCCGCGGCACAGGTTAGCAGTATGGAACGTGTTCTGCCGAATAATTTGCTTTCAGCGCGCAACAAAGACATTGTCAATTTCCACCACTTATGTACGGCGACTGTTCCCTGGCAATGGTGCAGAAAATGAAAATTGATTCGGAGCTGAAATTGGAGAAGTGCCTGCCACGCTTGCCACCTCGAGTCGAGGCTCAGTCGCCGCTTTCCCAGCTGGCTAAACCCAACGATAGAGACGCTCCGGGCGCGTGGCGTTCCCGTGGACTGGACACAAGGCCGCGTGTCCACGTGGAATGCCCCCCCCCCCCCCCGCTGACAGCTGGGGGGAGACTCTGACTCATCACCTCGTTCTCTGCCCCATCATTCTTTTTTTAACGTCGTGGATATCTGTCCTTGATAGCTTTCAGCCCCTCTCGCTCCCGCTCTCCCGCCCGCCCTGTCCTCCTCCACACCAGGGTCCACTCGTGAGTTATTTCACTAACCGGCCATTTCGGGCTCCGCTCCAGGAACAACGCTAACCCGGTAATCTGCAGGGGAGCGGGGCTGAGCACCAGGATAAATAAATGGAGCCCTCGGTCAAAGGGAGAGATTTACATTCCCCGCTCACCATATTTTTCCAGTCTCTAGTTAAGCGCCTGCTGGATGCATGTGTTGTTCTGCTCCAGCTGTGGTCCTGGTCCCACCGTGAGCTCCATGGCTCATGGGCGCAGTAGCACGGGGGAGCGGCACTCTCCGACATACCGTGCTCTCTACCCCGCCAGGCTGCAGTCAAACCATGGTGTTGTCAGTCTGTCGTCTGCAGGACATCAACGCCAATTAAGGGGAGGGGTAGAGGAGGTGAGAGAAGGCTCCATAACCTTTCTCTGACTCCTGAACACATTTGCCCTTGATTCGGTGGTTCGACATTGATACACGAATGCAATACGTCTATGGAGTTTCTATGAGTCCCATCGCTCCCCCCCGTTCCATCTTCTGGTCAGCAGCAGGTGCCTACAGAGCAGCCTGCGAGCCAAACGGTAATCAATGACTGCAAACCAAATGACATGGTAATGGGTTATCGATCGCGCGCCATCCCGGAGCCATTGATTGAATCATCTTTAAAGTGCGTGAGCTGTGTGTTTTAAGTGGTCTAAACTCCTTTCTGTCACGGGCCGTAATGAAGACGCCTTCCATGTAAAGGTTTTCGTAACCGGGCGAAAACAAGTAGTTTAGTCGGTGGTTCGCCATCGGCGGTTAACAAACCGGTTACAAGGGGCTATCGCACTCTACACGCGTGCCAAGCACGCATTTCTTTCGTGTCCAAATTTTCATCATTTACGATTGTGCGGCGCAGACAGACGGTGCTATTTCCCCTGCTGTGTGTGTGTGTGTGTGTGTGTGTGTGTGTGTAAGTGTGTGTTTGCGCGGCTTGATGTACGCATCGCTAAACCAAAAGAGGAGAACAAGCAGGGGGCGGGAGGGGAGGGCAGTGTGAATAGGACAGAGAGAATGAGAGCGACAGTGATTAAATGAAAAGGAGAGAGAGGGAGAGCGAGAGAGTAGATTAGCTCGGAGGCTCTCGCTCCCTAGAGAGAGTGTCTGAGAGGAAGAACAAGCTGTGTCGAAGCCTCATCCTTTGGCAGCAGTCCTTCATTTCCCATCTTCTCCTCCTCGCCCTCCTCCCCTTCCTCTGTCTCTGCCACTCCATGCTCCCTCTATCTCGGTCGCCCCTCAGACCCACTCTCTGCCTTTAATTCAGGCAGATCCACAAAGCCAAGCCTGTTGAGGTTTTTCTCTTTTCTTGCATTTTATATGCGAGAAGTAAGATGAAACGGATAAAACGTTTTTATTGTGCACTAATAACCTGTGCTGTACTTCTACCTGCCGTGCTTTCAGCCACATCCTTTTCGGTTATCTGGGTAACCTATTAACAATGGGGGCGATCCCGACGACGTGGGATGTGGGAACGTCGAAATTCCTTCTTTAAATTGAATAGCGCATGATGCGTCATGTCGTTAAAGAACAACCACGAAACAGAAAGGGAGGCAAAGAGGAGAGCGAGGGGAAAAGAGGTGCCTGTTAGTTAATCAAGAAATGCCCCCCCCCCCCCATTGTCACCAAAGCCTAATCACGCATTCCCTCTGTCCCCGTTTCTACTGACAGCCCTGGGCCTGAGGAGCTGTGCTCATCAGGCCCTCGGACCAGAGAGCCCTCCGTTCAAACCAACAGCGCAGGCATCAACAGGCATCGTCAGTCCTCTGACGGCTGTTAATCCACATTAGCACAGCCCACACCCACCCACGTTGACCGTGGTCAGGGGGAGGCAGACGTACACAACTAAAACCCTTCTCCTATGCTCCTGTATGCCCTGTTTTCGGTGGGATTTTCACTGAATGCATTTAAATACATATAAGCTCTGACTGTGTCGAGATTTGTGGAACAGAGAGAGGCAAGAAGAGATAGAATAAGTGACGGCGTGTCGGGATACATGCACCATCTTTTCTTTAAGACTCGAAAAGTAGATTGGGGAACCCAGACCTTGCGTGTTGTTCACGGATGTCACAAGCTCTGTGTTTGCCGATCTACCTATCGAGTCTTAAAGACAAGATGGCGTCGACGGGTGAACTACTGATGGTATTGTGTGTATAAAATGTCCTTTTTAATAAACAATCTGTACACTTGCAAAGTTATCCTATGTTAAGACTCGTTTTATGTCTTAAAACCCTTATTATACTATCTAAGAAGTTTCGGGCTACTTCTAGCCTTAAGTAAGTGGTTTAAAATAGCGATTTAGCTTATACCATGAGACATGCCCCTATCGTTCCAAGTTTATAGCGTTTTGGTTGAATTGCCTAAAAACAGCCAACTTAAGAATGCGTCTATATGCACTATATTGCTCCCAAACGAACATTCCAACATTCCATCATATTCCAGATCCATTTTACACCAGATTTCTCCTTTAAAGGAGGTTGCTTTTACATGATGACATTCTACACATGCATGATGAGTTTGAAATCCAACTAAACCAACTGCCAAGTGTCGAGCATATGCTCTCATTTGGGTCTATGCATTCAGGTTTTCTTTGTGTGCTAAAGTTAAAGTCCCTTTGAAACATTTTTTACTATTTAATCAATAAGGTGTGTGTGTGTGATGAGCTACGAGAGAGCAAACATGTTTATTAGCACTGCATGCAACACACACACACACACACACACACACACACACACACACACACACACACACACACACACACACACACACACACACACCATTGACCCCTGTTACACCTGAACATATCACATTTATATCCCATTAGCCCAAACGCATGTTAATGCCAGCTGTAAAAGGGGTCATGGAGGCTCAATGTAGTTATCAGAATCACACTCCCTTTAACCTCGGATTGTACCTTTCAAACACATGAATGTTTCATTCACGTAGGCCTAGAACCTAACACTTACACATTGATGAAGAAATATAATATAGATAAAGAAATACAGAAAGAATGTTCATTTGAAATCATACCGGTTACAATGTCGCACACACTCACACGCTCAAAAACGCACACACAGGAGGGCTCTTGCAATGTGGTGTGGTGGGATGATTTATAGCTAGCCATATCTAATGGATTGCTTTGGCACTTGAGAAATTATGAGGAGAAATTAATTAGCCTTTACTGACCCTCCTGTCTATCTGACACACACACACACACACACACACACACACACACACACACACACACACACACACACACACACACACACACACACACACACACACACACACACACACACACACACACACACAGGCTTCACAGGCTGGCTCTTTTGTAAACTTCAATCCTGGTTAGTTGCAGATAACAACTAGACAAATACAAAGCTTCAGAGTCAAATTTAAGCCTGGAAATTAAAAGATGGAGGAAAATAGGGGGGGGCAATGGGGTGGGGCGACAATGAATGCAGTTCAAGAATTGTTTTTATTGAGTAGTTTTAAACTGTTGATTTCGATAACTTTAACAAAATCTTGATTTCTTCCTTCTGTCTCATTGTTGCCTTGACTACTAAGTGTGTGCGTGTGTGTGTGTCTGTTTTTTTTCTCACATCCAATCTGTCGCACCCCATCGTGTAGCTCTCAGCATATACATAATATATAAACATATGTTCCCTTAAAATACACTATCTAGCTGATGGATTATTCTCCTCCTCCCAGCTGAGATACAGAGAGATAGAGAGGGTCCTGGTGACAAGTCCCACTGAGACAGACAGAGAGAGAGAGTGAGCAAGCATCCTAGGGGTGGGGGAGAGAGGGAGAGATACACAGTGAGAGAGAGAAGCAGTGTGAGTCCTGGTGAGAGAGAGAGAGGGAGAGAGAGAGAGAGCAGATGCTCGTCTGCCGGGTGCAGCACCACATTTGAGGGATGGTGGAAGAGTGCAATCCCAGGATGCATATATCTCTTTTAACTGCTGCACTGCAGGCCTGGCCCTGAGACAATGTGTCAGACGGTGACAGGAATAGGGAGCAAGAGAGGAGCGATAGGAACAGTGGGCCACAGAGGAGGATTATTAGCATCCAGGGATTAGGGAAGAAACGCGGCCGAGGTCTGACACATCATACTGCTGCCCATGGTCTGTATTAGTGCCACTCTGCCGCCTTTATTTAGTCAGTCAAATACAGGCCGTTAACCTTAGCTGTCAACACACATCAGGGCTCATGTCGACAGATCTGCTGTCGTTTTATCTATCAAACTCGCGTCAACATGCAGACTAGACGGTTGTGTACACGGCCTGCTGTGTTAGAGAGTATATTGGTTCTGTTTTCCCTGGACATTAACAATTACTTCTCCGCTTTGCTGTTGCACAATATTACGCATTAAACATGATCGCTGGCCATTATTTATTAAAGCAAGAGCAGGTGTTTGTGAATTTTTGTCACAAACACGTTCGCACTTGAGGGACGAGATTTAAGCTTGATTAACTGTGATGTCAAATAAGACTAAATGTGGCGGTGCTAAATCGTCCGTGCATTTCATCAAATGCCATTCGTGTAAAGTTTTGTTAATGCGTGACTTGAAGTGAGCACCTGCACCACTACGAGTTGTTGGGGGTCGAAATTGTAAAGGTTCAGAAATGTTAATAGTCCACCATAACACAATGACTGCCTCTAATGTAATGGAATCAAAGGCAATGATGCCCACAGCACTGACGACGGAATAATGGGAAGAATATGAGCACATTGCCCGTAATATCACCAAAGCTATTCAGCTATATGCTAATTATCACATTACAGGCAGGGTGAACGTGTTTGAGCAAATGTCATGAGATAAAAATCCTAACGTCCCCGACACTGATGCATTGATTGTGATGTATCCTCTTGGTGACGTTTGGTTGTATTTCTCGTTGCTGTGTTTGACCTGTGTGTAATTAATAAATAAGTGTTTAGATTTATGTATTATTAGGAATACTTGATAGGATGGCTCCGGGTGTGGTATTCGCTGTAGTTTACCTTGATGAAATGTATGTAATACCATATTTAATGCACGGTACGTTTTGTAACCACTGATTTCTTGTTTGTGCTGATGCATATTGTGAATATCTTTACATCTATATAAATATATAGATCTACAATAAAAATAATGGGGAGATGGGATAGATCGGATATATTCCAAGATTTACCACTCTATGTAATTCGTCCCCATAAACATAATTACAGTGGAGGGTGTAAAATGGGGTTGAATACTTTATAGCCGTTGCATTTATAGCACATTAAGTGAAGGCTGTATCCAAGTAACTGCTGTGAATTATTCTTGCTATTAATTGACGGGCACTAATACACAAATAGCAAAATGTCAGCCCAGTGATGTTCATTGCCATATTTAATGTACAAACGAGTTGGCTTTCATAAATTCAAGCAGAACAGGTCATTATATATAAACGTGTACACGGCCATTGTGTTACGGCTTTATTATATCAAATGTTAGTATATGTTTACTACGATCAATTATTACACCTTCGGTCTCGGTTGAATCACCAACCAACATATTCGAAACAACTAATCATGCGTAAATGTTAAAACAAAACAGTCAAACAACATCTTTTAAAAGGAAAAATGCACTCAACACAAAAAACTATACACCAGCGCACACACAGCCATGCATTTTGATTGACTGTTCTTGTCCTGTTTCTCTCCATCCGTCTCCACCCCTCCTCTCTCCTTCCCCCTCTCTCCCTCCATCCCTCTCACCCCTCCTCTCTCCTCCCCCCTCTCTCCCTCCATCCCTCTCACCCCTCCTCTCTCCTGCCCCCTCTCTTCCTCATCTGCGGGGCCAGCAGGACGGACTTCGACGTGGAGTATGACAGCTACCAGGAGGACTACTATGACAGGTACTGTCAGGTTGGCTGTGCACCGCTGCTAAGAGCGCTCACCACCGCTTGTCTCCGCGTTGGCCTGTGGCAGACCCGTCCTGACGCAAATGCTTTCTTCATTGTTACAGCTCGACAGGCTTTGGTCTGCATCAGAACACACATGCACTCAATCCATAATGCAGGCACATGTTGATCTTTATATATATATATATATATATATATATATATATATATATATATATATATATATATATATATATATATATACCACATACTGTATACATCATAAAGTATGTGGTCAATAACATAGGCACATGCTGGTTAGTTTTATATTTCTATATATAGAAAAACATACACGTGCCTGTATTATTGATGTATTACTGTATAATGTACATATATTCTTCAGTATGTGGCGCATCATGGATTTATGCTAAGTGATCTTCACTGCGTTTTCTTCTGTAAGGCGTCTGACCTAAACTCTTAAAAGTCTCCAATTACTAAGAATCGGCTCAGTTGGACCACCTCCAGGATTACGGGCCGCGCGTCTCCGTCTGCAGTTTCACAAGCACAACACACACAAACACATCTCAATATTGGATGTGCCTTCCGTGCCGTGTCCTCGTATATATCAGTGCTCCGGTGGCCGTGAGTTTCTGCTGTTATCTGTTCCCTGCTTTCGGTCTTGTTTTTCCTTGCTCTGCATTTTTTTTTTTGTCTGTGCTCAGGGGAAAACACGCCAGTGATTTTCAATTTGCCTTTAACACACTGCATGATTATGCCCTCAGCTGTGTGTGTGTGTGTGTGTGTGTGTGTGTGTGTGTGTGTGTGTGTGTGTGTGTGTGTGTGTGTGTGTGTGTGTGTGTGTGTGTGTGTGTGTGTGTGTGTGTGTGTGTGTGTGTGTGTGTGTGTGGGATGGTAAAGTGTAGCTTAACACACAGGCAACAGCTCAAGACAAAACAAAGCTTTTTCATGCAGGGTCTAATCCATAAAGACAAACCCTTCCTCTCCCCGTCTTTCACTCACTCTCCCTCGCCCCCTCTTCCTGCTGCTGACTTTCTCCCTCATAAGCACAAGCGCACCCACTTCCCCCTGCCGTATCTCTTTCTCTAGTTTATCTCTCTCTGCGGTGTGTACACACACACACAAACGCGCTGCATCATGTCCACCCTTTGCTAAGCCCTCTCCAGTGCCTCTCTCTCACTGGCCGCCACTGGGAAGCCTTTGTTGCGGCGACGTTTGGAGCCGACTCCTCAGTGTCACTGAAGGACCGGCTCCTCCATCCACTACAATATGTAAAAATCCCCCGTAATCTCACGCGTTTATGGCCGGCTAATGCACCTAATCCCCGCTATCAAACGGCCGACTGTGAGTTGGCGGGAGACATTGTCTCTCCGTGTGCCGTTCTTTAAAAGATTGCTTCTTCTTTTTTTTATTTATATATGCAGACGCCAGGAGTAAAAGAACAAAGTACTTGTTCAATATTTTCTGATGCAGTTGGCAGGAGTTGAATGCGATGTTGAATTTGTATTATTGTCTAGGAAAGAGGACACGCGCTGCTCGCCCCCGCATGTCCACACAAATGGCCAGCCGCCCACCCACCCACACACCAACGTCCACACACACAAACACACGGCCGCACACACATGCGCACACACACGCCAATGCACGCGCACGTTCACACACCAACTTACACACGCACATACACGCACACACACATCCACATACACACACACACACCAACGTACACACACAAACCAACGTACGCGCACGCACACACTCACCAATGTACACGCACGCACCGATGTACACACACACCAACATACGCACGCACACGCACACACTCGCCTCCATATTGGTGGGCGTGTCTCTAAGCATCCGTCTCCATCCCCAGTAGTCACTCTATTCTATGAACTACATCCACAAGGCAAACAAACACCAGACGGGGCCAGTTGGTGGATCGTATAGATCGTTCACTGGCTTTCGTGAGACGTTGTGCATTTTCGTGGTCTCCTGGTTCCTCCTAAATGCGCTCTTACGTTTACGTTTGGTCAACGGGTTACCGTTTTTCTGCACTATACTGTACTGTACATGGACATACATATTTAGACAGGGCTTCAGCACCAGGCTTTGTGTTGCTTGTCCTTCCATTATTTAACATAAGTATTTGTATTATTAATAGTAGTTATTGCAGATTTAGTCTATTTAATATTACACGTGTCATAAGGTGCAATGTGATTATCAGGGAGAGTGCTATCTGCTATATTTTTGGGTATATTTTATATAGCATATTTATTCCCTTTAATGTCAATAGTTGATATCAGAGTTGACTCGTCTCAGTTCAGAATAAATCTATTTAATGAAATAATGTTGAACAATAATTGTGTTCACAAGCAGTAGTTTTCTATCGCCGCTAGTTTCCCATGTGATGAAAAAATCATACCCACTTTCAATCCCAACTTCACTCACTCACTCACTCACTCACTCACTCACTCACTCACTCACTCACTCACTCACTCACTCACTCACTCACTCACTCACTCACTCACTCACTCACTCACTCACTCACTCACTCACTCAGTGTGCCTTTTCTGGGTGGACAGAGGCCCGAGGAACTGCCCAGAATTGGCCCTTTGATTGGCCCTGACAGAACCAATTACATTGTGGAAGATGGGAAGAACAGAACCCTATCCACATGGAAGAACGGGTGGCATTTAGGATGAAAACCAAATGGGGGAAATGGAAATAACTATTGTCTAAATAATCATATTTATATCCCTGTGAAGACCAAATATTCTCTCCCTCTTTTTTCTAGTAGTGGGTATTTGTGTGCTTATCTATTCCGTGGTTGAGGCTTTGCCTTGCTCTGAATGCTTTCTGTGTTTACTATTCTTCTGACCCCGTCACGGCAATTTTTTCATTTTTTTTTATTAATTATAGTGTTTTTGTGCCTGTTTGCCCTTGTGTGTGTGTCTGATTCAGATAAAAAATTATTTCACTTTCGCTTTGCATCTCCGACAAATAACATACCCCTGTAGTATACTATGGACGATAATAATCATAATAATGCAGGCTACTTCTTTTATAATTAATTTGGCATTCTTATGAAACCAGGCGCGCACCAATGGCAAACATGTTTTTCATTATTAATCCTCATGTTTTCAACCTGCGCATCAATCTCATAATAAAGCAAATGTCTAGATCCTTTGTTTGCATCCCATCCGTGCAATAGAGGTTTGGTTTATGGAACCCTCAGCCATGCACTGTTTTGGTCATGTAGCCAGCGTGTGCTATGAGCCAGCAATGTTTAGAAATAGCTTGGTTTTGAATATCAATATTGTGTTGAGTTACAGAAGGACATCCAGCACCAAGAACAGCATCTATGCAGCATTACTTGGTATCACTGCAACCTTAACGAGGCATAGCCTCATAACAAAACCCCATCTGTGTGTGTCCTGCGTAGGGTGTACGACTACCAGCGCGTGCCCGCCCCCCTGCACCCGCTCCCCCATGGACCCAGCCAGGCCAAGAGACCCCGCTCGTCCTCCCACTCCTCCGGCCACAGACGCAGCCGGGACAGAACTCACTCCAAGCTCTCCAGAGCCAAGTCCACTAGTTCAACCCCGGCCAAGCGTGAGTACTACTCGCACGCACAGACGCGCGTGCGGCGTGCGGGGCAGTTTGTGTGTAGACAAGCGCCCCCGAGGACGTTGCTTCACCCGTGGGGAAGATCCTCCCTCTAGGCTGCATGTGTAGCGACGTAAAGAAAGAAGACCTATGTGCATTTTACTGTCGGTCTGTCTAGGTGTGTGTTACGCGCTGGATGCCAAGTTAAATTCCTTTGTGTCCAATGATGCATTTGGCAAATAAAAGCGATTCGGATTCTGAACCAATGCTTAAATCGTACTTTAATAGTGAAGTCGAAGGTATAATGATGAACAGCAGCGCACACGCAGGAGATGGTACACTACATTAATAATGTAAATGTAAACGTAAGCATATAGAAACGTAACCGCTATGTTATAACTTAGATATATGAATCCACACTGCAAAAGCTAGGAGTAGAAATAACCAATATAAAGAGGTTGTGTCTCCCAGTTAGTCTTTTTAATCTCTGAAATCTTTTCAATGTTCTGATGTGAAACCTCCCTCTCTCTCCATCCACTCCTCCTCTGTATCTCTCTCTCTCTCTCTCTCTCTCTCTCTCTCTCTCTCTCTCTCTCTCTCTCTCTCTCTCTCTCTCTCTCTCTCTCTCTCTCTCTCTCTCTCTCTCTCTCTCTCTCTCTCTCTCTCTCTCTCTCTCTCTCTCTCTCTCTCTCTCTCTCTCTCTCTCTCTCTCTCTCTCTCTCTCTCTCTCTCTCTCTCTCTCTCTCTCTCTCTCTCTCTCTCTCTCTCTCTCTCTCTTCTCTCTCTTCTCTCTCTCTCTCTTTTCCCTCTCTCTCTCTCTCTCTCTCTCTCTTTTCCCTCTCCCCCTGTCTGTGTCACTCTCCCCTGCCCCCGCAGTGAGGATGGAGGAGCTGCAGGTGATTAAGCGGGAGCTGACTCTGATTAAGACACAAATTGATGGGCTGCTCGACAGCCTGGATAAGATGGACACCCAGAAAAACAACCACAAAGGTGAGCTGCTCGCTGGGAAACTCTGGAAGCCGTCTCCCACACAGAGAGACAACGCGAGTGGAAAAATAGATAATCTATTAACCAACCCCTCAAAACACACCAAAACCCAGACTGTGTGACATCAGGCCTTCATAAATCTACGTGATAAGCCTCAGCAGTCACAATGACTCTGGATAATCTGTTCTCCCGGGGACTTGGAATATGTAATGCACCACACTTGCTGTTTCAAATGCCAGAAACCAATCTGTACGGCTCTGCCTGACAAATCAATTATTTTGCTCTGCTCAGGGATTTTTTTTTAGCACGTCAAATTGCTGATAAGGTCAATAGGGGTATTTGTCCTCCTATCTTGTTGTCGGTAAGGCAGGGAACATGCTGAATGCACAATGCGGTGGAAACGACCGGCTTGCTGAAAACAAAAATTAAACCCAAGGCTTGAATTGGACCTTTGATGGTAAGGTATAAAATATATATCTTCAATTTACTTCTGTGGCAAGAGCTAGTGCTGCCCCCAAGTGGCCAATGTGGAAGTGGCACCCTCTGTGTTAAGAAAGTAAAAGTCCCAAGAGAGGAATCGAGAGCCAGATAGATTTATCGGCCTTCATCACAAAACTGCTTTTATTGGCTTTCTTAATCACACTAATCACAATTAAAATGACAACATGCAAGCTGCTGCACCATCTGCACACTCATTTGTGTGTGTGGGGGGTGGGGGGGTTCTCATTTACAATAAATGTCTAGAATGAATGTCCTTGACCAACTGATAACTCATCCTTAAAGCCCCCATTTCTTTCCACACAGTCTCACTTAATCTCTTCTCCGTATCCATCGTCAGCATCACTCTGTTCGTTGCGTCCTTCTACTCATCACTGCATCTGTTCCACGTCGTCTCAGAACCATAACTGTTGTTTGTGCCGTTGTTGGAGCGTATGGTCGAACTGTGAGCTATTGTTTTGGAGCCAGCTCTTCAGACTGTGTGTGTGTGTGTGTGTGTGTGTGTGTGTGTGTGTGTGTGTGTGTGTGTGTGTGTGTGTGTGTGTGTGTGTGTGTGTGTGTGTGTGTGTGTGTGTGTGTGTGTGTGTGTGTGTGTGTGTGTGTGTGTGCTCTTCAGACATCATGACTAGGGCCGATACAGATTTTTCTTTTTCATCAGCCTTTACCGATACGCCGATACCGATTTTCTTGAGCCGTTATTTGGAGCCGATAATACCCTGGAAATCCAGAGTTCTCGTGAGTGCACAATTTGAATTTGCTCAGCGAGTCACTGTCGGAAAGAGCAATATACACGTCTACATTCAGGGCCTCCCCTGGCCCGGAACATTTATCAATCACATCGATGTATCAATATAGGCGGGCCAAAAGCGTTGCTGTTTTACCGACCGGATGCGGCAAGAGTCTTATCTATTGGTTAGCGCCACTGGTCTGGATACGTCACCCCTTGTATTCTTCTGATTGGTCGTAGTGTTATCCAATGTGTGTTATCCAGTGAAATTTTCAAATGCATGCTGGGTGCCGCCCCTCGAGTTGGGCCATTTTCATTACTCGTTGCCAGACCCTACAGCTTTCTAGATGTGGGTCTGGATTTCCAGGCTAAGCATCCCTCAATTTACATCATAAAAATGACACAATGATGATGATAACAAATGTTACACTGTCTCAATTTAAATAAAATAACATTTATTGAACTGTCTGTAAATCACGGCAAAAAGAAAATATAATAAAAAATATATATATCGTTCGATACTGAAAAAAATATCGGCCGATACGACACACATAAAATTGATGATCGACCGATATATCGGTCGATCACTAATCATGACTGTGTGTGTGTGTGTGTGTGTGTGTGTGTGTGTGTGTGTGTGTGTGTGTGTGTGTGTGTGTGTGTGTGTGTGTGTGTGTGTGTGTGTGTGTGTGTGTGTGTGTGTGTGTGCTCTTCAGACATCCCAACAGCGTGCGTGTGTGTGCGTGCCCTTCAGACATCATGACAGTGCGTGTGTGTGTTAGGGGTGGGAAAAATTATCGATTCCTCGATGCATCGCGATTCTGTGTAGAACGATTCCGTCTCGATTCAGATGAGTTAATAATCTGAATAAAAAAATAAAATAATAACATATATATATATATATATATATATTTTTTTTTTATCGACAGAGAGGGATCATCTGAGTAGTTTTAAAATTATTTAATTTATCTTCAATCTGGACGCGATTGCGAATCAGCCTACGCATAGCATGCACACAAACTCTGTTTGGGACCGCCAACACTTCTTCATGTACCATGTAGCATGAGGTCCAATGATAAAAGTAACACAATTTATTACCTAAAATATATACCCCCTTATGCAGTCAACAATAGGTGTGTGTGTGTGTGTGTGTGTGTGTGTGTGTGTGTGTGTGTGTGTGTGTGTGTGTGTGTGTGTGTGTGTGTGTGTGTGTGTGTGTGTGTGTGTGTGTGTGTGTGTGTGTGTGTGTGTGCGTAAACACAAAGTTTGCAAAATCGCAGGTAAACACAAAGTTTGCAAGCAAGACCTCTTAACCAAGCATCTGGTAAAATATAAAAATAATACTAATCTTAAGTAGGCCCTAACCTAGGTCTGACGCGCGCGCTCGTCAGACCTCACCAACAGCGTGTGTGTTTGTGCCATTCAGACCTCACCAACAGTGTGTGTGTGTGTGTGCTCTTGTTGCTGCAGGGTCTCCATTGAGGGAGGACAGTCCGGCCGGCTCCCCGTACCCTCCCTCCGCCAGCAGCCCAGAGCAGTCCCTCCCCCCTCTGTCTCCCCCTAGCTCCCGCCATAGAGTCCAGAGAGAGAGCCCCGAGCTGGGGGAGGCCACCGACGACGAGCACCACTCGGTAAACCCGCCTCCACACTGCAGGGGCTGCCTCTGGGCTGCTGATTCAGGGACCCATGGAGGGCAAAAGGGGCGGATTATCATTATATGTTCATGCTTTATGATGAGTTGGATAGGAAGGTATGGGAGATAGAGGGAAGGACATGCACCATAGGGCCCCAGATTATCAGTCACCTTAAAGTGGAATTGAATCCCCTGGTTCAGGTTAAATTCAAACTTACAGGAGTCAATTTTGGGCTCGGACACATCGACCGCTGGCCAGACGGAGCTCCGCACACACCTCTCTGCGTAGGGGTCTCCTCGTGGGGACGGCCAAGGGACCCCCAAAAGGCCCTTTGTTTGGGGACTTAAGTTTGGAGACAACGTAGAACAAACTGGTTGGGGGAGACTGGCAAAGCATTGTATTCTCCACCAGTTTTCTTCTAAATTACGTTTTTATTTCGGTAACCACAGTAAAAATGGCATGGACTACAAAGTTCAAGATCACGGAAGAGAAACTAACACTTAAACTTGAATAACAAGATTCTGGAGGCATTTGGGATATGAGGATCTCCGGTTCCTGCGTGATATACTTCCGAGTGTCTGTGTGTGTCTTTGTCTGTGTGATTTCCAATAGTTCTATAAAATATGAATTGGTGAAAATAGGACAGTAAATAATGAGGAAAATAATCGTTGCAAAGTAGTTAATCTTCTCCATTGTGAATCACATTTGGAGTAGCGGAGGGATTTAATATCATCCAATGCTTGTAATAATAAATTGCTGTGTTTGTCTGTCTAACCTTCCTGCCTGCCTGCCTCATGGTATGCCTGTCTGTCTCTCTAACTGTCTCTCCCCCCCAAAACAGATAAGCAATCACAGCTCTGACCTTGAGGAGGACATGTGAGACTGGAGCGAAAGACAAGTGTGCCAAACACACCGGAAGCAAGAACCGCCATCCTGCCATCCATCGCCCCCCCCCCCCCCCGCCCCCACCCCGCCCCCACCCCGCCCCCATCACAGGCCCCGCCTCCCCAGTGCACCACGCGGAACCGGAGCAGAACGCACCCAGGAAGTGTCTTCTCTCTCGTACCTAATATACGAAGTTCTTATGGTGCAGCCCCATAGTCCCGTTAAACCCGTCTCCTTTCCTCTGTTCCTCGCTGTGATAAATAATCTATTATAAAGAGGAGGATGTGCAAGTACACCACATACCTTCACACACAACCTTCACCCCCCCCCCCCATCCCCCTTCCCCCCCTAGACCCATCACTCACGGTCACCTTTTTGACCGTGCGTTTTACTCTAAAAACATAGAATAGTGTTTCTCTCCATACATATTGAATATTGAATGAATCGCGAGATTGGATTGAAGGTGATTAAACGACAACAATCACATCTTCTGCTTGCTGTCATGTTGACGTCAGATGGCTCATAGTAACACCAGGCCCTCGTTTCCACCTTTTTCAGCCCTGCTTCAAGGTCTTTGAATATATATATCATTATCTCTTCCACTCCGGGCAAATCCTACCCTGTGTGTTCCTGTCCCCTTCACCCGTCCCTCTGACCTCCTCGGCTGTGTTCTCGTTTGCTTTAGGAGTTTGTTTTTATTTGTTCTCTCTTTTTTAAGTCATTATGCTCTATTGTAATTATCAAGATGTAACACGTGTTGTGAGTGTTCGGACACACAGGAAACACTCAATAGACCAGTACTTAAAGGTATTTTCATACTGACGTCAAAATACCTGTGTTTTGTACTGGGTCTTACCGTAGAATGGCCACACTAAATGAAATAGAAAAAAGCGTTGTTGTTTTTTCTGTATTTGGGGGGTGTTGGTTGGGGGGGCAGAGCAGCTATCAATAAGATCATCAGACCAACATGTTTTCTTTGCTAATTATTAAAACAAAAAACCTTTCCACATTTGTGCAATACCGAACACTTATGAAGGCAAATTAAGGATAAGTACATCAAGTTACATAATATAGCATGTTTTTTTTTAGCAATATGTACATTGAAACAAATTGTGAAATATGGATAAATATAGTTTGAAATATCAACGTTGGTGTCCAGGTGTGGAGATAATTGTAAATGGTATGTTGGTAAATACACAGGATGAT
This sequence comes from Gadus chalcogrammus, assembly GCF_026213295.1. Taxonomy (NCBI): domain Eukaryota; kingdom Metazoa; phylum Chordata; class Actinopteri; order Gadiformes; family Gadidae; genus Gadus; species Gadus chalcogrammus. The sequence goes on along the minus strand of NC_079425.1, from coordinate 22,152,365 downwards.
CAGCACATCAAATATCGTTTTAAAGCGGGGTGGGGGTAAGCACAGCAATGGAGGACAGTGTATTCAAAATATGAAAAAAGCAATTGTATTGTTCCTTGGTAAAATAAACTATTAACCATTGACGCAATTTCATTTATTTCATTGGTGGCTTGAACGCTAGACATTAAGTATCAGCGAATGCTCAATATATATGGAGGGGTGGTTTGCTGGATGCAGAGGCCCTGAGCTGTCATCGATGGAAAACGACCTATTCAATTAATTTAGAGCAGTCATAAAAATGACTTCCTGTGTAATATATTTATATTTGTTTTACTTTGCTGGCACTATTAGGTTAGTTTTGACATAAAGGCCCAGTTAAATATATACTGAAGGCTATGCGATTAGAATAGAGAGACACCTGGTAGATGGAGAATCGACTCACTAGATGCCTGAAGCAGGAGTTGTTTAAAACTTGTAACTCAAACTAAACTATACATTTTCTACCCAACCAATCAATAACTCGTACTTTGAGATCTTGCACAACCGCAAAATTGTGTTGTTTGAAGAGCAGGTAAGCGGCGTGGCCATTGGATGACATGCTCAGCTCGTACACAGTGCAAACTCGTGAGAGCACACTAGTGACCAGAAACTAAATGGTTGTAAATGAACCATCAACTCTCGGATAAGACAGTTCCGCGGGTTTGACGTGAGCTAAAATTGTGCAAATGAGCGCTGATCGGAGACTGCACAACTTATCTAATCAGATTGTGGCTGCAAATCCGGTAAGCATTGTTATTATGCCTGGTTAACTGAAAGAACATTCGTGAGGCATTCCTTTGGCATGCAAGCCAGTTAGTTGGAGGTGTGTTGGGAGTACAGTACAGTTCAGACGGACGTGGGAAGTTAACCCGGTAGATTTAGCCGGGAAAAGTCCTGGCTTTTATTAAACTGAAAGCACAATTATTATTATTATTTTTTATTATAAGGAAGTGCTCATAGTTCTACTACGCTGAGTACCACACATTTTTAGTAGTAGGCCTATGGATCGTTGCGTAGTGCTACTATGTGACTGCACATATGTGTCCACAGATATGGCGACTAAAGTATGATAGTAAGCATTATTGGCCCTTAACACTAATATTCAGAAACACCACTGCCTCAAAAGGATATTGGCCTAAGCAACAACAGTAGAGGCATATACTTTTCCCTGAACTTTTAAACGTTGCAAACGTGCGAAAACACATGGATTTTGGCATTCAGTCCAAAGCTTAAAATATCTGTGGCATTCAGTAGGAGTAGGCCAATGCTGTGGTAAAGTGTGTAAAGTATGACCAAGTGTTTACTTCTGTTCAATAGATAGAACTGTATCAATCCCCTGTAGGAGAAATGTGTTAATGTTTGTCCCTAAAACAATAATGGTAAAAAAAAAATACAAAACATGACGGTAACTCTAAAGTCAAGCCGTCCAATCTGAAGGCTCTACTTAACCACTCCCGCTACCCACTTCCACCAATGCAAAGCGAACAGATATGATTGTGGAACTATGGGCGTAACTAGTTTGTGAACGACCAAGAGGAACCTAACGCAAATATAATGTGAACACATGTATGAGGCTTTAATAAAATTAAAATTAAAATTGTGAAATTCCGCCCTGACACTTTTTTCTTTTAAAGTATCTCAAAAAGAAGACATGTCCGGGCTAAATAGGACGTCTGGTCACCGGGAACATACTGGCTTATAGGCAATTTGGTTGGTTTATAAGCCTTGATGTAGTTATAGTCTGATCATTTAAGTGTCCAAACTAGTGTCCCTTGTTTGTTTTAGTGTGGAGCAATGGCACAACCTGGCAGTCCCCTGACTACGCATGTGCTGAACACTGCGATGGGGGTCCCAGGGTCCAACATGACCATCCTGCTTTATAAACAGGACTCTTCTGCTGCTGCCTGGAATCTGATTACCACAGGGTAACATCTCAAGAACAAAGGCCTCAGTCCATTCAGGAGCGGCATTGCACAGCAGCAGTAGGCCCTAACCTACTAAATTATGTATTTCCCTACAGGATAACTAATTCTGACGGACGGTGCCCCGGTCTCACTACCAGGGAACTGTTTACTCCTGGGGTGTATAAATTGCACTTTGACACAGATAGGTACTGGGGCTGTCTCGGTGAAGAAAGCTTTTATCCATACGTCGAGGTAAAAACCTCTCATGTGGTTGTGCTACGACATTTAAATAACTATAATCATATTAATTGCAAATAATTGATCGAGCTTTACAGTATGTCCTCGTGGATTTTGAGAGTGATTGGCATCAATGTAATTTCCGTTTATTTCTTGTTACAGATTGTCTTCACCATAAGAAACCCAGTGGATAAGTTTCATATACCTCTGCTTCTCAGTCGGTTCTCCTACAGTACCTACAGGGGGAGCTAGAGTCCACCGATAGGGACCTGTGTGAATGCCTCTGACTTATCAGAATCAGAGAGACTCTTATGTTATGGATACTTCAATGCGGTTGCTGGTGGAAATATATTCTGATGTCGTCTTCCAATTCTGCTAACTGCGATGAATCCCGCTTATATTGTTTTTTTCCCAATTGCAGATCATACTACATTTATTATGACATGTTTATATTTCTTCATCATCAAGAATCTCTCTGAGACGATGTATCGTTGCATATGTAGGCCTATATTGAATAGGAGTACAATATATATATTATTCGCATAAAGGTCAATTTTCTAAACGCTGGCAGAAATAAAATACAAATATGAACAATAATTGAAACAATTATGTTATTCTTTCTGATACAAATTGTATTGGCAAAGATTAACATACATACTCCAGATATGATACAGCTTTTTTTGGTTGCATGTCATAAATCTGTTCCTCAATGCTTATTTTTGCCTCCACAGTGATACTGAAGATTACATGAAAAACAAACATGCGTTGGTTAAACATGTGTCTGTCAGTGTGGTAGATCAATAAATATATGAAAGAAAAAAAGGCATTTGCTTGGATGATTCACGATGGCATTACATCCTCAAAAAAACATTAAAACGCATCTATTTCAAATGCTGGTGTTCTCGTATGGTGCATGTGCTTCTGGCTCCAGCTCAGTAGGGGGCGGTAGTACCCCGAACGTCTGTTACAACCCTACCATTGTTCAGACGAAAGAAATCACTGGAAGAAAGGGGGCCTATCCCAAACTCATCCTGTGTGTATTTCGTTCAGTTATTGCCTTATACAATACGCATTTTTTGTTCTGCGGTGTGTAAACTAAAACTAAAAATGGCAGATGATGAATTGGAAGCAATCAGGAGGCAGAGAATGTCCGAGCTGCAGGCGAAACACGGGGTAAGGAGGGAAACACGACCCCATTTAGCGTGTCCTATAAAAGGAGATGCCCGTGTTGTCCATGCTGTCATGCAGTGTCTAGGTGCCTTGTTTTAAATACCGTATAGATCCGGTAGACTCACTAGTAGTCCTGCCAGTCCTGCCCAAAACATGGAAGATAGACTCATGCTATGAAAGCATTGAACACAGTCACACGCCTTCCAGCAGGGCAGCTTACAGCATTAGCTCATAGTAACGTTAGATCATTTTCATTGTCGACATTAATACCTGCATTAAGCCTTTGGGCTTCGATTATATGTATTCAGATCCGTCCATATATGTATTCACATCCATCCATGTCGCTGAAAAGGCGTTGGTGTAATAAATCGTTGACACACCTTTTTTGATGCAACTATTCAGCATTACTGTTAAGTATTTCTACTTTGCAAGATATGAACTTGCTGACCCTCAGACGGTTTAGTCCAATCTTCAATGTGTACTTTGATTCAATCACCCATACCCTTGCTGTTGCATCGTACGTGTGTTAAGAGATACAGCAACATATTGGCATACCCAAGTTAAGTGGACGGTATCATTTGCATGTAACTAGCCTATATTAAATTGTTGAACATCTGTCTGCATTCTACAGACAATGCACTAAGTCACTTAATCATATAGTTAATTGGATCTACCTTTATCATGACCGTCTATTATCACCTATTTCTAGAATGGTTCCACTGACCAACAAGGACAGCAGGAGGCCAAACAGAGGTATTTTTTTTGTATCCCATCCAGTAATGATTGCATGTGCTGATATGCTCGATTAGGGCCCGAAAGATCTGAAAGACTGTTTTCATGATGCTGTTGTCACCTTTCTCCTACAGGGATACAGAGATGAGGAACTCCATATTGGCCCAAGTTCTAGACCAGGCCGCCCGTGGCAGATGTAATTGCTGATATTTAGTTATTTCCGCAGTTGGTGAACAGATCAGAGGTTCATTAGACCTAGTGTTGTGTCTGATAATCATGGAGTTAAGATGTTTTTTTGTGTCATGTAATGTGTTATATAGTAAATGATTTCCTTCAATAACTCAAAAATATCCTGGAATAATTTGAGTGAGGTGTAACTACTTGTCTTCTTGTGTCTTAAGTCATATTGGTATACATCTCAATGTGTATATTTTTTTATACATAAGATATTTCAATGTAAATTATCTATGAGCCTCAAAGGACTTACAGAAGACCTGTAATTCTCCATGAATGTATATTTTTACAGTTTATATTGTCAGTTTATATTATCACAAATCATTTTGTGATACATGATATGTGATAACATCCTTGTGAAACAAAATAATAGAATTATAATTGTTATGTTTCAGTGAGCAACCTGGCTATGGTGAAGCCGGACAAGGCCCAAGCAGTTGAGAACTATCTTATCCAAATGGCTCGTTATGGCAAGTTGGCGGGAAAGGTGAGATGAAGGGTGGATTTGTTATTGCCACGCGCTGTTAAAGCCCCTTTTACACATTCCCGGTAGATTACTGGGTTATTCTTTCAAGGCGCCACTAGTGATTTTCAATATTCACCCATGCAGCTACGTTCTGGAAGATTTCCGTCTTGCTCCCTTTCACACATGGCATAGCAATGCTGGAATAGACGGCCAACGGACCGTCCAGCAGACGGCCGTAATGCAACACTGACGGATGCCAGTCGCTATAGTACTCGCATATCTTGTACTTGAGCAGAAAAATTGCCGCTGCAGATTTCCCAGATTTATCGATCTTTGTTTCCATTCACAAATAGAGGAAATGTTCCGGAACTTTGCATGGTAAGACTGCATGTGTGAAAGGGGCTTAGACAGCTGCTTTTTAGAACAATGCAGAAGAAGCATTTATTGTATTGGAATTTGCAAAGGTGTCCTAGTAGTCAAAGGTGGAAAGTTCAAACTTCTGTCTGGGTTTCGTAGCATTCTTAAATTTCCTCTTAAACAAACTATTTTGGCTATTGTGTCATAAAAATGGTGATTATGAGTGCAATGATGGAGTTTTCAATTGCAGCGTTCACTCTCTATCTGACCCACCTGGTATCAAGAGGGAGGCCCCTTCAGACTCCTACCAGTGACAAACTATCGTTATTTACCTCCTGGTGTTCACCAGTTACTATGTAACTCATGATGCATATCCCCACTTATAACAGATTACAGAGTCGGGCTTGATTGAGATCCTCGAGAAAGTCAGTCAGCAAACAGACAAGACGACAAAAGTGACGGTAAGTACACCTGCTGTGATCTGAAATATTTTCGACGATATGGTGGTCAGGTAAATCAGGACTTTACCCGATTGTTTTTAATCATTCTTACTATTTTCATATTCCAGTTCAACAGGCGGAGGGTGATGGATTCTGACGACGAGGAGGAAGATTAATGAGTTTTCCATACTGAAGACAGAAGCTCTGAAGAACATCTTGCAGGAGTACCTTTGCCTTCGTGGGACTCTGTTAATAGGCAGTTCTATTTAGCACACTATTTTCTCACCACTGAATCATGATCTCTCACTTCGCTGGGTGGTCATGGATTACTAAGTAAGATGAAGGAATAGAGATATTGTGGCATTGATTCAAAAATAGGACCTTTGCAAACACAGGCAAGTTCACCTTTTGAGGTCTCTTGCTAGCAAAAGTGCCATAGCATATGTTGTTTCCTGATTTGACCGAACATAATATTTCTTGGTAACGATTCCTGAACTTCAATTTTTGCTTGTGTTCATTTTGCTGTGTTAGGCCTTTCTTTTTATTTTTTTTCAGCGCAGTTCGAGAAATGCTTAAACAAATGGTTGCTGAAGAATTTTTGGTGATCGGATGTCAATACTGTTCATGTGTGCGTCAAGCAGTGCTGCAGTTCCATGGAACATGGATAAAGCACTTTTATAGCCTACATTTGTTTCTTTCTATTCATGTAACATGTGGTTTGCATAAATAAAAAAGCCTAATGCAATCTTTGTTTGTGTTTAACACAGCCTACTGCCGTAGATGCAGTCTATGCTATTAAAGCAGTGATACTATTGCTCATCTTATAGGAAGATGTCTATGAGAATGAAAATTGGTGAGCTGCCTTCTTAAATATGGGTTTCAATATTAAAATGTCGATTTTTGTTTCCTTTTTTAAATAGCTTAATTCACATCTGGATGTTTTAAATTTAATCGAATTTCTCATATGTATAAGATTATATTTAGATAAAATCTCACTAGATTTCGTTAACCATTCACATCTCAAATTGGACCGTCCTCTACCTTGCCCCATTCGCCTGACTGTGGTCTGATGGCTCCCATTGGCCCAGACAGCGACTAAAGTAGGCGGCATTGCAATGATTGGTACTTGGCTAAGCCGTACGTCAAACCCTAACCAATGGTGAGAGATTTGTAAAGCGCTACTCTTGTGTGCGGATGTTAAACCTTTTCGGTACTACAACGCTTAAATGAAAGTAGGACTAAACCGGCTACTTTAGATACTTGTATATTAAACTATTATCGTCTGTAATAATCTATAACCATGCATAAGGACACTGTCGTCAAGCCAGCAACCGTGACCTGCACTGCGCCAGTCAATATAGCTGTTGTCAAATATTGTAAGTGTCACATGTATTCTTAACAACCTATTATATACAACCTGTTTTAAAGAAATGGTAACGATGCCATGCATTTATGTAAAAATGCATTTGAACTTAAACTGTGTCACTCATAGAAAATAACGATTATTATTGTACTACATAATAATAATCACACTTTTTTTGCACACAGGGGGAAAAAGAAATGAGGGCTTGATTTTACCCATTAATTCATCCCTGAGTGTCACACTTCATCAAGATCAGGTATGGAAGCAACAACTTACTAACTTTCTTTAGTTTCAGTGTAGTGTAAAATGTAGAGTAGTGACTTAAACATTTTTTGGGAAGTAGAAATGTAGGGTAAACGCGAACGAAGATCATTCTAATCCTCCATTCTTTCAGCTGAAAACCACGACGACAGTAGCATCGTGCAGATCATTTCAGGAGGATCGTATCTGGCTCAATGGCAAAGAGGAAGACATTAACCATCCCAGACTACAGTCTTGTCTAAGGGAAAGTAAGTCTTGGCGATGGTTCCCTCTTTTCATGAAAACAAAAAAAAAACGACTGGCTGCTAAACATGATTACAATGTTGTTGTGTTTCCCCATCAGTTAGACGGCTAGCAAGGAAGAGGCGCAATGATGGGGACTCCAGTGTGGATGTGGGTTGCATGTCCCATAAAGTCCACATCTGCTCTGTCAACAACTTTCCCACGGCTGCTGGCCTGGCCTCCTCTGCCGCTGGCTTCGCCTGTCTGGGTAAGAGAGGGTTTCGTACAGTAGGATGTACAATCTGTATGTTTAACACATGGAAAATGTGTTATCAGTACGACATTGAAGAGATAACTCACACTTAACAATATGATCAATCCAGACTGAATGGTAACTATCATGTTATGTACTTCCTCCCATGTGATTCTACCCACGCTCTCGCTCAATCGCTCTCTCTCTACTCTCTCCCAGTGTACACATTGGCAAAGGTGTATGGAGTAGAGGGGGAGTTGTCCGGCATCGCCAGACAGGGCTCTGGCAGTGCATGCAGGAGTATGTACGGAGGATTCGTCCAATGGATCATGGGAGAGCGAGAGGACGGCAAGGACAGTGTTGCCCAGCAAGTGGAGCCAGAGTCCCATTGGCCCGATCTCAGAGTCCTTGTACTGGTGGTAAGTATGTGTGTGTGTGCGCACATATGGCCAAGCAGTTGTAAATGCAAGGATGTCGAACATGCTGCATATGATAGTAATACATTACAATACAACTGATTATTTCTCCCCGTTAACCCAATACGTTTTTCTCTGAAAACATTGCTTGTTGCAGGCCAGTGCTGAACGTAAACCAGTGGGCAGCACCGCCGGCATGCAAACCAGCGTTGAAACAAGCAGCCTCCTAAAGGTGCTCCATTGTCCCTCAAACACTAATGCTTCTGTCATTCCACTGAAAAAAAGTCACTTTCAGGATGACCATCGATTTGACACAGTAATTCCCCCATGTGTAGTTACACTTCCCCTTGTGTGTCTCTGTGTAGCACCGTGCTGAGTCTGTGGTCCCCGACAGAATGAAGCAGATGATTGAGGCGGTGCATAAGAAGGACTTTGCTACCTTTGCGGAGCTGACCATGAGAGACAGTAATCAGTTCCACGCCACCTGCCTGGACACCTTTCCTCCCATCTTCTACCTCAACACGGTGTCCCGGCACGTCATCAGTTTGGTGCATCAGTACAACCGGCACTACGGTGAAGCAAGGGTGAGAATAATGTCTTTAGGAAATTTGCAGTTTTAAGTCTAATGTCTGTTTTATGGGGTTTCTCTTAATTAATTGTAGTGTAGTGTTTCATATTTTGTGTGTGTGTGTGCACTTCCCTAGGTGGCCTACACGTTTGATGCTGGCCCGAACGCGGTCATCTACACTCTGCAGCAACACGTGGCCGAGTTCCTCCAGGTGGTTCGCCTCGTCTTCCCTCCAGACAACAACAATGGGAAAACGTGAGCAGGCCGTCACAAAACCTAAACCTGGCTTTAGTACAAGGTCGTCCCTCGTGTGTTAAGGCTTAATTATGGATCCCGTCGATGCAACACAAGGGGGTTTACGGACCCATTACGTTCTTGTGGACCCTCCTTGCGTCCACCGCAAGGGCCGGACGTACGCCTCCCAAAAAATTTAACTTTGTGTCAAGGCGATGCAGCAGCAAGGGCTGTGATTGGTCCACTCACTAAAAACGGACGCAGAACCAAAACGTGGTCATTGTGTTGCATCGACGTGGTACCATAACTGAGCAATAAATGATACTGGTCTGTGGCCTTCCTCCACAGGTTTTTAACTGGTCTACAGGTAGAACCAGTAGAGATTTCTGAGGAGCTGAAGAATGCCATTTGCCTGGAGCCGATGTCAAAGGGAATCAGCTACATTATCAGCACCCAGGTAGAGACACACCCTCAACAGAATTGGAATTACGTAATGCGTGTGTTCTAGTGTCTGTATTCACGGACTGCACTGTTTCAAAATCACAAGTGTAATGGGCTCTGTTTGTGTGTGTGTCGAAGGCGGGGCCCGGCCCTCGTGTCTTGGAGGACCCCGGGCAGCATCTGCTTGGATCTGACGGGCTACCGAAGCCCGACGCCTAGCTGGGAGTCCAGGCCACAAGCTGCTATAGCTATGGTCACATTTAAAAGACAGGGATTTTTGATATTGGCTTTTATTGTGGATCTGAAAGAGAAACTATATCTTCAATAGCAATATAGAGATATGGTATGATTATAACACTAGTCTGTACACAATTGTCAAATAAGTGATTGTTCTGGATTTGTTTTGATATAAAAATGTGTAGAACCATTTTAAAATGTTATTAGGTTGTAATAATTTTGTTGTATAATAAAACCACATGTTCTAAGTCCTCTACTTAATCTGCCTGATGTGTTGTGTTGGTGGATGCTTGTATTATATCTGAATAGTGTTATAATGTCTTGTAACCCTTAAACCGTGTTAAACTCATTCATGTAGACATACCTTTATCGTTTGCCATAAAGGTATGGCATGGTCTCTCACCAACGCAAAGAAATAACATGACAGTACGGTGTGTTCTGCTCTTTAAGTTAAAATCCAACAAATTCCATGGCATGAAACTCTTTTTCCTATCTCGACAGCGATCATCAACCTATTCGGAAATGACGCGTAGCTAAAGAAGGGGTGGCGAACTCATTGGTCCGCCCATCCATACCTTGCTATTGTTGTTAAATGAGAAACTTCCTCATTGCATGGCCAAACTTTCTGGTTTGTCGTGAATAGAGTACTGTTGCTGCTTGACGCTTGACAGGGTTCGCAGTGTTTAGAAAACGATGGGGAAAATAGAATGGGCCATGTGGGCCAACGAACAAGCTCTCGCAGCGGGACTCAGTGAGTACATTTTTTGCCTTAATATTTTACATTTTATTTTATTATAGTAAATTATTATTGTGAACCAGTAGTGATGCTAATAGTGATTGACAGACACATGTCTCCATGACCAAGTGGTCAAGCCTTTAAAGACGTTTTTTTTGTAATTGCATTTTTAGAAGATTCGATACAATGTCCAATGTTTCACTTTTGAATTGATACGAGTGGGTTTGTTTCAGATTAATCAAATAATTGTTTCTTCCTGTTTCCTTGTTTCAGTTCTACTTACCGGTGGTATAGTGGGGGTGGGCGGAATGTTTAGAGGATGGGAGTTTGCTGCCTATTCAATGTATCCTGTGATAGACCTAACGAACTAATGTACCCTTTATAAGTTGTAACGAATATTTTTTTATAAACATTTTTCTGTGTTTCGCAAGGCAGGGAATCAGATCATATCCGCCTATCCCATTAAGAATTGTGTAGGATATAAAATGCCGACCGAAATATTGACCGTTTTTTTAACTACGTTTTTTTGCCAAAAAACGACCTAGGTTAGAAGTTGAAGAACTATTTCCTATGCACTAAGATGACCCTATCCTGAGATAATAATCTAAATGACTAGAGTACCAGATGGGACTAGGCATTTTAGATGTAGGAATAAAAAGGTATATAAGCTAATAATAATAATATTAAATAAATAATACTACATAGATCCAGGAATATAACGTATGCAGCATATATATGATCTACAACCAGAATGGTAATAACCTTGACAGACAGTCAGAGCTGCAGGGGTGTTTGTATGCCTGCTAGAATACCCAAGAGGCAAAAAGAACAAAGGCACTAGTGTGGAGCGAACGTAAGTGGTGCTGTCTATTTATATTCACAATTAATTTAATATGGTAAGTGTGCAATTTAAATAATGATTCAAGGACTCGTTGATATATGTGTACTTTTTGTCTTCCAGGGGTCAGTACTGCTTTACAGTATGTGTGAAAGCGTTTGGTCCACTGACAAGGAACTACTATGTCAGAGCGTTCATACATGCAGCGTGAGTTCCACTATTTGTTTCACGGGGTTTCCCTGTGTTTCTGTTCACCTCCAGATGTGCCCGAGCCGCCACCCTAGTTGCGAATAGCTTAAGGCTTGTAGGCTTTTTTCTTTTGTCGCCGTCGTGCTGCCATACCTTGGTTTCACCTTGGTTTCACTCGCAAGTATTTGAATATGAACTAACATAGATTATGGGTTTGCTAAGGATTATTATTAGTGAATTGGGTGTTGCTCAAGTGGTAGAGCTGGTTGTCTGGTTTGATCCCCGGCTCCTCCCTAGATAAATGTTGAGGAGTCCCAGGGAAGGGCCCTTACCCTGAGGGCCGGAGCGCCCAGAGGGGCCACAGGTTAGGTGCAGTCCACTGACAGTGCTCGATGGTAGTCAACTGTCTCTCTGTCTTCTCCTCTGATCTCTCTGTCTATCCTCCTCTCTGTTTTAGAATAGCTGTGCCGGCGGGATTCATGCTCGCTACCGTCCTTGGCTGTGTGTGTCTGGGGATCGCCAGTCTGATCTACCTGGGGGTACGTACACCTGGGTGATAATCTACTTTAAACACACACCTTCTCGAATCGGGAAATGGAATGGGTCAACCGTATGTCAGCTGTTTCGTAAGACCGGGCATGAAGTAAACAGTGACCAACAAGGAAATGGAAACGAGGAAATGGTAAAGAGGACTTTGTAATCTTTCAGTGGAAATGATTGAGACATTGGTCAGGTGTTGGTAAACTACACCGACATGGGTATGAAGGTGTATTGTACTATTGTTGGATTATAAACCAACCAAAAAGCTATTTTGGAAAGTAATTAAGTTTGTCATGTTTTTAGAAAGCCTGGGATTATGGTGGTAGAATTCGTATTCAATATGAGGTTACTTGAATGTCATTCAGTGAGACCCGCCAACACAAGCACTAACTTGTGAGCCTCGTTTTTCGTACTCCAGGCTGCCATAAGCGGGGAACAATGGGAGCCCATTCTGCCCCGGACGGAGACTCGGAAGGCAGTCGGAGAAAGCATCAAGCAGCCCCCTCAGAACCCCCCTCCGAGACCACCAGCAGAGATGCGCAGGAAACGGGCTGAGGACCTGGAGGGAGCGGCCTATGATAACCCCATCAAAGTGTCCGCCAATGAGGAATGAAAAGCTTTCCATCCGTCTCTTCCTCCGGCCTCCCCCCCCCTCCCCCAGAGCGTCCATGTGCTGTACCCCACCACAACGACGGGTCTGCTGTCTATTCCTTCTGGGATCGGAACTCTAACCGGGATCGTTGCTTTAATGAGGGAATGTTTTGGGATGAGGAATATTTACCCTTCAGCTGTTTAATTTTTGAGAAACTATTTACCTACTCTTGTACAGTTGAAATTTTATAGTTTGGTTATATTTTATATTTCCGGAAGCTAGAAGATCAAAATGTGGTTACCGAAACCACATGAATACGTATTTGTAAAGAGGGTTTAAATGAGGGATGTATCTTTGTGTACATGGATAGGACCTTATCTTACAGGTAGATCAGATCAGGTGAACTGAATGTTACTGCCTGTTGCTTCATTATTTGCTGCTGTTTGTGGTTAATTGGGTAAGAAGAGACATGGGGAAATTATGTCTTTCGCACTAGCTGTGGTAATTTGAATTAAGCACTTCAAGGGTTAAGTTTGATCGCTTTCAATTGCATTTTCTGTGCTTTTTACGTTGCACAATCATACAGAACAAATATCAAAGGAGTTGGTGGTATCAGCTATATTCTGAATCATTTATTTAGGTTAAATAAACCTCTGTAATGTACCATCCACACCTTAAAATGATTACTATCTATGGGTAGTAATGCATTATGCTAAAGAGTACTTAAGTTCTAAATATATAAACTGTAGAGAAATTCCAAGGTACATTTATTCTTCTTAAGTTAATAAAGTTCCCCTCTTATACCCCTTCTTGCTTAGCCCAGACCCATGCACTATTAAATAACGTCTCACATGAAGGTGTATGGTGAGACATATTGTTACTATGAATTATAGCACAAAATAAAGATTTAATAAGGGATGAAGATTTGGAATTACTTGAAAGTTGTAATACTGTTATCCCAATTATAAACATGATAAACTATATCTAGCGTGGTTGTCAATCTCAATACTGGACTGATGAAATCTTGACCTTTTGAAATATCCTGTTGCTTCCTGTAGAGTCGACCTTTGTCTTGATTTCCTCATATCCGTATAATTATACAAGCAATTGTTACAGCAGATGCCTTTTAACTATTGTAGTTTTGGTTACTCTAATTGCCAGAAATCTAATTTTTCTTTCTATTGTACATTTTTATTATATTTTATGATAGTACATTTTTCAACAACTTAATTATATGTTGAGCTGTATGTTATGTTACTTAATGTTGTATATCCATCGATCTATCTCTGTCTTTCTGTCGAAAATAACATGTATATATGAGAGTTTTCACTCATGTTTACATTACAGGACATGCAGTATGCATGTGCCTTTTGTACAGTAGTACCTGTGTTATACCCTTTGAGGGCGCTGTTCCTCAACGAACCAAGTGATAGAAAAATAAAATAAAAACATGATCTGTAGAAGAAGCGCTCTGCACCAATTAGAATCACTCATGTTATGTCAACATTCAGGCGCAGCCGAACGTCGTCAAGGTTCAGACAGTGGCCAGAAAGCCCTGGATCCACCGCGTTCCCATCAAAATAAAAGCCTAAAAGTACACTATCGGTTTTTATTATTTTTTGCTTGAGCTTCTGAATTACAGAACTAAATCGTAGAAAATAGGAACCCAAATGTGTTACACATTTATGTAAGCCCATGTGAAAATCTATTTTAAATTCCCCAAATGCTAAATTCCCGATACACAAATTATACACACAATGTATTTACCGACTTAGAAAGGTGACAGGTTGGGTTTTAGTGGCGTAAGGTACCGGTGATTCTGTCCCGCGTTTCACCGGATGAGCGGTGCTTACTGCGGGTGACTTGACGTCGGCGGCAGCCACTAATCTGCTGACTGTGCTGGGTACGTACCTGCTAGCTTCCCACCCAGGCAACAAGTAGCCTAACCCTAGCCCCATGTCCGGGCAAGAAGAAGGATAAGAAGAATAATGTCGAGCCGGGCTTTGCGGAGGCTAAAAGGGAAGCAGCGGGGCCAAGAGGCTCTGGACCTGGGGGATCTGGGTGAAGAGCTTGGCCAGGCTGCCGAGGATGAAGAACCACTGGAGGATGTTGGTCCCCCGTCAAAAAATAGTGTCAATCGCAAGGCAAAGAAGAACAAGACTCAGAAGAATCTGAGTAACATTTATGAATTGGTAAGGTTTATATTTGTCAAGATACGTTTTGCACGACATGTCAACCTGTCAGTTAAACAATACGCTGAAGTTCTCTATCTGATGGCTACTGTTAGCTCAAAACAATGGTGGTGTTTATAATTGAATGACCAACTTCAAATAAACACATGCGAATAATTGGATTCACAATGTATTTGTAGTTCATATGACCTTTCTGACTTGACTTGAACATCGACTGCCCCTTCCACTGTCCGATAAACGTGTGGTTGAACATTCGATTCGACCTGACAGATATGTGATGCGGAGAAGTCCTCGCTAGAGGACGATGCTGAGAAAGCAGAAGACACCGACGAGACGCATGATGACAAAGACACTGAACACATTGATGATCAGCCGCAGGACCAAAACTCTGCCAATGTAAGTATCGACAAGGCGGGATCTCTCCTGCGGCTCGTTGGACTAGACAGTGATGTTGATGATAATGACATGCTCTCTCTTCACCAGTCTCTGAGTGGAGCTAGAGTAAAGAAGAAGAAAAAGAAGAAAAATAAAAAGGGTGCAACGGCAGGTACACAGGTAGAGTCCAAATTCCCTCTTTGTTTCGTTATATCAATATTTAGCTTTCCTAGAAACATGTATCTCATACTCCACGGATTACCTGGCTTACTACTACAACTACTACAATTAGCTTTGCCCTGTTTAAAGGAGGATGTTGCAGACGATGACATCGATGCACTGCTGAAGACCATAGAGGACACCAACGGCCAGACCCTGCAGAGTGAGCATTCAGGAGGCTCAGATGGAAGGTCCCCCATATATGTAGAGCACAGGTAAGGAGAGACATGGCTGGAAATGTTTTATGGTCCCACTTCTGCCTCATCAAATAATGAAAGACTAGTACTATTACTACTGTGCATTATAAAATGGTTGTTTATTCATCAGGAATCTGAATCCAGAAACGGAGCTGAAGAGATACTTTGGGGCGCGAGCAGTTCTCGGAGATCAACGGTATTCGCTTCTTCCTTAAATAAGGGTTTTCTTTAAAGTGGTGTGTGTGTGTGTGTGTGTGTGTGTGTGTGTGTGTGTGTGTGTGTGTGTGTGTGTGTGTGTGTGTGTGTGTGTGTGTGTGTGTGTGTGTGTGTGTGTGTGTGTGTGTGTGTGTGTGTGTATACATATATATAAATATTAGGGCCCGACCGATTCATCGGCCTGCCGATTTAATCGGCCGATTATAGCCATTTTGAAAATAATCAACGTCTGCCAAAAAGACGCCGATTACAACCGATTTTTATTTTATTTTTTATTTTTTTTATTAGAAATGTTATTGCGCTTAGTATCCTGCAGATTGCGCTCCTACTCGCCTTGCTAACTAACAACTTTAGCTGGATTAAAAAAGGGGAGATTGAATTTTACTGTACAACATGAAAGCACGCTCTCTCAGGCAGCTGCACGCTCACCTCACCAATGTACACAAGACGCGTTGTTTGAGCATTTTGTGCCTGTTTTTCTTTAGGTCCCAGGCCATGTTAATTTGTTATACTGTAGACTCTAACGGTGAGACCATACTGCTCAGCAGCACGCACGTGTTAGTCACTGCTCACGAAAGCAGCACATTGGGAGTTAGTTATTTATTTTACATTTGACATTACACTAATTTTTGACTGTAAATGTATTCTAAAACATTCAAAGGTTCTGCATTCAAATCAAATATACGTCAAAAGTGTTTAAAGTATATTTAAGGTATCAAAAACGATGTTTTATTTATATCGGTCGGGCCCTAATAAATATATGCATACATACACAAATACATATATGTGTGTGTGTACATACGTAAGTACGTGTGTGTATGTATATACATAAATCTTTTTGCAATTAAGTCTGTGTGTCTGTGTGTGTGTACACGTGTATATATATATATATATATATATATATATATGTATATATATATATATATGTATATATATATATATATATATATATTTTTTTTTTTTTCTATTTTCTTTATTGATCGTTTGTGTATTGCAGGCCTCGACAGAGACAGAGGCAGTACCACCGCACCACCTGGATGACTGTTCCTAAAGAACCATGGCCTCGCTTCAGTCGCCCAGGTAACTCCTGCTTTCCTTGTAGTCATACTGCCCGTTTTGATGGGGGGGCAACTAGCATGTGAGTGGTTGATGGCATATAATTTTTTCTCTATTGCTGCAAGGAAAGTTTAATCAAAATGATTCTAATTGATTTCCTATTGCACAAGCCAATGCTATGTTGGCAAAAATCCCTCTGGGTATAACACGGTGACATGTGACATCCGAAAAATATGGACTTCTTTCATTGCTTATTTGGCAAAGGATATGTAGACAAAATTATTAAAAGAACACTTCTGAGAAATCAAAGAAATGCTGTGGATGGGGTCAAGTCTAGTGCCAGGGAAATATTTATTATTTGTCCCATGATATGTTACTATATGAGATAGCTAATGTGGCACAATCACATTGATCAAATTCTGCAAAGTTCTGCACTTTGATACAAACTCAAAGACACTTTTGATACTTGGTTCTGCTTAGGATCAATGTTAACTGTCCAAAAGGTGGTTAAAAGATAATGTAACTCACAGCAATATGGAATTTTTTGAAAGATTACCCTTTTTCTAACCCTATTCATTTGAAATAATTTTCCAAGAATTGCTGCATATAATCTATTTAAGCTAACATTCCAGCTGAATGTTGAATAATGTCCTCCCTTTCGATTGGCTGGAAGGTCTAGAGGAGCAGTGTACATTGCTTTCTTGATGATTTATCACATGGGGATATGTTAATTTTTTAGAAGGAAAGAGATTTCATACCATTGGCTATGAAGTTATGTTTTCAAATCATGTGCATAACATTCAGTAAAAGTATTAGATCGGGATGAGCTTGATGCTATCCAATGTATACTAATGATTGTGTGCATTGCATCCCTAAAGCCCAGTTCAGACCAAAGATTCACCTTGCAACGGCTTACAACGAGACGGTTTTAGAACGTTGCAGGGGCGGTGTGAACGGGTCGTTGCAAGGAGTCGCAAGGAGTTGCAAGGAGTCGCCAGAGATTGAACATGTCAAATCGCAAGGTCCAGTTTTAGAACGCGGCGATTTAACTATTTCTCTTCAGCCAATCACAGCACAGAACAACTTGTACGTCACAGCCTTACTCCGTCCTGGTACCGTACTGTCCACTCCAGCATAAAAATATCCGATTGAAATATCCGATATCCGGAGAATGACAAAACACAGTAACTCTAGCCTACTCTCAAGCAAAATAAAAATAAAACTAATTGCAAAACTAACCAATTGCAAACCTAACTAATCGCAAACCTAACTAATCCAACCTAACCTACGCAAATGATGCTGTTGCGGCTCTCAGCTGTGCCAGAGCGTTCACAGTTGCTAGGGAAACCACCTAGCGTTGCAGCCATTGTGAACGGCCCAGTTTTAGAACGTCGCAGCCCGTCTCGTCGCAAGGAGTCGCAAGGAGTTGCGAGTTGCAAGCCGTTGCAAGGTGAATCTTTGGTCTGAACTGGGCTTTAGAAACCTAAATATCTTATTTATTTTACTTGTGGAATTATCTAAGGAGAAAGGGAAGGGATCATATTTCCTGCATTTGGCCCTTTACTACATTAATTTGATTTCATGTGATCGGTCTGCAGGAATTTCCATGTCCCTTGTCCAATCAAAGGAGGGCCTTCATTACTTTACCTTTGAGCACAGCCGGGACTACCAGCAAGTACAGTTCAAGTTCATGGATGCTGTGGACTCCATGAATAACAACAACATTTTGGTAAGAGTTTCACAACTAAAATATCTTCAAATATACTTGATTAGAAAGTATGTTTTATATTCTCTCTCTCTCTCTCTCTCTCTCTCTCTCTCTCTCTCTCTCTCTCTCTCTCTCTCTCTCTCTCTCTCTCTCTCTCTCTCTCTCTCTCTCTCTCTCTCTCTCTCTCTCTCTCTCTCTCTCTCTCTCTCTCTCTCTCTCTCTCTCTCTCTCTCTCTCTCTCTCTCCAGACCCTGCTTCTCACAAACCCCTATCACATCGACTCCCTGCTGCAGCTGTCGGATGTGTGTCGAATACATGAGGATCCAGAAATGGCCAGGGAACTTATTGGTGAGCCTTTTGTGTAGGGCCATTTGTGTTTCATTAAAATATTGTCCAAATTGAATGATGCCATCCAATAGTGTCCAAAATATAGATAGATTTATTTATTTTAGAAGGTTTCCAACTGGATACCAGTCCATCAGAAGGCAGATTTTGGCATTGTGCGTGGGCAGTAGCTTGTCGTATAAAGTCACCCTTTCAAGGATTAAAAGGCATAAATACAAACTCAAAGATGGGAGTGGTCCACAAAAAGACAAAAGAGTGATTGAGCTGCGCAAAAACTATTCAATAATCATTGGAACTAGTCAACTATTCTTCAGAGATCACAATGACCCATCCCTACTGTGTATAAACCCCTTTCATTTACAGATTTTAATCACATTAAGCTCAAGGCATTGATCCACAAACATGTGACTTGGCTTCCCACTTAACTAAATACAATAATTTGTCGCTTCACTTCCTGGTCCCTGCTTATCTTAATAGACCTTTTCTTGATCAAGAGTCAGTTAAGGACAACGTGGCCATGTGGCGTTGTTTACCCTCTCCACAGGGGCATTAAGGTTGAAAGGGCTACCAGATGGTAGCAGTAGTGAGAGTCTCTTAAGAAAAAGCAATCAATGCCTGATATAGATGGATGTTTTAAATGAGAAAGATGAACGTCCCTTCTAGCTTACCCTCTGGTGTCATTTAATTATAATTTTTATGACAGTGGTTTTCAGATTCAACTAATTGTATTATGCTGCCGTTATTTTACATAAAATATATAAAAACGACTGGAAAATATTCCAAGTACTCCCCTTCAATCCTCCAAAACACCGCTAGGGGAACTAGTACCCCCTTTTGAGGGAACCCCGTCCTACCCAGGTCCCGGTCCCACATGTTGCACTGTGTGTTGGTTCCCTTGCAGAGAGGGCCTTGTACAGCTTTGAATGTTCCTTCCACCCGCTGTTCAGCCTGACCTCAGGGACCTGCAGGCTCGACTTCCTCAGGCCGGAGAACAGGTAGGTCTGCCTCACTCCTCATTCAGCCTCATTCCACCTCACACCTCACTCCACCTCACTCCACCTCACTCAACCTCACACCTCACTCCACCTCACTCCACCTCACACCTCACTCCACCTCTCACCTCACTCCACCTCACTCCACCTCACACCTCACTCCACCTCACTCCACCTCACTCCACCTCACACCTCACTCCACCTCACTCCACCTCACTCCACCTCACACCTCTCTCCACCTCACTACACCTCACTCCACCTCACTCCACCTCACACCTCTCTCCACCTCACTCCTCACTCCACCTCACTCCACCTCACTCCACCTCACTCCACCTCACACCTCACTCCACCTCACACCTCACTCCACCTCAGTCCACCTCACTCCACCTCACTCCACCTCACTCCTCATTCCACCGCACTCCACCTCAGTGCACCTCACTCCACCTCACTCCACCTCACACCTCACTCCAACTCACTCCACCTCACTCCTCATTCCACCTCACTCCACCTCAGTCCACCTCAGTCCACCTCAGTCCACCTCAGTCCACCTCACTCCGCCTCACTCCGCCTCACTCCGCCCATCCACTTCTGTTGGTTGTTACTCTGGAGAGATGTACATGTTTTTCTCATAGCATGTTGTGTTTTGTTTTGTGTTGTGTGTTGACAGGGCGTTTTATTTGGCCCTTTATAAGCACATGATGTTCTTGGAGAACCGGGGATGCCCACGGACCGCACTGGAGTACTGCAAGCTCATCCTGAGGTAAGCGGCTCACGGCAAAGGGAGGCTCACGGTCAACAAACTACCAAAATAAAAGTTACACAATGAAATGATGAGGTCATCCTTTCATTGTGTGACTTTTATTTTGGTAGTTTGTTGTCCTCACATTCAGAGGACAACAAGGCCCCTTGGATGAAGATAAGCAACCTACCAAAATAAAAGTCATACAAAAAGTCATACAAAAAGAAGGGGGCCTTATGTTGAAGCCCTGCTTTGTAGCGAGTATTTTAACTCGCAGAAAAGCCACCTGCTGTAGTAAATGCAGTAGTAAACAAGCTGATTAAAGTAAAATTAAAGTTGTTTTTTTAATTAACATAAATCACTGTCCGGTTCTAATGCTAATGACTATAGAATGAAAAGTGATTGACCATTTTCTAGCCTGCAAAAAAACACTGTTTATATATATTTACAGAGTGAACATTGTTACTTTCAAAGATAAAAATATCCAACCAGTGTTTAATGCTTTCACAAAACACAACGCTTAATCAAACTAACTAGCCCCACAACGTTGTTTTCCCCTGTAAGGACAAACAAGTCCCCCAGTCATGGCAACATATGTAGTCCATCAAGTTGAAGTCGTATCGTAAAAACGTCATTTAATACGACAAACACGGCACTGATATAGGTCAGCACACCAGAGGCGCCCCATCACAGGGCTGTAATGTCATCAGAGATCGTAAATCTAAGGTCTTGTGGACCTAATAGGGGCCATGTACGTCCGTCCTATATGTAAGGCTCGCAGCGTACCTATCTGATCAGCGATCACGCTGTACAGTATCTGCTGTATGTACCATACACTGTCTTAAGTGTATGCTATCTATCTAAGCAGCGATCACGCTCTACGTTATCTGATGATGATGATGAGAGAGCATGTCATCCTCATACCATACACTGACTTCCTCATCTAGGGACAGCTGGGTTCTGGTGCTCTCGCTAAGTAAGACTGCTGTCTCATTACTGAGAGTATCTGTGTAAATCACAGAGGCAAGACACCTCCACAAATTTAAGTTTGAGGCATTTGGTAGTCGCTTGTTTTTGACCGTTTTGGTCATCACAAAGTGTAATAATCAATAATGTAAATGGTAATTTAACTGCATTTGTATAGCGCTTTTCTAACCAGGGGCCACTCAAAGCACGTTACAATATTGCCTAACATTCACGCTCAGGGTCACATCGACACTCGGCTAGGAGTGTCCGGGGATCGAACTAGCATCCTTCCGGTCACCAGCCAACCCGCTCTACCTCCTGAGCCACATGCCGCCCCATACAACAACACAATTTATTATTATTATAAGTCTTGAATCCCCTGCGGCACTATATGCATACAAGTCTCAGAGGTCAAGGATGGGGGTCACATAATATTGGATGGTTGTTGCACCCACATTCTTCTCATTGGTCGAACGTGTTCACCTGAACCTTGGTTTGCTCCTCTTTTCTTTCCTGTGTTCCGCCACCCAGCCTGGATCCAGAGTCCGACCCGTTCTGCATGCTGTTGCTCATCGACTTTTTGGCACTGCGCTCCAGGGAATATCATTCCATAATCCGATTGTATCAGGACTGGGAGGTGAGTTTCGTTGTAGTGGTTGTGGTTGTCTTCCCTGCTTTGTTTTGCACATCTACATCGGTGTGTGATTTTCGGATATATGCATGCATGTAATCGCCATGGAGAATTTTTTGTTACAATACTATTCAAGTTGGTTTTCAAACGTTTGCTTCTGAAGATCCTATTATGGGTGTCAATTATGTCACCCATTGCACTCCTAACCCTCCCTAGAAGGATGGATTCCCCCTCTAGGTTTGTTGTCAAGGAGCAGGAACAAGTGACTTGCCTTGGCTATGTTTGTTTGCGTTCATGTGTATCATGTGTATCATCCGGTGAGAAACTTCAAAACAAAAAACCTTTTGTGTGTGTGTGTGTGTGTGTGTGTGTGTGTGTGTGTGTGTGTGTGTGTGTGTCTGTGTCTGTGTCTGTGTCTGTGTCTGTGTCCGTCCACGTGTGTGTCGCAGGAGCACAGGAACCTGTCCCAGCTGCCCAACTTTGCGTTCTCGGCGGCGCTGTGTCACTTCCACCTCAGCCAGGAGGACGAGACGAAGCAGGAGGAGAGGGAGAAGCACCGGCAGAGCGCCGACCGCCTCCTGCAGCACGCCCTCATCATGTTCCCCGGACGTGCGTTCCGAACACACACACTCTCTGGGCGACGGGGTCCCCTTGCAGTCCCTCTTGTGCCTGATGTGTTTGTATGACGGTATGAACGTGTGTGTGCTTTGGTTCCAGTGCTGACGCCGTTGCTGGACCTGTGCACCGTGCAGCCCGACGCGGCCGTCGCGGCACACGCCTTCTTCGGCCCTAAAAGCCAAATCGGGTAACGCACAACGAAAGAATCCTTACACAACATTATACAACGGCATTGACAACAATAACAAAGGACCACAACAAAAACAACAAAGGGGACAACGATGACCTCGGCGGGGTCTGGTGCGCTACCTCAAATGGGAGGCGACCATGTCACATGTTACCCCCCCCCCCCCCCCCCTCGTCTGTCCACAGGCAGTCCCCAGCGCTGGCGGAGCTGACCAGTCTGTACGTGGGGAGGACCCACCTGCTGTGGAGGGAGGGCGGGGTGCTGCTCTGGCTGGAGGAATGTGTCAAGGAGGTGTTGCTCCGAGTCGATGCCAAAGACCCTCTGGTGGAGGACGGCCTGAACAAGTGAGCCACTGACCAGTGCTCGATGTTCTAACACGAGTTTACACACAGAGTTCTTCTCTGGCTGGTGTCATAAATATGTCTGTACAGCATGTACAGCATGACCTACATGGAACATCTCACACACAAGACTCATGTGCAGTCACCATGGGGTTCCCTCAAGGCATCCTATATGTTTTATGTCCATGTCATGGATTTCTTTGTAATACAATAAGGGTTAGGGTGATATAAAGCTAGGATATGCATTTAGGGGAAAACCCAGGACGTGCAACATACAATAACTGCACACATTCAGTGCCATGACGTACAACATACAATAAGTATGTAAAGGGCTGATTATGGTCCCACGTTCACGCAACGCAAAGGGGTTACGGACCATTTACATCCTTGCGGGCCCTCCTGGCGTCTACCGCAAGTTCCCGATGTGCGACTCCCAAATATTGTAACCTTCTGTCGAGGCGACGCAGCAGCAATGGCTGTGATTGGTCCGCTTACGAAAACCCGATGCAGAACGAAAACAGGTTCACGTCTGCGCGGTCAATGCGTTGCATGAACGTGGATCCATAATCAGCCCTCAAGAAGGGGGTTCTTAGGTGTGTGTGTGGGGGGGGGGGGGGGTGGGTAAGGGGGGAGACTATGCAGGGTGTCTTTACTGGGTATTATTTAAATGAGATTCTTTGTAGCTTCATGTGACTTCGCTGGGCGTCCGGCCAGTTGTATACAAACTCTACCGCAAGACAACAGAAGTCAATTCTTGCCGTGAGCCGTCACACTATCTTCGAGCTTGGTGGGTTAGTTAGTTATTTAGTTGTATTAGTTGTCCACTTAGGGAGATTCCTTTTCACATTTTACTTTTCGTCATTTCATATTCATAGTCATAGGCACATAAAGAACATACAAAGACAAAAACACTTACAACACTTAACAAACACTTAATACATTTCACATAGATGACAACAGAGAGGAAAAACATGTATACATCCATTGACAGACAGGGGGGGGGCATAGGCATATTTTCACACATAGTCATATATTGTTACATCACACTTTATTGTT
Organism: Gadus chalcogrammus; assembly: GCF_026213295.1. Lineage (NCBI taxonomy): Eukaryota > Metazoa > Chordata > Actinopteri > Gadiformes > Gadidae > Gadus > Gadus chalcogrammus. The sequence goes on along the minus strand of NC_079425.1, from coordinate 22,128,079 downwards.
CAAAGCAAAACAGTTCAGGCTTTTCACTTCTCAGTACTTATGAAAGACCTTTGTTGCGTGTGATATAAAGCACAGCATCATTTGAAGATGAAAGGAGAAGTGCTGTGCGTCGTGTGTCTCCAGATATTCCGTGCCGCTGGTTTCTGAGTTTGAATCCCCCTTGTGTCTCAATTGATTCGTCTACCCTTCTCCTTGAGTTGAATATCAAAGGCATTGCACGGAAAATCCATTCAATCGTTTTTATTATCATTATTATCATTTCATTATTATTTAATAACGTATTTTAGAATCTTAATGACGAGAGGAGTCTAAATCTAAATAGTTTCCGTTATGTTCATAGCCTCGATATGTGTGACTAAATAGTGATGTATACATTGGCTTTGTTTCGCCAGGAGAAAGCAACGATACCAGAGTGCTCCGCGGGCGATCCATCGCCATGTTCTGCTGTCTGAGATCAAGGAAGCCACCTCCTTCCTGCCTCTGGTGAGCGCTCCTGCCTCTGCTGCTGGTCACTGGGCCCACCGGTCGGACCCTGCAACCTCTGGGCAGGGAGTCGAACTCGCCGTCCTCATGGTCCACCACCGCGTTCAAACCTTCATTCCACCGCTCACACTAAAACACCACCAAAGGGGTTTTGATTGTTGGTGAAACCTTGAATTCTTCTGTGGGTCTACAAAAAAAGTATTTTCATGGTTTTAATGCCTTAATGACTCAATTTATGACGCTGCTTATGACTGAGGTTGTGTTGTCCTGAGTACATTGGGTCATTGGAGTCATTTAATGAGCTCATTCTGCTCTTGGCATGTCCTTTGTCCCATGGGTGCTCTTCAACAGTGTCTCTATTTTTTTAAAACTACCCCTTTGAAGAGCGCCCATATATTTTTACAATGGCTTTATTGTTGTGTAGTAATGCAGTAGTGCAATCATGGCACTGGTATCATTAACCATCATGTGTGAGATAACGTGGAATGAAACTCCTAATCGATTCCATGCATTGTATCATGTGTTGAAGGAGGGGGAAGTATTATTCTTCTCGTCCTCCGACCAGCACAACTGATGCATTTCTCGTTGATATATACTCCCTATAAACTGTTCATATGTACCTGAAAACTACAAAAAGCCACATAGTGGTCAATGTTTTAAAAAAGAAGCCTTTGAATTTGTCTCAACCATAATATCAACATGTTTCCATGTCAGCATGTTCCATGCTGTCCAACATTGGAAGTATGCATCGTGTGATCTGTCACTTTGGCCCGGTCCTATTAGATCCTGAGGGATGGATTCACATTTGCCTCAAGGTTGTCTCCCAAGGAGCATGGTACAGTAGGAGAGGGGCTCCTTACGCTTCTCCCCTTGTCCCTCAGGACGTGACCACGCAGCCTGGGATGGGCTTCGACCCTCTGCCTCCCCTGGACTCGGTCACCTCGTACACACGCCCGGAAAGGTAGGTCCTACACAATATACATTTCATATATACAGTATATATATGTTTGTATATGTGTGTTTATATTAGTTACATCAATGTTTGACTTCTCTTTATTAATCCTGAAAAAGAAGAATACAATTGTAAGTGTGTCTAGTCCCTCTCTACAGTATTTTTTACTTTTTCTGTGTGTGTGTGTGTGTGTGTGTGTGTGTGTGTGTGTGTGTGTGTGTGTGTGTGTGTGTGTGTGTGTGTGTGTGTGTGTGTGTGTGTGTGTGTGTGTGTGTGTGTGTGTGTGCGCGTGCGCGCGTGCGCGTCTGCGTGTGTGGTCATTTCGTGGTCCATGCGGCTCCAGGCCTCAGGTGGGCGCTACAGACACGAGCACGCTGTCGCTCTTCTTCCGCTCTCTGCTGCCCAGCTTCAACCTCCAGGTGAGTAGCGGGGAGGGAGGGAGGGAGGGGGGGCGCATGGTGTGTAGAGATCCCAGGGGAAGGCTTTGAAGGTTCTCCTCGCACAAAGCCAGCGCTGTGATCCCTGCGTCAAGTCATGTTGCGTTGTGACATTCTCCAGATTTAGTTTTTCTTCTCCTTTGTCAAATGTTATCATTGATCGTCTGAATGATGTATTTATTTCGGGTTAATTTGATGTAGACTGATACAGTGTACACAGACACACCGAGAACAGATGTCCAATGTAAGGATCATAGTGCTAATAGCGGATGCTAATTTGCAACAACCGTCCCTAGAAGGGGCTCTTGTGAAGAAAAAGAGATGCAATAAAGTGCCTAGTGAAGAAGATAAAGGAGATTACGTTTGCGAGGTTGCCGTGGATACACACAGGACTGAGATCGACCGCTTGATTTAGGGCAGATGTTTATCCGGTGGTTGTTGTGGTTAATCACAGAGGCTGTAGAACTGATTTGAGGTTGGATACGACATTCCGATTATTTACTTAATGAATAAGGGATAATGCTAATTAGGGCGTTGAGGCTTTTCTGTTTTGCCAAGAGATGTTTGCTCCGAATCCCCCTCGGTTTCCCCCAGGCGGCGTCAAAATGGTGAATAGCGGAGCTTTGAAGCAACGTGATCTCCTTATACATAGCCCAGGCAGACAATGATAACATTCATGGCCCCTGAAGAAAGTAATCTACAGTCTCAATTTTGATCAGGAAAAACAATAACCAACTGTAGGGAACAATAACCAACTGTAAAGCTCAAACTACCGAGAATGCAACAGCCTGGGTAAAATAAGGTTATTTTAAATCGGCAAGGGTTACACCCGTTCTCAGGTAGCCTTCTGATCACTGCTCTTATCTGACGCTCTCTGTGGATTAAACGTGTGCCGCTCTCTCTCGAATCGGACCAGCGTGTTCCTGAAGAAACAGAAGGGGCACCTCCTGGGCAACAAATGAATTTTCTTTGCAGTGTGCGCACCATTACCCCACGTCATTCCAACACTGCGTGTTACCTCCTATCCTGTCGAGGGGACCGGCTCCACAAAGCACAGGCACATATGGTGAAGTGCAAATGACCTCTAAAGACGTCAAGCGCTCCATTCCCCTCTTTAATAGTTAAAGAAACCGATTACCGTACTCCACTTGTTGCTATGACAAAAACTGTTAATGTGTGGTAGAAATATTACAATAATAATAATACATTTAATTTAGAGGCGCCTTTCAAGACACCCAAGGTCAAATATAACAAAAGCACAACACAAGCGAAGGAAAACATCACACATCAGCGTGACTGTTTAAATCTATGTTTATCTAGCAGCCGTTAGCCTTATGACCTCGACTCATCCCGACACACAGAACCATGTGGGATACAGGCTTACTTTGGATCTGCCAGTGGCATAGCAAAGGGCCCAACAGAATGAAAATGCATAGGCTGGTTGTGTACTTGCCAGTGGTTCTGACTGTCTTGTGCTCTAAATGTAGAGTTTTATTAAAGGTTACAAAAGTGTAGACTATCTTTATCTCAGAATCAAGTTAAAACTCGGAGCATGCCTTACTTATTCATGTGATTCATTGCAAAGGCACCTGGCAAATCTGATGCAATAACAATTCCAGCTGTGCACTGATTCACTGAGCCAGCAAGGCCACTCATTGGTGCCCCACAATCCCAGAGCCAGTGTTCTTCTGGATGCCCAGTATGTAGGAGACCCACGGGCGGTCCATAATGCACCAGCGTTCTGACCGGCCTCTTCATTTCGTTATCCAATTATAGGGAGGAAGATGTAGCAAATAATATGTAACGGAAGAGATGCCTTGATGTTTTTTCATCAGATACAATGATCCAATTCTCTGGGATTTTGAGTCCAAGCAAGTGAAATTAGGCGGCTGATATGATCCATGTTGTGAGAGTTTGATTCAACCCAAACACTAAGCAGCAGGGTTTCAGCCTTAAACGTTTCTCCCCCACGCCAATATGGCTCAGGAGAATTCGGTTAGATGGACAAATTGGTCATATTTTTGTTTTTGTATATCTGTATTGCATTTCTCACAAAAGAGTCATAAAATGACACAATAACGATGGCGGTTGTATTCGAATGCATTCAAGCGTTGGTGTGTGTGTGTGTGTGTGTGTGTGTGTGTGTGTGTGTGTGTGTGTGTGTGTGTGTGTGTGTGTGTGTGTGTGTGTGTGTGTGTGTGTGTGTGTGTGTGTGTGTGTGTGTGTGTGTGTGTGTGCGCGACGTGTGTGCGTGTGTGCGTGCATGCATGTACATGTTCATGCATGTGATTGTGTGTGTGTGTGTGTGTGTGCATGTTCATCTGGAGCATGTGATCGTGTGTGTGTGTGTGTGTGTGTGTGTGTGTGTGTGTGTGTGTGTGTGTGTGCATGTTCATGGTCATGCATGTGATTATGCGTGCATGCGTGCGTGCATGTTCATGCATGTCATGTTGTGTGATTGTGCGTGTGTGTGTGCGTGCGTGCGTGCGTGCGTGCGTGCGTGCGTGCGTGCGTGCGTGCGTGTTTGCGTGAGTAGGGTGGGCCCAGGCCCGAGGAGGAGCAGGAGGTGGCCCAGGCGGGCCGGGAGCTGTACCCAGAGGTGAACCGCCTCATGGTGGCCATGAGGGACGTGCTGGCCAACATCCAGTTCCAGGAGCCGCCCCGGGACGACCACCCCGACCGGGACGAGGAGGAGTGGAACTGACCTGCAATAAGGGGCGAGGAAGGAGGAGGGCACTACACCTGGATGAAGGGGAACCGATCAAGCTTTTATATAGAACAGACCTAATTATGAGCACCGTGATGGGGTGTTGTTTTGTTTTCCCTCTAATCATCACACGTATCAAAAAGCAAAATAAATAAAACTGCGCTCTCAACGTTCTCCGCGGTGGTTTTTGTTTTCCTGGTGAATATGGGGTCTCGGTTGTGATGTGATTATTGTGTGATTATGTATTTTAGACCACTGTTTTGTTTTGTTTGACTGTTTTACTAGCTGAAGCAATTTTCCAGGTCATGAGTGCTTTATGAAGCTTTTGGCTATAGTTCTGGTCTACGCGCCTTCATTCACGTCACAATCCAGAGTGATGCTGCCATGGGTTTACCAGCTCCTTATGTACACCTATGCTTTACGCACCATCACAAAGAAAGCACACAGCTGGGTTTCCTTGTAAAAGCATCCTACAGACTCCTCGAAAGCCACTCTGCCTGGCAACTCATTTTCAGTCAAGGTGAATTCCAAGTGCCTTTCAAGCGCAGTGACAACTGAGATGCTGACCAGCTGCAGACACGTCACGGGGACACGCACACAAAGACAAAAACACACAATCACTTGGTGTGGAAAGTGGTGGGCATGAGGGTTAAGATGAAAAATACTTTTTAGAACCGGTCTTCAACATCTGTGATTTTAGGTTGATGGGGGTGGATCGGTATGAGGTCGCACAGTGTCAACAATACGTCAACATTCAGCACTATGTCAATCTAACAATAATAATAATAATAATAAATGAAATTGATATAGCGCTTAATATGGTACTCTAAGACGCTTTACATATTGCCCTATCACAACTATGTAACAGACATATAATAAGACAGACTAGGATAAAGAAAAACAGGTTAAACATGAAGAATAAGGTGGGAGTTGTTAGGTGGGGAAGGCTAGTGTAAAAAGGTATGTTTTGAGGGCAGATTTGAAAGAAGAGAGGGTTGGAGAGACTTTGATGTGGGAGGGGAGTGAATTCCAAAGGGTGGGGGCAGCAGCTGAGAAGGCCCGATCACCCCAAGTCCGGCGCTCAGTCCGTGGAACTTGTAGCAGGTTTGCAGAGATGGACCTCCAGGAATCGGTAGGGGGCGTGGTGATGGAGGAGGTCAGCAAGGTAGTGGGGGGCTAGGCTGTTGAGGGCCTTGTAGGCGATGAGTAAGATTTTGAAGTTGATTCGTTTAATATGAAGCCAATGGAGTTCAGGGAGGACAGGTGTGATGTGTTCTCAATGCCATTATCACATCTGCTGTTGAAAGCTCAAATGCATGTCGTTCAGCCCAGATATCATAAGACATATCACTGCCCTAGAATAGAGACAACCGGAGGAACAACGCCTCAAAGTAACCCAGAGGCAGCAGCAGCACTCTGAGGTACATGTTAACTGGGGGCCCCGCCTCTGGGGGACCGGCCTCTGAAGGACCGGCCTCTGGGGGACCGGCCTCTGAAGGACCGGCCTCTGGGGGCCCGCCTCTTGGGGACCGCCCTCTTGGGGACCGCCCTCTGGGGGACCGGCCTCTGAGGGACCAGCCTCTGGGGGACCGCCTCTGGGGGACCGCCTCTGAAGGACCGCCTCTGGGGGACCGCCTCTGAGGGACCGGCCTCTGGGGGCCCTTCTCTGGGGGACCGGCCTCTGGGGGCCCGCCTCTGGTGGACCGCCTCTGGGGGACCGCCTCTGGGGGAACGCCTCTGGGAGATTGGGCCCGGCCTGGACCACGTTCATGCCACCTGAAAAAACTTGAACTAAACTCACTTCGGAATTGAAACACGAATCCTGATTCTTCTGACAAATGTACTTATTGTAAGTCGCTTTGGATAAAAGCGTCAGTTAAATCCCCTAAAAGTAAATGCAAATGTAAATGTTAAGTTATTCGACTGCAGTTTTATAGTGAAAGGCTTATTGGATGATGTGTAGCTTACCTGTCAGGTGGGGAGACTGCGGTACCTTTTCAGTGGTCTTATGATGTTCTTACCGAGTTTACCTCTCTGTTTTGGTATTTCCCCTTCAAAACCGCCAAATGTATAATAACTTTATTCAGATAATATCTGATTCAATTCCTTTATATTAAGGCTATCACATGTTTGGTTTACTCTTTTAATTTGGTAATATGAATAACAAAGTCACAGGGTTCAAAATGCTGATGAGATAAGCAAAGCCACACACGCACACACACACACACACACACCCACACACACACACACACACACACACACACACACACACACACACACACACACACACACACACACACACACACACACACACACACACACACACACACACACAACAAATAAATGAAAAAAGAACAAACGCACACGTATAGACCTATTAATTTCTTAGTCTCAGACAATCTTTAATCTTTAAAATTATAAATAGGCCTGAAAGCAATCATAATTTGGGGGTGGGTAAAATATTGTATACATTTTATATTCTACCTATTTCACTTCATTAATCGAATTGCTATGCAGCCCTTGTCACGAACATGTCCCCCTCATTTTGGATTCTAAAGGGTTTAAGAAATGACATTGTGTCAATAATGATGCAACATTATATTGCTCTGTTAATTAATGGGAAAATGATCTAGCGAACTATGTCCTTTTTGAACAGTCTGGTTTCAGAATGCGTTGCGCCAAACCTTGCGTAAAACCATCGGTCACAATGCCTTGAGAGCGCAGACTATTCCAGATTAATCACCATCACACACACATTAAGCCTATAGGGCTACGGTTTCATGGTCTGAGTTTGATACGGAGACTCTGGGCTTCGTAAATTCATTACAATGTTTGCAGTAATCGGTCTGCAAAGCAATAAGTTGGCTGTGCGCTTGAGAGGAGGGGCCATATAAAGTACTAAAGCAGAAACTGCTACTTTGTCCGTTTTAGAACAAGTACATGGAAACGGACGCTTCCTTTGATACGAGACTATTCACACATCACCACCTCAATGAAGAATACCCTCTAAATGAGTTATGGGGTTGGATGGGATTTACCTTTTTTCCTAGTGGATGAACCCTGAGTGGACTTATTTGGCCACATTTTGGACTGACTATGTTCATGTTTTTAGTGTTGATTGATCTGCGAGAAGCTTTTTGACACCCCAGGAGCCCAAACTGCTCCTTAACCAACTCATATCAGGACTGATTCCTTCACCATATGAGACATCATGTATTTATTCTACACAGCCTATCTCTTTGCGGAGCCTTAAGGTACAGTGTGTTGATTATATTCTGTGTTCTCAGTTGAGTGTTCTAAACGGAGCCATCCTCTAATTAACTAATTAGCCCGTGTGGCACAACTGATCGTGTACATTTGACCAGTTCAGAGGCGCACTATCTCGGACTGGAAAGAAAATAAGTTGTATCCAGTCAAAGAAAGCAGGCAGTCACCAACTGGATTTCGGAGACAATCATGGGCAACCATTCGCACAATCTCCTGACTCTGCACCACATTGAGCTGAGCCAGTCCACGTACATGGAGAACGGCACCATCACCAACGCCACGGACGCGGAGTCCAACTCCCTGGGCTGCGTGCAGATCCGCATCCCCCAGGAACTGTTCCTCACCCTCGGGCTCATCAGCCTAGTCGAGAACATCCTGGTGGTGCTGGCTATCTTCAAGAACCGCAACCTGCACTCGCCCATGTACTACTTCATCTGCTGCCTCGCCGTGTCCGACATGCTCGTGAGCGTCAGCAACGTGGTGGAGACAATCTTCATGCTCCTTAACGACCACGGGCTGCTGGACGTCCACCCGGGCATGCTGCGACACCTGGACAACGTCATCGACGTCATGATCTGCAGCTCGGTGGTGTCCTCGCTGTCGTTCCTGTGCGCCATCGCGGCGGACCGTTACATCACCATCTTCTACGCGCTGCGCTACCACAGCATCATGACCAGTCAGCGCGCGGTGGCCATCATCGTGCTGGTGTGGCTGGCCAGCATCACCTCGAGCATCCTCTTCATCGTGTACCACACGGACAACGCCGTGATCGTGTGCCTCATCACGTTCTTCTGCATCACCTTGGTGTTCACGGCGGTGCTCTACCTGCACATGTTCATCCTGGCCTACTTCCACTCGCGCCGCATCGTGACCTTCCACAAGAGTCGCCGGCAGGCCACGAGCATGAAGGGAGCGATCACGCTCACCATCCTGCTCGGTGTGTTTCTCCTGTGCTGGGGCCCTTTCTTCCTCCACCTCATCCTCATCCTAACCTGCCCCACGCGCCCCTTCTGCAATTGCTTCTTTAGAAATTTTAATCTTTTCCTCATTCTTATAATATGCAATTCTCTCATCGACCCCCTTATATACGCCTATCGGAGCCAAGAGCTTAGGAAAACGTTAAAAGAGCTGGTTCTCTGTTCTTGGTATTTTGGCGTGTAACAACATTTATTTGCATAAAGCACCATACTATTTCGAATCCCTTCTTTTGTAAACACTCGTATGAACACTGTTCAATGAATCACCAGTTGAGGCAAAGCTGTCACTGCCATTTGCCCTGGCCCCTCTCTAATGTAAATTAAACACCAACCTCTCCGTCTGTCCGTCTGTCTGTCTGTCTGTCCGTCCGTCCGTCCGTCCGTCCGTCCGTCCGTCCGTCCGTCCGTCCGTCCGTCCGTCTGTCTGTCTGTCTGTCTGTCTGTCTGTATGTGTCTGTCTGTCTGTTAATCAATCTATCTATCCATCCATCCATCCCTCTATATATGCATCTATCTAACCACTAGCAAAAAAGAAAGATCTGTCTGTATAGAAATGTAGATCTACAGACAGATATTTAGATAGATACATCTTTGTCTATCTTTCATTCTATCAGTCAATCTATCTATATATATATATATATCAGAGTGTAAAACCCTTGTAGAACTGCACAGCAATGATCGTTATTAGGTGGCAACTGTAATTTAATTCCAAAATGCGATTTAAGGATCAAATAATAAATGTGTAAAATATAGAACGATGAACAAGACTGTTATTGTTCTCGTTTCACCGTCCCCAGACAGTTTTCCATAAGCTGCTTTTTAAACCAAACAACGTTGACATGACTAACAGGAGCATATTGTTTTTGTTGTGACTCACTGTAAAGTAGGCATACCTTCTGTACAGTAACTGTATATTTGAAGTACGCAGGAATGGTCTGATATTTATTGATGAGACAATATGACGAGCCTAATACTGTATGAATCACTGTTGTGTTTGCTGTTTGCTATAATATCAATGGAACAGTCTTATATTGCAACCTATAAAAGGATGGATTAGCCTGTTTATAGCATCTAAACAATAAATGTTAGTTCCTCACGTTTTATCTGTTGAAACCTAAAGGATTAATACCTATAACAAAACCTTTATAACAACTCACTAACCCCCCATATCTTTTATGGGGTGGTATAGATAATAAAGCTCATCAAGATAAGCTGAAGTTGTAATCATTTTATTTTCAATTGATAATATGTCAGGCATAGCATATGGAAAGGGAAATAAGAAAGGGAAAAGCAAAGTGTAGAAGAGGAAAATGTGATGGGATATGAATTTATGGCTACTGTATTTGTTTGAAGGAGGAATTGCATTCCTCATTCCCTCACTCAAGCGAAAGCCCTGCAATCAAAACCGTTTGGCAGTTGCACTTAATTATGGCTTAATTAAATGCCTTAGGTCTGCTTGAAAGAAAAAATGGAATGATGAATCCGGTCATGAGACTTAAACTAGCTGTAGCAAATTTGAGTTGCAAAACAGAAGCATCTTTGATTCTATGAAACAGGGGCACTAGTTTAACTGTTTTTAGACCTAGACAATGCTTCGAGGCATCTTGGATCCTTATCTCTGCACTAAGAACAAATCATTCACAACTACACACACACACAACTACACACACACACACACACACACACACACACACACACACACACACACAGACACACACACACACACACACACACACACACACACACACACACACACACACACACACACACACACACACACACACACACACACACACACACACACACACACACACACACACACGCACACACACACACACACACCATTTTTTCCACGTGTGTGTATGTGTGTGTGTTTATAAAAAAAGTCTGTTTTCTAAAACCTATCGGCCTCTTTCTGCTTCAAATAGATCCCCTGTCATGGCCCAAAATGTAATTTTGGACCAGTGAGGAAATGTAATAAAGTCCCTTATGTAATAAAACACAATTATGTATTTTATAACGTTATCACGCAACATTTCCCCCTATAATTTAGTCAATTATTATTTGATTGAGCATTCATTGCATTACAGGCTGGCAACTATTCATGTCAATATAATAAAGATTGATAGAAATGTGTGATATACATTTTGAAAAGGGTTAATAACTTCATTACATAGAATGGTTACCATTCTAGGTAAATTAAACAGTACATTACATTCAGCAAAAAATAATTATATTCTATAATTTATTTTATTTTTTCGATTACTTTGGAATATATGTCGAATATATATATTTCGGTATTTCATGGGTGTACTTATGTGTATAGGCCTAGGCCTACTTATTTGTGTAATGTACACTGTACATCATTTATCCTGATTTTCAATTTTACAGATTTGGAGAAATTGAGAATTCCTCCATACCACTATTTCCATCAGGTTACTTGATAAGCAACAGACATGCACTGTGACTTATGTAAAGCAGAACAGATCATAGCATGCTATTCACTCTGACTTACGTAAAGCAACTCAAACCATAGCACGCTGTGACTTATTTAAAGCGGCACAGACTAGTGCGGTCAAAGCACTAACATCAGATACCCCCAATTATTCCATGGTCTGGGGGAATACTCGATTCTGATTGGCTGCAGGGTGTGCATTAACCCCTGATATACGGACACCTGCTAAGTAGTTCCAGTCAAATTGTCTGTTCAGCCTTCAAAACGAGAGCTGGTATATTGTGAAAAATGCAACTGTAATCAGAAAACGCGGCTATATGCTATAGTCCCTCTGGTATCTATGGTATAAAGGCTGGGACGGATTTCGAATTATAAATATGTATAATGCCTGACGTTAGCTCTCTGGCTCATAGCTGAGCAGACTAGAATACCTCCCATTGCCAAGTCGTACCTTAGGTCCGGACCAGGCAAATGGGTTGTTATTATGTTGTTACCTAGGAAACATATTTTGGTTTAGGACTATAACACCAACACCAACATCAATATTTGGAATAGGTTAAATATTGCAAAAAGCCTGATGGGCCTTAATACTTTGCAGCAGTTGCTAAGCCTTATTTTGAAACAAGATTTATTACTAATGGACTCTAGAAGACTATTTTAAAACAATGATTTTCTCCCTGAAGGCCATGTCAGGGATGCGTTCTGGATGAGCGTGTTATGATGTGCAGGTCAGCTATGTTAAACGCATTCCACTCCCACAATAAGGCCTTTACTATTTAGACACAGCCAATACCTTAACTTAAGTATGCATGCTTTCAAGGCAGCATCTATGGACAACATTGTAGGCCTGGTGATTTACGACCTCATGTGAGGTGTTCTACGTATGTGAAACAGCACCAACCCCTGGATAAAGAGGTTGTGATGCCAAGACTGTAACTCAAAGGCAAGTGATATAACTGAATAGACATCCGAAAGGCCAAACTTCTGTATCTGAGTTATTAGAAACTCGTGTGTGTTATTTTTATATGGCAGGTCTCGCTACGGCACGTGAATTGCTGTGAAGAAACCTGGACATCACTCTATCCCGGGACAGGTATAATATTCCCGGACGCCAGGATAAACACTGGACCCCCGTGAAGTTGTAAACATAACCCCGGAAAGATGACTTGGTAGAGCTATTCTTGATGAATATCCGCAGTCTCAAAATAAGGACGATAAAGGAGCAAGCAATCGCCTTTGCGCTCAAAGACACCCTCAGGGCCCGGTTCGGATATGACAGCGTAGGAAATGCTTTCAAAATAAAAGTTATTATCATGCGCTCCCCTCGGGCTAGGAGATCAGTCACATGCTGCTGCGGGACCGACCGAGAGCAGAGCGAGAACACAACGGAACAGAAGGCCTTTATGGAGCTCAACACACCATCCCTTTCAGAGACTCACATGTGTAAAAGTATTTGCTCTGTATCAAAGCTTACATGACACCCCTTTTTCAATTCTTGTTTCTACAAATATAAACATGTGAACTTAACCTCAGTGTTAATTTCCCCTTATCTTCCTGCCTTAGGAAATATTGTTAGACCGTATTGACTTCGAAGTGGTCCTACGTTACTTACTCGATATCTTTCCCAGTATTTGGACATAGGACGTTGTCATGCTCATGTTAATTTGTTTAATTGATCGTTATTCTTTTTATTAAATCTAATAAGATGCGACGGCATCTTTCAATCAAGTTGTCTTAGGTGCATCCTCTTGTACTAGGCTATGCAGAATAGGCCAATAGAGGCACTGCACTGTAGACTTCAGCAAACAAGAAGCACGTTGAGAGTTTGGCAGAATGACATAGGGACAAACAGAATCATTTCTGTTTCCTAGACCTAGAGGGATTGACAGGGTGTCGACAAGAAATCCTTTTGTATAGCCACAGGAAACATGACGTTGTGTGCCAATGTTTCATCCTGTTCCACAAAATAGTCATTTTTCTAACACACTAACTATAGCCTACTTGAAAATCTGCACTCACATCCAAATGCTCACACGCACCTCCTCCAAAGGCATATGGTTTACGCCTTTTATGCAGTACTATTCATTCCAAATTGTGGCACATAAGTACCAATTGCATATTTGATTGCCAAAGTGATCAATAAACCCTCTCTACTTTAGTACGGCCTCATGTCCACATCTCCATTTCTCCTTGCGCCTCATGTCCACCAGATGGCGCTGGTTCGCCTTCTTCTTTCCCGAAGGAAAAACAAACCGTGGTCGAGAAGATAGTGATGTTGCAGATGCCAAATGACAAAACGCCGTCTTGACAGTGCTCGCTGTTGTTACACTGGTGTAGTCCACACGGAAACATATCCGAAAGGACACCGTCGACATGCTTTGTGCTGAGTGAGAGCCACCCTACGGTAAGATGGGACTGCTGTGGTGAAACAGTGGTCACGTTAGCTCCCAACGTTATCAACACAGAGCCACGGCTAGCCCCGGCTAGTTAGCGTTAGCTGCTGTCTGTTTTGATCTCGCTTCTGATTTTTCTACCGCCTATCATACGGTTATTTTTGGGGGAAATGTGTAACATTGGTATGCAATGGCAAGCATTAATTGGTGATGTTTGGTGCTAAATGCTAGTAGCACTAGCTTGACAAAGTCCAGCATCGCCGGAGAACCCTGGGATCTGATTGGTTGAGGTCAGTGGTTCGATGGCCGAGACTCAAGCCTGCTGGATCGATAAGGCAGCCTGCTGGATCGATAAGGCAGCCTGCTGGATCGATAAGGCAGGGTCCTGTTATTCAATAGTGGGACATTTGTTAGTTGGTGAGACTCGTGAAGGAAAACCTCTTGGCGTATTAGATTATCAACATCTGGACCTGATCTATAGGTTAGATATGACCTGATGATTACCTAATATTCCCACTTGGGTGGTTAATTGAGGTTGTTGAACGAGTTAGGAGATAACAGCAACGGGTTAAGGGATTGATTTGAATTAAACCAATCCAATAACAATTTGGATTATAAAGCATCAAGAGGCTTAATCAAAAGAGTGATAAGAAAATGGTCTTCCATCAAAGCAAGCTTAATCAATACACCTAGATAGATATTAGTCTAATTCCAATGGCGTTGATAATAACTAACCCTGCTAACCTTTAAATATAAGAAGTAACTTGCTTAATGTTGATACCTTATTAATAACGATTTAGACCAAACCAACCCCTGGACATGCGCCCGGGCAACCGTACATTAAAACTGACCACAAATGCTGCACAGTCAGACATATATATAAACCTGTCTAAATAAGTGGGTCAGCTGTTCAAGACGAGTGCAGAGCGAGGCATTTCACTGGCTGCAGAGGTGGCGAATGCTGTCACACACTATGGAACAGGGATCCTGGAACAGAGAGAAGACCAGGGTCATGGGGCACACACACCTCAAATGGATCACCTAATGCAATCATACTTTAATATCATAGTTTTATTTTGTGTTGCAGACATTACAAACAAGGACTTACATTATACAAAACTGTTATTCCACTGTCATCCAACTATACAGTCTGTGAAGGGGTTTCCTGGATTGATGCGGGAGCCCTTTAGTGGCCCACAACCTGATAATAACCTCCATTGATCAACAATAACGGTCGCAGCCCTACATCTATAACTGTTTGTCTGTGTTTCTCTTCAAGATGTAGTCATTGAGATGGCATATGACGAGAAACTCGCCAGTTTTCGACAAGCCCGCCTCAACCCCTTTGACCGTGGTGAGGAAGAGGATGGAGCCGAGGACGGCAAGATACCTCCACGCCTGGGTGAGACTCGTTAGCGCCCTCTAGTGGGAAGCACAGGGAGAAGCACCCTCCAGCTTTAATACTGCCTACGCCTTCATGTGAACCGGGCCTGAATCATGCCCTTTAAATCAAGCAGGCCTCTTTTACTCTGAGGGAGTGAGTGTTCATTTTACTTTCACTATTCGGCAGCCGCTTTTATGAAAAGCATCTTAATGGGGAATTTAGATAAAATAAGCCGAATTATCCTATCCTGCTCTTCCTGTCTTTTCTTCTGTGAAAACCTGACATTGTCATTGGACCCAGTTGTCCTGTGTTTGAACCATGGTTTCAACTGATGTTGCGCCCCGATTAAGTCAGACCATGATTAACCCATTTAAGATGGCTTCAACCATGGTTTCAGCTTTACTTTGTGCTGCTCTGAAATTGTAGTTCTACTTATCAAAAGAAGTCCCCCTGGGTTAACTCGGACTATCTCTCAACACAACACAATTAGCGAGATAAATGCTAAACGGGATGTGAAATAGATGTTATATTATTTAAATTTGTCCAAGCACTTTTCATACCATGAATCCAGATTTTCTCATTGCAATATACATCGCTGAATAGCTGAATGGAGAATACTCCATATATTTGGTGATTATTGTTAATTGCCCTTTCCGTGCATCAGCATATCTATTGCTAAAATGGTGGATCTGATCTAAAAATATAGACTTGGATTCGACCTTAGAGCTAATGTCTAGCGATCATCTGTTGACTCGTGTTTGTGGCAACAAATTGGAGGCAGAAGTGGAATGTTGCGAGGGGGGGAAGTGAAAGAGATGAACATGTCTGAATCTCTCGCTCTACTTGTCAGTCGGCTGGAGTATCACTGAGGAACTGTAATCTCTCGACATGTTTTCTGTAGAGCTGTATACAGGTATAGCGACACAAATTTGTATACCTTTTCAAAGTAAGATACTTTTATACTTTTATTATTCTTTATTTGATTGGCTTGTAGTGGACTCGTAAGTATTCACTTTATGGCATTATAGAGCGAAATCAATACAGTTGAAAATCTAAAATTGCACTTTCAATAGCACTATTGAATCTGTTGGCTATCGGAGAGGCTATCTGTTCTGCTTGACTGTGCCTGTCTGTGTGAAACAGATTTTGTTTTGCCGCTTTGCTCCCGACTCATTACTGACCAATAAGGGCTTCTCTCCTCTGATTGGCTCAAGGAATCTTTCTTGGAGAGGCCTAAGAAGCGAGAGAGAGGTGCCTTTTTTGTGTATTCCTGCTTTAAACATAATGTGTTTAAGATTAAGGCAGAAAAAATCTTAAGGTAAATAGTTTACATACAACTGAAAGTAGTCCTACATCATTTTAAACTACAGGTCTCCGAAAACAAACTCTGAGGAAGCTTCAGCTTGTTCAGAATGCTGCTGCTAGAGTTCTAACAAAGACCAAAAAATTTGAACATATTACACCAATTCTGAAATCGTTACATTGGCTTCCTGTAGGTCAGAGAATTGATTTTAAAATCATGTTGCTAACCTATAAATCCCTGAATGGTTTAGGCCCAAAATATTTAACTGAAATGCTTCCACTACATAAGCCTTCTAGACCACTAAGATCCTCTGAGACCAATCTGTTCATTATCCCCAGAGTAAACACGAAACATGGGAAAGCAGGATTTAGTTACTATGCAACAAATAGCTGGAATATACTCAGAGGATTTAAGACTTGCCCCAACTCTGAGCACCTTTAAAACAAGACTGAAGACTTTTATGTTTGCTTTAGCTTTCTGCTAAATCTTAAATACATTGCACTTTCTAAAAAGCTTTTTTAACTTTGCCTTTATTTTCTATTTTAATACTAAAATGCCTTTTTAACTTTCTATTTGACCCATTTCTTTGCATGCGTTTTCTTTTACTTATCTATTATTTTATTTTATCGTATGACAATGTTTATATGTGAAGCAAGAGTCTGCCTTGTGTATGAGTCTGCCTTGTGTATGAAAACTGCTATATTAATAAAGTTGCCTTGTCTTGCCTAGCAGCAGATCCTAACGGTAATGCAGTCGGAAAACAAAGCACAGAGAGAAACCTGTGGGTCGTCCTTCCTTATGGGTGTGCATTAAGCACCTCTAATCCCTCCCCCAACAGCCTTACGTAATTAGTGGCCTTCCTCTCCAACCTCCTCTGTGATTTGTCGCAGTCCACTCTTGAGCAACCGCAGTCACGTGGCAGGAGTTACACTTTGCCCGGCCGACCGCTCTCCCAAGTTGTGCCTCCTGAGAGCGGTGCGTGAGGCTTGCGTTCTGCTCCACTTTCAGAGGCCAAGTCGGAGCTGTACTGCTCCGAGGCTCGGACGCACGGCTCAGAGCGCGCCATGGACCTGGGCTTAGCCGAGGACCACTTCTCCAGGCCCGTGGTAAGCAGTGCCGTTCATTGTCCTATACTGAGCGCGGTGAACGTATAATGCAGTGCTTGAGTGACTGCGTGTTAGCCTGGCTGTTGCCAGACCAAGCTCAATCGTCGATTGCAGGTTGGTGTGGGGAGGCTGTTGTCATTGGTCTTGTACAAACGACTCTGTATGCAAATTGGCTGCTTGCCGTGATGAACCAGCCAAAGGAGCGCCAAGGGGAAAAGCCAGCTTGGTGATTGGCTTCCGCAAAAGCGTATCGGAGGCGGAAAGAAATGTATTGCACCTCTGCAGACCCTTCTACAGGGCGAATTCAAATCGCCGGCAGAATGGGCTGGGGGTACCCAGTCTAACTGCGTGTGTGACCAGCTGACCCCCCCCCCCCCCCCCCCCCCCTGGTTCCCAGGGTTCCTTGGTGGCCTGCGACGTGGAGCACCTAGAGCAGGCCATCGAGGAGTGCAAGCGGCTGATCCTGGAGCTGCCCGAGCACTCCGAGCGACAGAAGGACACGGTGGTCAAGCTCATCCACCTGCGGCTCAAGCTTCAGGAGCTCAAGGTGCGGAGGAGGAGAAGGAGGAGTAGTACGGGTGACTGAGCTGTGATGCGCATGTGAGGAACCTCTTGTTCCTCACACGCCCCCCACCTGGGGGAACTCGCAGCTCCTTGGTTAAAGAGTAACCGAATAGGAGAAGCTGTGAATCAAGAAACGATATGTAGGTAGAGCAGGGTTTAAACTTTTTTTTTTTGAAGCACATTTTTATTGCAGGGGGAAATCGAGTTTAGTGCTATCGGATCCACTTTGCTAGTGAGATGTTGAGTCTAGGAGCCTTTTAACAGCTCTTGACTATGCTTCAAAGCAATGTTATTTATGCATTTGTCGGACCAGGCAAATGTCGGCTCCATCTGCAGGCCCTGGGGAAACGTTCAAAAAGCCTGTTATATGAGCCAGTAGAGAGTTCTGCTACATCATCCTATGTGGTCTAAATGAACGAAACAAGGGTTTGTTCTTGGTTCTGAAGCTCACTGTAATAATGCGAGTACACTAAAATGATCACTGGTCTTGATAGTCCTTCTTTGGTCGTTATTTGTTCCTTCATCCCAAATCTCTTCATGGAACTTGTTAACAGTTTAACCATACATAGATATCACGTGAAATAGTCAAACTGCCCAAGGCCAAAGTTAAAGAACGTGATCTTATTGCCTCCAAAGTTCAAAGAAAACGGATACAGAATAATGACAAAATGCTGCATGTACGAAGGCATCATCTTTGAAACTGGGATTATACTTTTTGGTTCTGGCCAATGGGTGTTTTAGGAATGACAGGAGACCATCTGATCACGTGACATCACATTCTGTTCTGCCCCACGAACCACTATGGTTCTCGAGACACTCATCTATTTCCTGAAATAACAATGTAATCGGGGCCAAGCAAGGACTGAGTGGTAGTTGATGACTTCACTGGGACAATCAGGGACAGCATCGTAGTTGATCTGACAAAACAGTAACGGCGGCTCCCGAAACAAAACCTTTAGTAGAGTAAACCAAGCCATTATTTATTAAACAGAATCAAGAGCAGCACAAGCAGAGTTTCTCTGTGGAAAATACCTTTTGGCTCTTCTTCTGACCTGTAATCTTACGCTGATTGGCTAAGGGGCTTGTCTGTCAATGCAAGTACTCCCGCCCACTGACATCGGCTCCAGCCAGCGGTCCAGACTGAACCGCGTAGCCAAAGAAACATGTCTGGTGTGGCGTGATCAGGGCGGTCTCCAGGCTAGTCTCCCGTGTGTCTGACTTGTGTGGGCGGTGGCCTGGCCCTCTCTAGGAGCCAGAGGAGGAGGAGCCTAACCTCCGGGTGCTGCTGGAGCACCGCTTCTCCAAGGAGAAGAGCAAGAGCGTGAAGCAGACCTGCGACAAGTGCAGCGCCATCATATGGGGCCTTATCCAGACCTGGTACACCTGCACAGGTGAGCCCCCTGCACACCTCACAGGTTATTATGGGAAGTCGGGAAATGAGGATGAAGACTCTAGGTAGCAATTATGAACTGATCGTAGTTGTAATGTGTCAATGCTTACTTTAATGCTTCATAACTTTGTCGTGGATTTTCCTTAAGAAGTATTGAAATATTCCCTGATAAGTCAATATATTTCTGAAACGTGTCGAGTTTATTTAATGGGTTCTCGTTAACTAAGTGAGTAACTAACAGTAACTCTGAGTGTAGTGTAGCGGTGGACCGGAGTGCACCTGTGTGCGATGCCGGGCTATTAAAAACCACGAGTGACGTCAAATCCGTTCTTTGTGTGGGTTCCTTCTCAGGTTGTTACTACCGTTGTCACAGCAAGTGCATGAACCTGATCAACAAGCCCTGCGTGAGGTCAAAGGTCAGCCACCAGTCGGAATACCAGCTCAGCATCTGCCCGGAGATCGGCCTGGACCGGCAGGACTACCGCTGTGCCGAGTGCCGGACGCCCGTATCCCTGAGTGAGTACAGACAGAGAGCGCGCAGTACAGACTGACAGCATGTAGTACAGACAGACACCACGCAGTACAGACAGACACCACGCAGTACAGACTGACAGCATGTAGTTAAGACAGACACCACGCAGTACAGACAGACAGAACGCAGTACAGACAGACAGCACGCAGTACAGACAGACAGCACGCAGTACAGACCGACAGCACGCAGTACAGACCGACAGCACGCAGTACAGACCGACAGCACGCAGTACAGACCGGCAGTACAGACAGACAGCACGCAGTACAGACAGACGGAACGCAGTACAGACGGAACGCAGTACAGACAGACAGCACGCAGTACAGCACGCAGTACAGACCGACAGCACGCAGTACAGACGGAACGCAGTACAGACAGACGGAACGCAGTACAGACAGACAGAACGCAGTACAGACAGACAGAACGCACGCCGTCTCCCTGAGTGAGTACAGACAGACAGAACACAGTACAGACTGACAGAACACACGCCGTCTCCCTGAGGGCGTACAGACAGACAGAACACAGTACAGACTGACAGAACCCACGCCGTCTCCCTGAGTGCGTACATAACACACTGATGGCTTTTCATGTTCAAATGTCATGTATCGCATACAATCAGATAGATTATATAGATGTTATATTAGGGCTGTGCGATGAATCAAGTGTTTTTTTGGAAAGAAATGCTGAATAAATACATTTTCCAACTCCAAATAGTCATTTGAATAATCTTGATTTCAATTTTGACCAAAATAATCGTGATCATAATTTTTTCCATAATCGAGTAGCGTTACGTTAAAAAGGATTTTTCGGAAGTAAAGCCGCTGTATCTCGATATTACGAACTAAAACTGCAGCTGCTTATAGGTCGATTTTGCAAAGATAAAGAAGAAAAGAAACTGCAGTTTTCATTGATTTGCATCCGATTGATAAATCTTCAAGTTACTAATGCCGTCGCGAGGTAATGCCCATATGCTCATTTACCGTCGAGTTTAGCGAGTAAAAGAAAACAGTCTAGAAATAAACATTGTCATCATTTCATAACCAAGTCAAAAACAAGGAAGACACAATATGCTCTCAGTCCATGAACGATTATTTAGAGCCTCTAAATGCGTCTGAAAGAATCGCTTGCAAAATAAAAGATGCCTTGTTTTCTTAATCTGGCAAAAAGTTCAGGGTTTTACTGGAGCCTTAAAATGCGTTACCTCCAATCAATCACGAGCGCTTCCTCAACCATCAGGTGACCGGCAACACGGAACACCACAAGGAACATGGAAAGACTATGTAACGCCAGCATTGGGCGAATATGTGTGATAAGATACCACTTATACTAAGGAGGGGCTTATTTGAGTATTTTGTAACATAAAGCCCAATTTTTCCGCTCCTGCGGCTTAAAGAAAATGCAGCTCTATTTTTGAAGGCCTTATTAAGTAGTGTAGTGATTTTTGGATCAAATCGATTTTTGGCATATCCGCTCAAACTCCGGTTTGGTGTGTAAACAGCTGTGTTTGCTGCTCCATATAGTACATTTTAGTTATCAGATTTTTCTAGGGTTACCTCAAAGCAGCGATGTAGTACGCTGTCATCATGTTTGGTTTCATGTCCTGTCCCGTCCTGTCCTGTAGGGGGCGTTCCGAGCGAGGCACGCCAGTGTGATTACACAGGCCAGTACTACTGCAGCACGTGCCACTGGAACGACACTGCCATCGTCCCTGCCCGGGTCATTCACAACTGGGAATTTGAACCACGCAAGGTACCCGGGCTGACACACTGGGCCTGTCATACTGGGCCTGTGACACTAGGCCTGTCAAACTTGGTTGTCAGACTGGGCCTGTGACACTGGGCCTGTGACACTGGTCTGTCACACTGGGTTAGGGTTAGAGTCACACTGGCTTCTCACACTGGGCCTGTCAAAGCATGCGTGTTCGTTTTGAATCGCTCTTCAAATCGCGATTCTAAAAAAAGAGGAAGAGGAATGTTATCTCCTTCCAGACAGACGGGTGTGGCTGTGGATAAACAAGATATGCAGACGACCTTTCTCAAAAGCACCGCCGGGGCCGATGATATGATGATATGAAGGACCCAAGTAACCTCTTCCCCGATTAATGTCAGTGCTCGCTGGATCAGCCAGAAACTACAACAAATGTATCTGTGTGTGTGGAGCTATTGGGGAATTGAAGTCACTTTGTCACCCCGGCCTCCCATCTTTTGAGACGGGCCCGACAGGATTAGTATGTTCCTGCAATAGAGGTGGCTGCGGTTAGTATTCAAATCTATAAATAAACTAGGGTCCTACCTCGAGTGCTGGAACATACTATTTACCAGCAGGGACCTCTAAACATGTCCTTTCACAATAGCCTTTTAACACTGTGTGACGTTGCCTTCACATTTCCTGGAGGAAGATACAAATGGTGTGTGTGTGTGTGTGTGTGTGTGTGTGTGTGTGTGTGTGTGTGTGTGTGTGTGTGTGTGTGTGTGTGTGTGTGTGTGTGTGTGTGTGTGTGTGTGTGTGTGTGTGTGTGTGTGTTTGTGTCGCCAGGTGTGTCGCTCCTCCATGCGTTACCTGGCTCTGATGATGTCGCGGCCGGTGCTGAAGCTGAAGGAGATCAACCCGCTGCTCTTCAACTTCGTGGAGGAGCTGGTGGAGATCAGGGTGGGTGGGCCATGTCATCACCCTCTCCGCACGGCGAAGAGGGTGTGCCAATGGAGCTACGGGCCTTTGTTTAAGCATTTGTTTCCCGTCCGGTTATAAAGTGAGGTTTTTAATGCTGTAATTTATCGTATATTTTGACATGGCTTTTACTGAAATTGCTTGGCAGCCATTTGGAAGCCCGGAACAGTGTACACTTGTCAGAGTGATATGTTTCAGAGCTGGGACTGCTTTGTCGTTGTTGTAGTGACTTGTTTCACGCTGCCCAGAGAAGACGAATGCTTCTGCTTTTTCACATCCCATTTTATCAACCTGTTTTGTTTTATGTCCTTTTTGTAGGACAGGACTAATATCTAGATCTTACTGTTGAATAACAAACATTGATATCAATGTTACAATAGTACGAATCATAGTATTTGATTAAATAACCAACGTACAATCATAGAAACGATGACCGGTGCAGTGGAGCTAGACTTTGGGCTACACTTTTAGAAACAAGCCACAAAGCTTGAGCTACAAAGCATTCAAAATAAAACATTTGAACACTTTTCATTTTAAAGAGCCCATATCTATTAATATACAATACATACTTAATATAATGTAATATTTGCTAAAGAATAACAACTGACACTTCAGATAGTTGGCATTCACAGGTATGAAGGCTTTAATAGTTGATTCGTAGGTATTTTCTGGCTCGATGGCTCACCTTTGTTCCGCTGTTGCACCTTGCAGAAGCTTCGCCAGGACGTTCTGCTGATGAAACCTTACTTCATCACCTGTAAGGAAGCCATGGAGGCCCGCCTGCTGTTTCAGGTGAGCAGGGGACCCCCGTGTCCCACTGTGTCCCACTGGGATGTACACACGCTTTATTCGATCAAAGTAACAGCGCCATGAACTGTGTCTGAAACACAAGCTCTGTTGGCTGTGCAGTGAGCACGTTCCCCTCGCTGGCTTGGTGGACATTTTGTACTAACTTTAAGTATCGTTTTTTTGTCTGCATGCTAAGTACCTTAACTGAGGAACAGTCCTTCGTTTATCATGTGATCTCATTAACTCTGATTCATGTACCGGTTTGTAGCTATAGTGTGAAACATCAGCACATAATGCAGTATACTATTACCATTCAGCCATTTAGCGCACTGTGTTGTTTTTTTAAGCCGCAGCAACTATATAATTGGGTTTTATGTTTCAATATACCCGCTCCATAGTATGAAGGCTTAAGACTTACTTATGGTTCCATGTCAACGCAACACAAGGGGGTTTAAACTTTACGGACCCGTCACGTCCTTGCGGACCCTCCTTGCGTCCACCGCAAGGGCCTACGTGCGCCTCCAAAAAATAGAACCTTTCGTCCCGGAGACCCAGTAGCAAGGGCTGATTTTGGTGCGCTAACTAAAACCGGACGCAGAACCAAAACAGGTTCACTACTGCGTTAAACTGCTGCGTGGTCCTTAGGTTGCGTTGACGTGGAACCATAACTAAGCCTTTAGCCGTATCTTATTACACATCTTTACCCACAACCCAAATAAGTACAAGTACCGCCCAGTACTGGCATGAAAGCCTAAGTAATTGTTCTAATATGACCATGTCCCTTGGGGCCGCGACCGCGCCTCGTTGCCGGTCAACTGATGGTTTAGTAAGCGTCTGTGATTATCCGAGGTAAAGCCGATTAAAGCCTCGGGAAAACCCAGAACTTTTGGCCAGAATTAGAAAACAAGCCACCTTTTATTGAGACACAGTCATTGACTTCACAGACTGAGAGCACATTGTGACAAACAGCCTTCCTTGTTTTCTAGTCGGTTATGAAGTGATTTTTACAGAGGAATCTTTGACCCGCAGACCTCTAATGTGAATCAGCGTATGGGCTTAGCATTGTGACGGCATTAGGACGTCTTATCACTCGAACACAAAACACTAAAAAGCGGCACCGGTTTTTTCTTTTTCTTTGAAGTCTTTGTGTTTGCAAAAATCGACTTATAAGCCGTTCTGGAACATAAGCTGCAGCGACCCTTTTAGTTAGTCAAATTGCGATGCAAGCCGTAGCTTTATGTCTGACAAATACAGTACTACTCCACCCAAAGCGTAGCTACATGTGCCAAACTAGCAGGTGGGGTTATGGCTCTCCCATGGTGACGCCTGGATGCAGAGTAGCATCCAGCTCCGGCCCCGGTGCCAGGCCCTGTGTTGTGGCAAGGGGCCTGTGGTGTGGCAGGTCGACTGGGGCAGCGAGGGGACGACGGTTACAAAAGAGTGGACCTGCCACCCCACAGGCCCGGGCTCCGGGGCTGCAGCTGAAGGCTATTGTGGAAGCCAGACTGCGGATCCCTGCTTAGCCTTTTGCCTGGGGTCACCCTTGCCGACTCTCTGACCAACGCCTTCCCGTTCCCCGTGGCGTCACAGCTCCACGAGCGGCAGCACTTTGTGGAGAACGACGACATGTACTCCCTGCTGGACCTGATCGAGGTGGCCAGCGGCCGGCTGAGCTGCTCCCTCACGGAGATCCACACCACCTTCGCCAAGCACATCAAACTGGACTGTGAGGTGAGGAGTCGGCTCCCCCCCCCAAGGCCCGCCGCGGCCCTGTGTGTCTGGGTGATGCCTGGTTGTGATGAGGCTCTCCTCCAGGGAGAGAGGGAGGCAGGGTTTGGGTTACAGTTGAGGTCACGTCCTCGAATTGAAGCATCGTTGATTATGAAATTCAAGAACATTTATTGTATAATTGCTTAAATGTTTTGTTAATGATTTGTTCATCATTTACTCAAAGTTTATAAATGACTATTGACTGTATGTTATTGTATATATCTTATAAGTGCAACAGATACAACCTTTTTCTTGCTAAGATTTGCATCATGGCTACTAATTTAGATGGATGTTCAAATGTATACAATGAAAACGTCTCATCTAGACATCCTGCTGGAATTCAAGTTGTGTCCCATGTAAACTTAAGTGTGTGTGTGTGTGTGTGTGTGTGTGTGTGTGTGTGTGTGTGTGTGTGTGTGTGTGTGTGTGTGTGTGTGTGTGTGTGTGTGTGTGTGTGTGTGTGTGTGTGTGTGTGTGTGTGTGTGTAGCGCTGTCAGGCCAAAGGCTTTGTGTGTGAGCTGTGTAAGGAGGGAGACATCCTGTACCCCTTCGACAGCCACACGTCGGTGTGCCACGACTGCTCCGCAGTATTCCACAGGTCAGTCTCCCAACACTCCCATCACTCACAGTGTGACACCACAACACACATCCATGTTGTACACAGGGAGGGGCCACTAAGGGTGTTGGACTTCCAGGCGGAAGGTACTCGGTTAGATTCCCAACGTCCACAACCTACCTGTAGGCATTCTTGAGCAACATGCCCCAGGGGAAATAATGTACAAACATTTCTGAGATCTCGGGGGTTTTCCAGATAGATTCAAGTTTTATTTGTACCATATATACATACAGTATATATATATATATATATATATATATATATATATAGACAAGAAATGGAATAAATAGAATAAACAAATAGAATAAAAATAAGAAATTATCTTACAATTGAAACATTATCCCTCTATAGAATAACAAATCTGTAACAGTTTATAAATTAAAAATGTATTCTGTACAGTAAAAGGAATAATAATCGATAGTAAAAAAGAAGATAGTAGAAATCTGAAAAACATTCTGCGTCACTCCATAGTCCCGCCTTAAAGACCTGCAAGAAAGGTTTGGCAGATTCGAATCAAGCCAGTAATGATGTAGCTAATGCTTCTCCTCATCCAAGTGTTTTCTAGCTGTATAATTATCAAGACCAATGGTGTCAACACTTTGCACTGCACGTCGAATCGATTCAAGGCCAATCAGCAAGGAGAGAGCGTCTGGAAGGGAACACCCACTGAACACAGCCTAGTTTCAGGCCTCATTTCAGTGCTAGATATCACACTACTGATGAATGCTTGACCTACATGGTTCCACTAAATATTTCTGAATCATTGTTCTAAAATAGGTCCACTTTAATGGTATGAATCTGAAATGACTGTCATTTCAGATTCATACCTTTAAAGGTGACATATTATACCACCAGTGTGTGAGTGATTAGCCGTTACAAGCCGTTTTGAAAATCTTCCTCAAGTTCTTCCAAGTTCTTCCTCAATTCTCAAGTTGGCGTGTCCACCTAGATGTGTGCTGGATAGATCAGTCTACCAGCATACCCAGCGGAATCAAGATAATGTTGCTTAGCTATCCATCATACATCTAGGCGGACACCCCACTTGTGATGTCAGAAGAGGCCGATTTTCAAAACGGCTTGTAATGGCTAATCACACCTGGTGGTATAATATGTCACCTTTAAGGAACTTAATGATACAAGGTTACAAGTCAATATGTGTGTGCAGTGACATGAAGGTGTGTCTCCACATGTCTCGTGCAGAGATTGTTACTATGACAACTCCACCACGTGCCCGCGATGTGCGAGAATGAGCGAGCGCAAGCAGGACGACCCTCCAGATGTGAAGGACGTGTTCACATGAAGAAGGCGTGGGCCAGATGTTACTGTGACCATTGGTGAACATTGCACTTTGATTGGCGCTGGAGTATTACTACTACTACTACAACTACCCCCTTGTCAGGACTGAGGTGTTAGGCCGAGCTTGTTTTGTCCACATAGTTTTTGCGCAGATGTTTCTGGTGTTGGCGTTTCAGTGGAGTGCACTGGAAACATATTTTTAAAATTTGTTTTTTCTTTTTTGTTTTTTAATTCCTGGTCTGAGACTGGTGTACACACTGTGTTTTTGTGTGTATTTGCCTACGTGTCTTATGTACAAGCCTTGTATACTTACAAAATGGCTACAAGTGGCCTGCAGACAGGTCAACATGCCATGGTCAACGCAGGAGTTTTGTATAAAGTGTTTTTTCTTTTTACCGCAAATCTTTAATCAATAGTCCCAATGGCAAGCGATAAATACTTCTAAGATGAGCACACAGCTTTAAAGAATTTCTAAATTCTAAATAAAAGTAAATCATCATACTAATCGCCAAAACGACAACAACACCACATTTTTGATTTTATATTCTTTGTTTTTGCCGCCTCCTCGTTCATTCTCTAAAGGTGCGTGCCAAGTGGCCACAGAGCAGGATACATTGTGTTGCCTTTTTACGTGAAACGTGTGTGATATTCTATACAGTGTCATGTATGTTTAGTGCAGTCCAACTCAGAGCAGTTTGTAACAAATTAAACCAGTACTCCTCATTCATGTTTGCATACTCCGGCTTGACGGCTAGAAGTCATGTTGTTTTTCAATTGTATTCTGAAAGTCTCAGTTCAGCAGCCATCGCGTTCTGGGTTGCGGCCCCCAAGTAAAGCACATTTCGCCACTCTTACGGGCGTGTAGATGATAAAAAATACTTTTTTTTGACTGTTTATCTTCCAGCATGTACTTTCTTCTGATAACCGTTGTAGGCGTTGATGGAGTTGTATGTGTGGTGCATGAATAAAATGCTCACCTCGAGAGAGGCAGTGTTTGTGTCAAAGCTGGCTTAATGTATTGCGTTTCACCCTGATAGTTGGCTATAAAGTTGAACAATTATTATTCATTATTCTTAGATGGGTATACTTTGTCAAAATATCTGTTTGTGTTTAAGATTTTTTATTGTTTAATTGCTGAGTTACAAGCTAATCAATGTCTACTTCTAGTTTGCCCTCAAGTCAAATATACTTACTTTATAACTAAGTATATAAAATCCTATTAAATAATATTGAATCTTCACTTTTGACTGTATTCTTCACTTAAAAGAGACCTCCAAATGTCAATGGTACCTCGTCTCACAGCAGATGAAAAGGCAATGAGTCAGTAGTCTGGGTTTGTATGCACTGGAAGGATGCATAATTAATTGAATAGGCATAGGAAATAATATTAAAAGCCCCCTTTTCCACCTCTGTCCTTTATCTTGATGGGTTATTTGTATTAATAAACGGTATGCTGTACGCTTTAAAAAACTCAATATAATTCAAGCATACGACTGCTTTCAAGCACATTATGGCGTATTTAATTAAGCCGTATCACTGAACTGTATGGGAAGCTAATGCCATTCTTGTGTTGCTTGATTAGGAGGTTGTTCAATCAATTTGGCAAGCTCTGCTTATTTATCGTAAGCCTCCGATGTAATAAACCTGCACTAATCCAGAGGAAGCCTGACTCATTATTTCGTGACAATTTCACACTTCCTTAGTTCAAAAAGAAACAGAGGGGTGCTGCATGCACGCCGGGCTAATACATCGTATAATTAACAGTGAGTCAGTGGTTTCCCTGTGTTCTTAAAATGGAGATGTGGCGAGCAGGAGTCCCCCTAAATGTGGTGTTTCCTGATTGCTTCTGCCAGATTCTTTGTGGTTGTGCTTTTGAAACATTTTTAATTTGATCAAAGAATATTTTGATGGGTTAACTTAGCCTATCAAGAATCTGCATATGCAATAGTGTATAAAGGGAGAGAAACATTGCAGTCGTTGACATTAACTACAACTAGTTGTAGTTAATGCATTGGTGTGCTCTGTGACACCTAGCCCCCCCCCCCCCCCCCCCGGGTTTGAATTGTAATCGGTACGACGACAATGCTTTCATTCGTCACCTTTATCCAAACGAATCACACAGATATTTAACATATTGTCGCTAGGGTTGCATCATTCTCAGACTCTGAAGCAAACTCCTAAGTTAATACTCAGGCATGCTTTGTGATGCAAGTGCTGTACTCTTCCCGGTTAGCACAAAAACAAGAGTTGCATAATAATATCTGCAGTCTGTTGGCACTTTATTATATTTGTTTGAAAATGCAAAACAACGTGGTAAAATTGTACAAGAACTGAAACAGACCCTGTCTTAACAGACCCTGAAAAACAATTGCAGCAATGACCATCTCCAATAAGAGTAAACTGGCACACATTTGTGGTTTCTTTTCAGACAATTAAAATACTGTCAAGCATGGAATTGATTAGAGAGTATATTGAACGTAGCCGTCTTCATGTTGGTCGTGTTAACACAGTGTGCCAAAAAACCTGGCACCGAAATTAAAGTGAGTGCAATCTTTGTGTTTTTCGTTTTGGTAATCTTCGGCACACACACACACACACACACGCGCGGAAGATGGAGAAGGTTTGATGGACAACAAACGTTACAAAATGAAAAGCAGTGATCCCCACTAGTGGTTGCCTTTAAATGACCACCCGGTTCTCATGCTCTAGTCCTGTATGGATGTTCACAGATAATCAGGGAATATCTATTGCTGGATATTAATACTCTTTCTAACCTCTCATTGGGGAAGGGTGTGGAGGTACAGAGGCTCCAGACTGCATGCTGGCCCCTAAACCTAGACACACTGTGCTCCCATTCAGACTCTGCTGCCCACGCCTGAGAGGCCAGGGGAACGGAGGGGCCATTCTCCCACGGACAACATACCCTGTTTTTAAATAAAGCCCAGACAACTCACTCAGAGTGCGATAAAAAATCCAGTTCCTCAATTAAACAATGACTTTCCCTATACACTCCTATGAGTGTGGCTGAGAGAGGGAGAGGGAGAGAGAGAGAGAGAGAGATTGACTGACAGACAGACAGACAGACAGACAGACAGACAGACAGACAGACAGACAGAGCGAGCATGGACGAGTGCAGTCAAACTGATAGTAAGAGAGGGTTTGCATATTGCATGGTTCCTCTCTATATTCCATCAGCCTTGTTGCAGACCATTAGTACCAGAGCCCAATCTGAAACAGTCCCTGTAGCACAAAGGACCTCGGGTGTGTGGTGGTGGTGGTGGTGGGGTTGGGTTTTGGGGGGGGGGGGGGGGCGGGGAGGGCACGCCGACGCCAGCTCTCTCTCTCTCTCGTTCTCTCAGGGCTG
The DNA here is from genome assembly GCF_026213295.1 of Gadus chalcogrammus. Lineage (NCBI taxonomy): Eukaryota > Metazoa > Chordata > Actinopteri > Gadiformes > Gadidae > Gadus > Gadus chalcogrammus. The sequence continues at coordinate 22,097,630 of NC_079425.1, read as the reverse complement.
CTTGGGCCGCTCCAGCTTCATGAAGGGCTCTGTGGAGTCGGAGTCGCTGTGGTGCTTCCTCTCTCGGGGGGCGTCCGCCTTGCTGCAGCGCGTCCAGGAGGGGGAGCGCATGTAGCCCCCTCGTGGCAGGATGGGCTGGTGGGGACCTGCACACAATGACAGGAAAACACACCGTGTGGGTGGAGAGGCACTGAGACGTGCAGAGAGAGTGGACCGAACTTCAAGACCTTGCACGCACACGCGCACATGCACACACACACACACACACACACACACAGTATTTACATGTTGTGAGCTATTACTTGATTATTCCCCCTTTATTATTTCTAACCTACTTTAAATACAACTATACTCGCTTATATAACAGAAACATAAACAACAAAGAAACATAACACTTGCAATATGCTTTGGTGAATCTTTAGATTTAGAGAGAAATGTAATAGTCGGATCGGGTATACTCAACACCACCAGGTGGTGCTGTTTATCCTGCCAGAGAGGGAAACCGGCCCAACACAAGGGCACCGTGCCTTTTCTTTTCCACATGATGACAGTGAATATTTGTTAAAGGGGAAGACAAAGCTTTTCTTCCCCTGCCTATCGTGGGACAGAAGTGTTGTCCCAGAATAATGCATGAGCTCATAGAGATGCACTTATCCATATGCATAAGAGAGAAAGTGAGCAAGATGACATTATTGATTCTTCTAAGATTGATGATTGTCTCTATTAGATTTTAATGAGCATGACAACTAGCTCATCAGCATGCCTACAGAGGGTGGTGTCTTTCGTAACACACACTGTGTGTGTGTGTGTGTGTGGTTGAGTTTGTGTGTGTGTTTGCTTGCATTTGTGTGTGTGCGTGTGTGTGAGTACTCTGTTAATCTGTCTGTGTGTATCTCTAACAGAACAAGTCTGCTGCATTCCAGTGAAACTATCACTTTTTTATCCATCATTATTACGTGCCAGCCATCAGCTTTTTCATCACTCTCTCACACCCTAACAACCACACACATGCACGCACGCTCGCACACATGCACGCAACCACCCACCCACCCACACACATTACACCCAAAGCAAATGCTTGTCTGCTCAAAATCCCCCCACTTTCTCATTCCCTTCTGTGCACTTGGCTGGCAGCCATGTGATTCTACACCAAACATGTTGCTTCCTCTCTCGAACACCAGAGACAACGGTTGCAACAACAGCTTTTCTGAGTCAGGGTGACAGAGTCCAACAACACATGCAATGTTGTACTGTTGTCCTATGACTCCAAAGACAACTGTTGTTTGGTTCTTGAAACCGTCGTCTCTGGTGTTGGAGTGAGTTGGTGAGAGACGGAATAGCAACTACACAGGTACGCATTACAAATAAAACAGCCACATACGGGCGCAGACATTTTTGTGGTTGAGTCGTACGGTCAGCTTCACTGAACACAGAGCTACGAGTGGGAGAGTTTAAAAGGGGGCGTTCCTCCGTGAAATGCTGCAAGAAACCGTGGAGATTTACGCGTTATGACTCGTACAGGCGGGTGTACCATACAAATGGATAGCACCATTACTCCCACAGCCACACTCTGCTCTCTCCTCTCCTGCTTTGAGTCCTCTTGCAGTGTTCAAGGGATGGTGGTGCGCTGGCCATTAGTGGCAGCGTTGCCCAAGAGGGAGTGAGCCACCTCACTAGTACCTCTATCAGTGGGACAGCAGGAGAGGGCAGACACCCAGGGACCGGTGCCAGACGAATGACTCCTCGCTCTGACAGGCTGTTAGGGACCGTCACACTGGCTGGTCCATAATATAAGACGGTACTGCTTCAAAAAGCACAGGTCTGCAGCATCAGCTCTGGTGGCGGTTTGTTGGAAACTCTGACCATTGACGTCACGGAACCGGGATTTTAGTACTCCGTTGGTCGCAGTTGAGGTTGCAGATTTGTTCTAAACGTGCACATGTAGCAGCAATCTCTTAAAGTAGACATTTTCTGGGCGTGGCGGTTCCCTTCTGAGGGAGGTGTGGTGTACACCAAACATTCTCCGTGAAAGGGCAGTTTGGAGCTAAGCAGGTAGGGTTGAGATTCTCGATCGTTGAGTTTATCTTCTTGAAAGCACAGCTGTTTTCCCTTCAAACCAACGCTGGTTTAACCTTCATGGATCCCAAGCACAGGTGTCCCACTGAGAACCCCAGGCCTATTTCAGGCAGCGCCTTGCTGTGAGCAGCCCATTTACCCCATGGCTGTCCACTGTTGTCCACTTTGCCTGCCCTCTGCTACCGTAGGGGGTTAATGACAAACAGGTGGGGAAGTGGACAACCCAGTGTATTGGCTTCCCTCCTCTTTTATTCTCCTAGACACCCCCCCCCACCCCCCCCCAGGGGACTAAATCAGGTCAATGATAGTCTGAGCACTTAGCTTACGACACATATTGACGTGTGTTAAAAACGTCACCTGAAATAATATCATCCTTCTTTCAACACGTTTTCACCGGGTTAACATTGCTAGGCTTTTTTTTATTCAGTTGATTCTATATTGCATAGATTACATTAACAAAGATATGGGAATCATGATAGAAATATAGAAATATTAAAGGTCTAAGAGGTTGTGACAGGCATAACGGTTAGAGAAAATACTGAATGCTCGGTTCTATAGCGGCAAGTGTGAAGGGTGATGAACGCTGTCAGAACCAACATCACACTTGCTTGTGCGAGTGTGGGGTATGCAACCAAAATAAAACTAACACTCTGTGATTGTGTTTTTGAGTGCCAGGGAACTACAGATGAAATATAGCCTTTTGGCTCATTTTGGCATTTTTAACCCATGTAAGTGTTTTATTAATTTGCACTGTCCCCTTCTTAAATAAACTGAATTGAATTGAATTGAATTTTTAGCAGGAAGTAGACTTCTACCTATGAAGTTTACAGATCGCTTCCCATGTTGAGCAACTTTATATTTATATTCCTGTCCAAAAGACTAAAATGTTCACCAAGCCTTCATGGGACCCCAATAGGACAATGATTTTTGGGTATACCCTGTAAAGGCAGCTGATGGTTTTACAAATATAAAATTAAAAACAGAGTTATAGTAGGCCTACACATTTTTCTGTTCATCTAAATATAAACTATACGTGTACTGAATATATACAGAAAATAATAAAAAATCCTCCTTGGATCATTAGTGAAAGCCAATGCGTAATTGATGTTACTACTGAGCCACCCTAACAAAGAAGTAGACCCCAACGCAGGTCCTGAGTGGATGAGTGGATTGACATCATAAACAGAATACGAGATCAGGGGCTGTAAAGGAGGTCCAGAGAGAGCATAATGAACCAGCCCAAGACGAGGGGAGTAGCGCTCTGAAGGGGAAGCTGCTCAGAGGAGGCCTGGGTTACCCACCAGGGACCGTGCTCAGGTTCCTGTCGGGATTAAGGAAGGCTCAATTATTTAGGAGCCCGCATTTAGAAACTCTAGGCTGGATTCATCTTTTCGATTTTTGATCTAACCTCAGCTCCTTCCCACCCTTCTCCCCCAATCACCACAACCCCACCGCTCCCATCGACACCACCACCCTACTATTACCTCTGTGGGCAATTTAACTGCCAGTGAGATTACATTTACAAATGTAGGTCACATTGGCTACGAATCACACTTGTTTTGGCAGAGAGATTCGACAATGTGTAATTCAACAACTCATTCATTCACATCTTTATCATCCAGACGGCTCAGAAGACAGCTATTTCACTCCAGTTCTGTGAAACTAAGAGCATAAATGCACATAACAACTAATGCCAAAATCAGTATGCGATATTGGTTGTAATTATTCAGCCTTCTGCCAGGAGTCCTGCTGGGAAATGACAGAGATCAGGATAGTAAGGAGTGTGTCTTTCAGGGAATCTTAACGCAACCGCTGGCTCACACAGAGGAGGTAGTGGTGAGAGTTGCACTCAGGCTAAATGCATTAGCACGTCTACCATCCACTCTGCCGGGTACACAGAACGACCTGGGATGGAGGAGATTCAGTGCGTGACAAGGTCAATCCTTTCCAGCAGGTTTAAACCGGTGAGGGCTCAAACGGGGTACAACAAATATATTTGCCTGAAAACAGTGTGCAGGTTTCCCTTTTAATCGAGCACATTACGTGTTTCTATAGGTGCTCTGCCCTGGTAGCGCAAAAAAGGCCTGTCATTGATAATCAGACCCATTTATATGAAGCCAGTATAATTAGGATCTCAACCTTTTTGTTGTTTGCACCCCTTTATTAGTAGAGCGTGTTAAATAGTGCAGAGAAACATTCAGAAGACATTGGTCCATTTATCATGTTTCAACAGTCAAAATGCATGATGTATTGTCATAGTTCTGTACGTGGCTGGTCAGTGTCCTGACGGTGGAGAACCAGTACGCCTATCGCTCGGCAGGAGATAGCGACACCAGATGTAGGCCTACAGCCTCCAGCCAGATGGTATCGCCTTGGCCGTTGTGACGCCTGCACCTGTTCCTGTAGGCTAGTGCCAGGAAGAGCCAGCCGTAGCACGTAGCACGCGTGACTCAGGGAGGCCTGAAGGGAGGCGTGCCTGCTGTTGATATGTAACAGATGAGACCATATCCTGGGGATCCTTTCTGGGCTAACAGCCACCAGCGGAGAGCAGCTTTGTGGAGGTGTTGGGAGCGACACATAGAGGGGTGTTTGAAACATGCTGGTGATGAGTCTGTGATTTAAGGTGCGAGGGAGGTCTGTTCTCAGCAAGGTTGTGCGGTGGAGGAGGGTGATGGGATTTGAAGGGAGGCTGTGGATCAACTCAGTTCAAATAGAAGAGTAGGAGAAAAAAGGGTATTAAAGAAATCTCCCCCAAGGTGAGGTATGAAATCATTGAAAGCGAGAACTTGTTTTATGATTTATAGTCGGTTCATATTGCCATTCAGTGTGGGTGGTAGAAACATTTGAAATTTGAACGTTTTTTAACATACTGTCCAGTATGCTGGACAGTATGACGGTGAGCTCAAAAGTTATGCATTAAACATACAACGCTACTCTGGGCTGAACTGCCTCAGCAGAAACGTCTCTTTGCTGCAACATGGCGAATTGCATTGTTTGTCATTTAATTATCCACTGCACCATAATATTTAAAAAAGTATTTTGTAGTTATTATCCAGAGCATATATATATGGAGTCACCCACTATAGCAGCTGATCCAATTTAAACTGCCACAAGGCAGTTTAAATGTATAATTTAGCAAAAAAATGATTTGCAACATCCATTCCCATCCTCCTTAGCATGGTATTTTTAGAAGCACTAGATTTGATGGACCTATATTCCTGGTGCTAGACGTCTCATTTCCAATGTGTACGCAGCAGAGTGCAGTTCCTCAAGGCAGAGAACAGACGGCTAATGGGCCCCATAACTCACATATAACACGCCGGTCCACACACGACTACAAAACACTGCGGCAACGGTAAACAAGGAGCATCCAAAAATGAAGCCAAAAGATGTGCGTCTTCATTTATCTTTGTCGTCGCGGTTGTGATGTTAATGATGATAAACGATGCAGGGAGGCACGAGAGGGCTTGAAGGAATAGGAGCAAGGGAGGGCTGGTGTTTTTACGCTAGGTAGCTGCTTGTATGTTTACATTGTCTCTCGACTCAACCGGGGGGGGGGGGGGGGGGGGGGGGGTTCTACTTCTATGGAGGTGCGCAGTGTGTGTCCGGGTAGCACACAGTCACCCGCAGAGCTCACAGAGGTCGTTCACAAAAACAAAACCAACATGGAGGCAGCCACCACGTAAGGACTGTGATTGGCCAGGTTTTCTTTCCAGCTGTTTTTTTCCGGTTTATTCCTGCCAACAACATGGAGCCCATCAAAAGTAGACTCACTGAGGCGGTTGTCAAGTATGGGGATTTGTTCTCATCCTGTCATATGTGTGTGTCATACTAATGAGACAATGACATTATAAACATCACCAGGTGTCACCGACTTTGGGGCGAGACATACTTTTCACCCGTCTATACGTAGAAGCGCAGATGCAGATCCGTAAATGCATACCCCTGCGTATACTAACCACACATACGTCTATCTACCTCTATCATACCTCTATCATACCTCTATCATACCTCTTATCATACCCCTACAGTGTCATACCTCTATCATACCTCTATTATACCTCTATCTACTCAGATTTATCACATAGACAACCATGAATACGTCTCTCTACACCCCTTCATCACGCTGGGGTCACTGAGCCTGACCCAGTCTCGACGGGAGTGATTTAGACATCCTGCGAGTCTGGATATTTGGTTGCTATTTGGCTGTGAAAAGATAATCATGGTCGACCGAACACGGCCCTAGAAAGTGTTGCGTCCGTTCTCCGTGGTGTACAGTGGGGACAGCGTTGCCTGGTATCTTTGTGATGAACTGCAGGGAAAAGTGGAGAAGGCAGACTTGCCCCAAGAAAGCCCCAGGGTGAATGAAATGAAATGAAGAATCAAGAAATCATTACACTTCAGTAGCCTTTGGGTCGAGGATCTCTGTCCCAGCAACGTGCTGAGAACAGGATACTAGCAGTCTCAACCAACACAGTAGCACGCAGCAAGTGGCCTGATCAAAGTATTTCCTTGAAGACGGCGGGAAATGCAATGTAGTACGAACAATTAAACCTTTTTGATCAATGCAATAATTTGATCAAGGGCTGTGGCCTGAGTAAGGACGTGACTAGAATATTCCAAAGACCTGCCTCACTCCCTGAAGAGCAGGCCTGACTTCAGATTGGTCACTACTATAAACTTGATAGTACCCTACAGAACCCTAGTAATACCCTAGTCATACCCTAGTCTATTCTAGAATGTGCTAACTCCTGTGATGTTTGTCTTCCCTGCCTCAAAATCTCTCGTCAGCGTTTATTTTACCCCAGACTAGATGTGGATCTGCAGCATGTTGCTCCCACTGCGCTAGGGCTCTCTCTCTCTCTCTCTCTCTCTCTCTCTCTCTCTCTCTCTCTCTCTCTCTCTCTCTCTCTCTCTCTCTCTCTCTCTCTATGTACCCCTTTGGTAGTCTCTCGTCCTCTCTCTCATTACTCCTATGATGCTCTCTCACTCTTCTCTCTCTCAGTACCCCCTGGTGCTCTCTCGTCTTCTCACTCGCTCATTAGCCCTCTGGTGAACTCTCAACCTCTCTTTCTCTCTCCCTCAGTACACCTCTGGTGCTCTCTCGCCCCCTCCCTCTCTCTCAGTACCCCTCTGTCGCTCTCACTCTTCTCTCTCTCCCTACCCTTTTTGGTTCTCTCTCGCCCTCTCTCTCTCACTAGCCTTTTGGTGCTCTCTCGCCCTCTCTCTCTCACTACCCTTCTGATGCCCTCTCACAGTCTCAGTACGCCAGGGGGCCACAGCAGGTGGTCAGTGGAATCAGTGGAAAACATGGCTGTGTGAGGATGTGTATGGGGATGTGTGTTAGGATGTGCGTGTGTGTGTGTGTGTGTGTGTGTGTGTGTGTGTGTGTGTGTGTGTGTGTGTAAGGATATATGTGTGGGAGGGATGTAGAGAGCAAGAATGAAAGAGAGAAGGGGGTTAGTGTCTGCATTTGTGTGTATGTGGATATGTACGATAATTTGTGTGTGTGTGTGTGTGTGTGTGTGTGTGTGTGTGTGTGTGTGTGTGTGTGTGTGTGTGTGTGTGTGTGTGTGTGTGTGTGTGTGTGTGTGTGTGTGTGTATATATGTGCAGGCATGTGTATGATTATGAGCGTGAGCACACGTGTGAGTCTGTGTGGTTTAGCGTGCAGGTGGGTATGTGTATGAGTGCATGTGTGTGCGTGTGTGTGACGATGTGTGCTGATGTTTCTGCGCGTGTGTGTGTGTGTGAGTGAGACGATTTTCGTTTGTCTGTGCATGTGTGTGTGTGTCTACGTGTGATGATCTGTGTTTGTCTGTTCGTGTGTATGTGTGTCTACGTGTGAGGATGTATGTTCATAAGTGCATGTGCGTGTGTGTGTGTGTGTGTGTGTGTACGTGTGATGGATAGATAAAGGCAGCAGGAGACTGATAGAAGGACAACACTTCCTCATCCAAGCTGATCAATAAAACTAATTTCCTGTCTCACTGTACACTGTATATGGCTCTCTTCCTGCATGGAGGACTTAGCATTAGTCAGTAACATACCAAGTGTTATTCCAAAAGTAGGCTTATAACTCTGACCCACTGAACTGGAAATGCGTTTTTTTCCCCGTGTATTTTATGTGTAGATAGTCGGTCTCCTGTTTGACCGCGGAGGGTTGGGCGGCTGAAGGGGAAGAGAGAGAGATGGGGGGTGAAGTCTTTTTTCTCTGCATGAGGAACTCTGCTCATCAATTAAACATAGCACTTTTTTGGGTTCTTTTTCTTTGGGCAAAGTGTGGGGGAGGTTAGCATTTATGCAGTCGCCTGCTACTTTGAAGTTTAATTTTCTCCCCGCGTGCTAAACTTAATTCTAGCACGCTGCTGTGCTTCGTTTCTTATATCGTTCTTCTTTTGTTTTTTTGCTCACGACGGCGTGTTTACTCACATGTATTTCTCTTTTCTGAAAGAGACCCTTCCTAATAAGCTTTACACGTGTGCTACACATGGCTCCTGCTCCAACAGGCTCCGGAAATCCAGTCCAGACACACTGCATGGATCCCAGGGAGGTGATTGGTCTTCTCCATTGACCCATGCTAATGACTCAGGGTCCGTGCCTGGATCCAACCCGGCGAGGAACCAGCCACCATTAGCACTAACCCTTTGGCGTTCAGCTGCACACCTCATTCTCTAAGCCTGTGGGTCTTGCGCAGTGGGGGGTCAACCCAGAATGGAAACTCGTGGATTTGTTTGTTTGTGAGCACTATTGGAGTTCGCACTTTGAGTCTGCCCTTTTGTATGAAAAATACTATTGAAATAAAGTTGCCTTGCCTTGCCTTGCCTCAAGTACACAGACAGGGCAGTTTGTGTGCTCCTTCTTGTATTGGACATCGCAAAGATGGAGCTTTGGGAGGTGCGTATTTGGAATATAAGGGATGTCAATGGCTAACCGACCGTCCACTTTCGGAACACGTGTAAACAGCGAGAGGGGTGAACAAACATCATGGCTTATTTACATCTCAGACATAGACAATGTCAACAATTAACCTGGGGTTTGAGCAAACCAGCCAGACCCTTTAGCCTGTGAGGTGTAATATGGACCGGAGCGTGTCCCCTGACCACCGGTGCGGTGGCCGGTTCGATCCCTGCTTCCTCTGGGTTCAACCTGAGCGACTACTAAACCCTATCGTCCTCCAGACGAGCTGGCTGCTCCCGTGATTGTCTGACACACTCAGTGGACGGGGGATCGGGAGGCTTCGACTGAACATCGCTTTGCGAGACCACAGAGGTTAGAGAGGCGCTTAAGCTGCCATTGACGTGAAATATAGCTTCATGTGAATGATGACGATGATGTGATGTGCTGTCCATTATTCCATTAGGAGGCCTCTCGGAAACCACAATAAGACTGTGGGGAGTGAACGAACAGACGGACGGACGGAGGTTTGCTTTATTCATGAGGGCCTACCTGCCGGAGAGTCGTTGTGGTTCTCGTCATCCGAGTCGGGGAAGACTTCGGCCAGTTCCTGATCGGACATGTCGGTGAGTTCGGTGAGGTCCAGGAGGTCAAAGTGCACCTCCAGAGAGGACACGCTGCTGAGGGGCTCTGGAGGGGCACAGAGAACACAACACTGCATGGTTACAGAGCGCAACGCAATGCTTTGATCGAGAGGGAAGGCAGAAGAGGCATGCTTCTCACCAAGAGAGGTGAAAAGAGTGATACACCCGGATGACACCGATATGAAGCTAGATAATTTATTAAAATATGTGTGCTGCTGTAATGCACTTATTAAAATGCACGACGGGGTGTCCGAGGACATCAAAGGATTTCCACCCGGTGCTGTTCTGATGGGTGACCCTGCTGGGGTGTTTGGCGGTGTCAGCTCTTATGCAAATGCAGCTGAAAGAAAATAAAAAAGACCGAGCTCGGGTCAGTGGCGGTCGAATTCCCCATCCGCTGCCTTCCGTTGTGCTTCTATCGCTGGTATGTGAATCCTGTTTGTTAGGTTCAGATGTGGCATGTGATATACAATACAAAGGTTCAGGAGCACGGCTAAGGTCGTTAACAGGTTAGCATTAAGAGCTAACGTGACTAGCTGCATTCCTCTCATGCTATGAGATGAAAGGTCAGCTCTCTCTGAGTCGTGCTTGGTCGACGTATAGATCGGGAAGGGTGTTGTGTAACGGGCTGATTATGGTTCCACAGCGACGCAACGCAATGGGTTTTGCGGACCCATTATGTCCTTGCAACTCCTTGCATTCACTGCAAGGGCCTGACGTGCGCCTATCAAAAATGTAGTTGAGGTGACCAGCAGAAAGGGCTGCCACTCAAACCCGACGCAGAACAGAAACAGGTTCACGACTGAAAACACAGATGATAAGCGTGAAGCATCTGCGTGGTTCTTGCATTGCGTCAACATGGAACCATAATCAGCCCTTTAGTCTTGCTTAACAGTTGCTACGGAGAAGCAGACCTTTAAGGACCCAATCTATTATTTACTGTGTATTTTAATGCATCCACATCTTGAATGTCATACAGGCTTAGCATGTGTATATATAGGCCTATTTTGAGGTTAACCTTGATATTATTCATGAAGTGGTTATTGTTTGGCTGAATTCTGACTGCCTTCTCTGGGAACATTTTATTTTTATTCTATGTTGCTTGCTGCTGTGATGTTTTCCCTCTATCGTATTTTCAGATCAAACTTTGATTTAATTGCAACAAAACTAGTATTTTTAATTGTTAGTCATAGCTGATAAATACGTTCCATTACTTAATCCTGAAACTATAACTTACAGAAAGTTAAGCACCCAATGATCAATGAACTCATTAAAATATGAGCAGAAAGCTCTAGTGGTGTGTTTTTCCATCAGCAGATCAAAAAGGTATTTCATCCATTTTCAAGTGTGTTGGGGGAATATTATAGAAGCCTGCAGACACCCAGCATGGAGACAAGGTAAGACGAGGAGAATAAAGAATAAAAAACACATCAGAGACAGCAGAATTGACTTGAGGAACGTCGGTTGGCCTGCGCGTCACTGCTCTTTGATTTGTCTTTAGTTTATTAACAAGCTGTTTTGAGTTGTGTCTGGTTGTTGAGTAAGCTAGGAGCGACATACATGCTCCTAGATAACATGCTCATATCAAACACTCCTTGCAGGAAGAAGGGCAATGATCCATTACCCGGTGGTTTGCACGCATCAATAACCTAATATTATAGGGGTCGCACTGGTTATGTTTCAACGGTTCATTTCTGAATGTCTCAGCAACAGAAATGCAGCACGGCTGAGTCCTTGCAGAACCCTGTATCCACCACACACGGTTGTTGTGGTACTTTGAATAATTGGCATTAGATATGTGACTGTGGGTCAGAGCGGTGTATGACGGAATGGTTTACCCCCAGGCTCCCTATTAAAGACAATACACCCCCGGGAGTGGAGGTTGACATTTGGCCAATGAGACAATGAGGATGAAGGACAATAGATGGGGCAAAATAATGAGAAATAGAGAGTTTGGCAGAGTGATAAAGTAAAGTATATTAAACAACAAGATAACATTTGGCAATTATCATTTTTCTTCTTACAGTTTGTTCCTCTCAATCTTCTGCTTCCAAAAGGGACAAAATAAGTCAATCCAATTCTGAGCAAGGGTTCAATATCGTCCTTTCGCGATTGAGTTTCAAGAAAGAAAATGCAATAGAAATGGAAATACAAGGGCTGACATATTTAGTGGTCAGCAGCACTCAGCAGTATAGACCTTCCTTTGCTGTTCTCTGAATGCAAACTGTGACCCTATTGAGATTGTCAAAGCCCACTCCAACATTCATACATCAGTAGTAAAGGGGGGGATCGGTTCGGTTGCCATGTTGGGTGCTACTTATGCTATTTCAGTTGGTGGGCTGAGCGATTGGGGGAACAAGAAAAGCCTTCTCCTGAGAGGTTCTAAGATGGCGGTCCATCACAACCTGTCTCTTCCTCATCTCCTTGAAGATGCTCTTGGCAGGCTTGATGGAAATATTGGGATGGGAAGTGAAATATGGCGAAAAGGTAACATAGATATAAAAGGCAAAAGCAAGTGATGGAAGATAAAAAAAGAAGCAGATTGGGTTATGCTTGTATCCCCCTGACATCGTCTTCCCTGTTTGCTCCCACACCCATTTCCCTTGAATAATTGATCAGCAACACGTATTCCCACTCTGGTAGAGCGGGGGGGGGGGAGGCAGACAGACAAAAACAACTGCCTCCATCTCGGCCTCAATCAAGGACGGCCCGAGAGCTCGCTGGGGAAAGGTTGTCAATAGAGAGTTTACACTGCAGGGCAGAAATAAGACAGACTCACTGCTATGCACAGATGGGCAGGGTTACTCTGGTGCACTGTGGGTAGAATCTGAGTTTTCCAAAATGTGCATTGTGTTTTGGTTAAGCTCTTCTTCTGTTTAGTGATGAATTAAGTCACTGCTGTTATATGGACCGAGTTCATTAAAGTTATTTAGATTTCTAGCTGACTGTTTGCTTCATGCTGCGGCTTCACCCTGATTTTCATCCACAAATTTGGAACATAATTAACAAACTGAGGAAGAATGCATTTGTAAAAGAGAGGATATCGGTTTCCATCGGTTTCATAATCCATCAGGATTATGGCATTTGTAGTCAAGCCAGGTAAACTTTATCAAGGAGAGAATGGATTCTAGGGAAGGATAGCTTGTCAACTGGACTCTAAAAGTCAAAAATATAAATGAACCAGCATATACTAGTACTCTATTGTATTATATATCTGCTCCCTGATAATGGTTGAATATTTGAGAAAGATGCTTTAAGATTAATTTATCTTAATTAAATCTTTGAGATTTAATTTCTAATGCTAGATCCTTATTTTCTAAGATTTTAAGAAATAATTGCATGATAATTACAGTAAGGGTCGCATCAGAGTATCAGAAAATGCTGATTGTTGCAAAACCATAAACAGCATTGTTGATTTCAAGGGGCAGAAAAATCCCAAATATAATCAGTAGTGGTGGTAACCTTTCTACAAATCCAGTCACTAAACTTTCCCAGTTCCAAAACTTTCCCAGTTCATTAGTCTGTCTCTTGCTGTCACCCCTCATCCCTCAACATAGTCAACATCCACTGTGTTTTTGAAGGAGGCAGAACAAGTGGTACCACAGCACAGAGCAAGACCGAGACACTACACCAGTTAACTATGTGTGTGTGTGTGTGTGTGTGTGTGTGTGTGTGTGTGTGTGTGTGTGTGTGTGTGTGTGTGTGTGTGTGTGTGTGTGTGTGTGTGTGTGTGTGTGTGTGTGTGTGTGTGTCTATGTGTGTGTGTGTGTCTGTGTGTGTCTGTCTGTCTGTCTGTCTGTCTGTCTGTCTGTCTGTCTGTCTGTCTGTCTGTCTGTCTGTCTGTCTGTCTGTCTGTCTGTCTGTCTGTGTATGTGGGTGTGTGTGCTCCAGTCAGTGCCTTTCCGATGAACACTGACACACCGTACAGAGGCGCCAGTGTTATGGGGCCGATGCACGGCGCACAAAGCTATTACACTGGAACGGGGGTGGGGGGGGGGGGGGGGGGGATTGATGCTAATACGAATAGCTTGGAGACCGCTCAGCCCTAGCTAGTGTCTCAAAATGTGCAACATGTCCTGGAGGAAGAAACACGTGTAGAATGCAGAGTTGTGGTGGGAGCTGCTGTCATGTTTGTTTGTAAAGACGGTTGTATGATTCTTTCTATCAAGCCTAATCATGTTCACTGCTCTTATGCCCCTTCATCGCTCTCGACGCCATGTGATCAACAGTTAATTAACTTGTTGTCCAACGATTCTACTTCTTTAACAGAGGCACACACTCATAGAAGCCCTCACACATCCACCCTCAGGTCTCCAACGTCATCCTAAACACATGATATGATTTGGACATCAATCCCATCAACAATCTATTCATTCAATCTTGTGTTTGGATTTCCAAACATCCCTCCAGACTCCTGTTTCCATCGCGCTTTCCTTCAGATGAATTCATCCATCCATTGAATTAACCCCTCCAACATTCCCTCATTCATCCATCCTTTTGCCCATTTCTCTATCCAACCATCTGTTCCAACCACCCATACTCATATCCATCCATCCATCCATCCCTTTAGTCATCCATCACTCAAATCTATTTCCACCTAGACATCCATCCATCCCTCCCTAAATCCATCAGTCCCTCAATCAAACCCACCCTTTGGACCCTTTGTTTCTTCCCTTGCGCCGGCCGTCCCTCCTTACCCCTGTACTCACGTCTCCTCTCTTTGACGTGCAGCAAGCTGGCCGTGTGTCCGGAGAGACCCCCAGCCTCCTCGTCACCAAACGGGTGGTGGAAGAGCTCTTTGGACAGGTCCCCGGAGCTGGAGGACCTCAGCAGTCGCTGGATGTCTTTATTGGGCTCTGGGGGGAGAGAGGAGGGAGATAATCGTATGCTTATACAGTAACATATCAACTTGCACATTATCAACACATTGGGTCTGGACTGCAGTTGTCACAAAATCATATTCACGCTTATCATCTATGTGTTTTCTACTTTCTCCGAAGACAATAAACAGCTTGGTATTCTCTGATTACTTTTTTCTGTTTTGTATTAAATTCCATGTGTCTCTGTCTTCTTCCTTATTAATGTTTGGCAAACTTTGTGTTAGTGTGTGTGTGTGTGTGTGTGTGTGTGTGTGTGTGTGTGTGTGTGTGTGTGTGTGTGTGTGTGTGTGTGTGTGTGTGTGTGTGTGTGTGTGTGTGTGTGTGTGTGCAGATTTCCTATTTGCTCATTTTGTTTCAGATAGTTCCTCAGATCGTGTTCAGAGAGTTTATTCTCAGCTAGAGATGAGGAAAAGTATAATTTGTACTGAGCAGATTCCCAATTTGTTCAACATCTCCAAGTCAGCTATTCACTGGTGGTGGGTAATTAATTGCTAAGTAAAGAGAGAATGACAATTATGCTGTGATTAATCTCTTTTCAAACAACCGTTTTAGTCAAATCAATTAAAAATGAAAAAGGTAATAACTGCTCAAGCGACCGCGACTAAATATTGCTATCATTTAACACATCTTTGATGAAGTGCTGATGGAACATCTGTTGGAGTTCATTTCTGCGAAGGGGGTCACAGCACGATTTATTTCCGTCACAGCATGTCGTCTGACTGAATTTTTTTTTTTAATAAATGTACCAGACCCATGATGCTGTCATTCTCTCCAGCTGGCAAGCAGCAATTATAGGCCTACATGAGCACAACAGCACCTTGTCAATTAACGTCTTATCAAAAATCCTTAAAATTAATCAAACAATAACATTACATTTTGAACATAATGGAAATAACGATGGGTGGAAAGATGGGGGGTGTGTGTGTGTGTGTGTGTGTGTGTGTGTGTGTGTGTGTGTGTGTGTGTGTGTGTGTGTGTGTGTGTGTGTGTGTGTGTGAGAGGGGTGGTGAAATATTAGACTGCAGAAGTAGACTAGGCCTACAACATGATGGAATCTGGTTTCATGTTGTGTGCCTGCCAACCGTTACGTATTCTGTTCTAGCTATTGATTTATTTTCCTAGCGAGGACCCAAACAATTTGAGGACTGAAGCCCCTGCCACGCCCACTGATGAAATGGGCCGCTTCCTTGCTCAGAAACCAAAGAGTACTGTCGCTCAAAAGCCTAATTTGCGATCGGCTCCTCTGAATATTCTTTTTCCCATATGTCATTATAATTATAAATGGGACGTGCTGTATATTGCTTCCCTAGAAGTCCCTGTGTGTATAGAGTAATTGTTCTCAACAAACAGGCTATCTTGGCGACTGACCTCGAACTATCTGTTATCTGAGTATTTTCGTTTGTGTGTTTGTGTGTCTCTGTGTGCGTGCGTGCTACAGACCTTTAGCACAACCTGTACCGAGAGAAACGCAAACATTAGCTTTAGGAGAAGGCACAATTGGGGACCACGGTGCCATTATAAAACAGTCCCTTTCAGGGCTAAGGCAAAATCCCTCTCTAGCTATCACGCATGACTCCCTCTGAATCCGCTAGGTTTGAGGTCACCGGAGAGGGAGAGAGACACATTGAGAGGAGGACTGGTGAGCGGGGACAGAGAGAGGGAGAGAGAGAGAGAGAGAGAGAGAGAGAGAGAGAGAGAGAGAGAGAGAGAGAGAGAGAGAGAGAGAGAGAGAGAGAGACAGAGAGAGAGAGAGAAGGCTGCCAACAGTTTAATCAAACTCTGTATCTTGGCTCGATAAATCAATCTTGCTTGGGCTAGGAGGGAATAATTAACAGCCCCCCTACACCATTTTTTAGGACCACCCCAATGAGTTCTCCTCTTGTTTATCCTTCAGCTGTTGATTCAAACGATTTATCAAGATTTTTATGTATATCTGATAGCCAAGTTAACAAACATCATTTTGATGCTGTCCTATAGTTTAGCTGTTTTAAGTGCATTGAAACAAATGTAAAACAAATTATCTTAATGGGCTCAGGTAGTGTGTCTTTGCACATTGTACATTATTGAAGAGATAGTATCACTTTGAAAAGTCTGATATGGCTGTTACATTGTGTGTAAGAATGTATTAACCTTAAAAAGTGACTGCAACCCTTTTGTTTGAGTATTTTGTTTCTATTAGCATTAATACATGAACACTTTTTAAATGACACTAGCCATGCCAAGCCCATGCTTAGCCCTGTCTTTTCAGCTAAGCCTCAACGTCCCAGCTGAAAGAGCTGACTGCTGGCTTCAACTCCATTTGGACTCATTAGACAATGCAAACCTTTGAACTAGTAACCCAGTTCCCTGGATAGGAAGGAAGGTGTTGAATGTTCTCTTTAATGCGGGGAGTGATACTAATTTGCAGACAGATCTAACAAAACAGAATGCCTCTATTTGAGGACCATGGGAGACTCTTATAGGTCAGGGTCTCATCGATCTGGGCAACATCTGAACTCAAACACCAACAACCCAGGGAGAGCCTTTGGACATTTCGACAGCCATACAATTATGAAACATACTCATTTAATCCTGAATATTGATGCTGAATACTCTTGATTAGTAAAGACCACTAATACAATTTCTACCGGGAATAACACATTCGAAAAAAGCTTAACTTTATAGAAGGCGGGTTAATCCCAGCACATGTTAAATGTGATACAATAAGGGAGACAAAGCAGAAGGGTTAGCCACTACACTAGTCTGTGTTAGTTCAAGATCGGTGAGCGGTCGTGGTCACGGTCACGGTCGTGGTGGCGGCGGCGGCGGCGTCTCTTACCTGGACTCCCAGCCCCTCCCTGTGGCTCCATCCAGCCCAGCGGTGAGTGTCTCGCTGCTCACAACAATAGCATCAGAGAGTGTGGAGAAAGGAGGCACAGATGGTGGCAGACAGCACCGAAACAGCCTTTGTGCTTGTGCTTGCGTGCGGTTGTGTGTGTGTGTGTGTGTGTGTGTGTGTGTGTGTGTGTGTGTGTGTGTGTGTGTGTGTGTGTGTGTGTGTGTGTGTGTGTTAGAAGAAGACAGACAGATTGAAAGAGAAACCCATAAGAGAGAGATAGGTGTGCCTGTTTATGTGCGTGTGCGTGTGTTTGTGTCTGTGTGTGTGTGAGAGTGAGTGTGAGTGTGTCTGTGTGTGTGTGTGGGAGTGTGTGTGTGTGTGTGTGTGTGTGTGTGTGTGTGTGTGTCTGAGTGTGTGTGTGTGTGTGTGTGTGTGTGTGTGTGTGTGTGTGTGTGTGTGTGTGTGTGTGTGTCTGAGTGTGTGTCTGAGTGTGTGTCTGAGTGAGAGAGATGGAGGGATAGGCTCCGGTACTCCCCAGTTTCTGCTGCACGCCCTGGCTTCGTCGTCTGTGGACCTAGATTCCAAAGGCAGGTGCTCCCACTGCACTCACACACTGAACCTGCCCGGCATGGCCATCAGAGTACACTGGAAACACAGAGCGCACCACCGCACTGCCAGACCGGAGAGAGAGAGAGAGAGAGAGAGAGAGAGAGAGAGAGAGAGAGTGAGAGAGAGAGAGAGAGGAGAGAGAGAGAGAGAGAGGAGAGAGAGAGAGAGAGAGAGAGAGAGAGAGAGAGAGAGAGAGAGAGAGGGAGAACCGGAGGGAGAGGGGAAAGAGTCCGACAGAGAGAGTGATGGGAACGAAAGCATCACCCAGCAGATCTCGAAGCTACTTTGTTCAGTAAGCGTAGCATTGTTGAAGAGCTTGGTGGCAACATAATGCAGAGAGATCCAGAAAGGGAGAGGCAAAGAGAGGGAGGGAGGGAGGGGGGTAGAGGGAAATGGGTGGGGGGGTAAGCTGGCACCCTGCCCAGACTGAAGCCGAGACAGAATGGGGTATCAGCAAAGGCTGGGGGCACAGCAAAAAAAAGGGAAGGGTTTTGTGTGTGTGTGTGTGTGTGTGTGTGTGTGTTGTGTGTGTGTGTGTGTGTGTGTGTGTGTGTGTGTGTGTGTGTGTGTGTGTGTGTGTGTGTGTGTGTGTGTGTGTGTGTGTGTGTGTGTGTGTGTGTGTGTGTGTGTAAGTGCGTGCGTGTGTGCAGTGTGTGCAGTGTGTGTGTGGGGGGGGTCAGTGGGTGGGTGGGGGGGCCCGTGTATGCGTGTGCATGAGCTATGATAACCAGATCATCATGAATGTGTTTCAATTAAACTACACGATATTGGACCACTACTGTGAACAGTGGTAACACTCTCCTTTGTTATAAGGTTTATCGGCTCTCATTAGTTGACTAGAGGAGGCCCTCTAGTGGCTGTATAAAAGATCCCATGAATCTCGATAGTCACGTGATAGCGTTGCCATGACAAAATGTTGTTGCTTGAGATCTCCGTGTAGGACCTCTTTTGCAGCCATTAGACTAGCTTGCAGAAAAGATATAGAAACGTGTACAACTGAGTATTCGGGGTGAAGCTACCCCTCGTAACATTTGGAAATGGTGAGTGAGTTTATTTCAGTCACTTTATCTCAGTAACGTGACTTACTGTTAATGAAGAAAGTTCTTAGCTATTCGCTGAACGCAGTGAAGAGCAGCAATGTGTCTGGTCTTCACTGCTTTATCAACCATACAACATCCCTCTGGTTGGTCATTTTAACACGTTTGCCTCGCTTAATATCAAATGCATTCATTGTATAAACATAACGTTGGACAGCATCAATAGTTGGACGCCGATACTACATGATAGCAACGATAGCCCCCAAAGAGACCCCTATGAATACAGTCTGTGCAACAAGTGGACAACCATGTCCCGCTGGGTTCAACATCACCATCGAAACACTGTTCGTAACACGTCTAACTTACTGCTGGGTTTTCATTACCGGCAGCCACCCAAAAAAACAGCCGGCAAGAAGGCGGCCAAAGCCAAGGCGCCGACAGTCATCGATGGCCTGGCCGCAGAGGAGATGTCCAAGGAGCAGGTGAGAGCATGGGTCGTGTTCTAACCCTAATCTCTTTTAATGTTTTTAATAGAATGGAATTCCATTTCATAATAGTACCATATCTTGTATGAGACGCATGTGCTTGTTTTGGTTTGACTTAACATGGAAATAGTTTCTAGAAATCGCACACACTCACACTAAGATTATTTACTTTGGTAGTTGGAGGAGCACATTGTGCGTCTTCGAGAGGAGCTGGACAGAGAACGGGAAGAGAGAAACTACTTCCAGCTGGAGAAGGACAAGGTCCACAGCTTCTGGGAGATTGGCAAAAGAGACCTGGAGGAGAGAAAGGCAGAACTCAGGAACAAGGAGAGGGAGATAGAGGAAGCTGAGGAGCGGCATCAAGTAGAGATCAAGGTGATTGATTGACAGACACACACACACACACACACACACACACACACACACACACACACACACACACACACACACACACACACACACACACACACACACACACACACACACACACACACACACACACACACACACACACAGAATTCAACTTTTGCATTTCTTTCAAGTAATAGATCAAGCCTCTTCATATGCCTCATTTACTACAATAAATACATGAGTCAACACGTACAATCCTCCCCTCAATGAAGCATGTGTGTTGGTTCAGGTGTACAAGCAGAAGGTGAAGCACTTGCTGTACGAGCACCAGAACACCATCTCCGAGCTGAAGGCAGAAGGCGTGGTGGCCACCAAATTGATGGAGGGCGAGCATGGAGGCCTGGAGAGTGAGCTTCGCAAGGGTGTGCGTGCTCTCAAGGTGGATCTCAAGGAGCAGGAGCTGGCCAACGAGAACGCCATCAGAGACCTCAAACTGGTGAGCATGCAGTGACTGTGGAGCACGGAGTGACTGGGAAGCATGCAGTGACTGTGGAGCACGGAGTGACTGGGAAGCATGCAGTGAATGGGGAGCATGCAGTGACTGTTTTTTTTTATTATTGTTTTCCCTTTTCAGCGCTGCAAACAAACATCTAAAAATATCACTTTTATTTCAACAGAAAAATGACGAAGAACTGACTGGAATTAGAAAAGATTTTGAGCAGCAAGTCAGTGGTAGGTGACGTTTGTGTTTTTACGATGTGTAGTTGGCGTCCAGTTTGAAATTGTCTGATTTCTTATATTCCTCAAGCACAAAAGAATACATTCTCTTTCTGTTTGTACTGCTTGTGCAGAAATCGAGGCCCTGTATGAGAAGAAGATGCGAGTGCTGCGTCTGGAGCAAGACCGCTTGAGGAAGAGTGATCTCCACGAAGTGGAAGCTCGCAAGAACGACCTCATCGCCACGCTCATGAAGAACCACGAGAAGGACTTCAGGGAGATCAAGAACTTCTACAACGACATCACACAGAACAACTTGGCTCTCATCCAGACCCTGAAGGTAGGAGCTACGATGTTGGGATGTAGCCCATGCCCAGCTCAAAGGATATGTGTTTGATCTTGGGATTAATAAAGTTGTCTGAATCTGAATCTGCCAGATGCCCAGCCCGGAGGCATGCCTAGCCCATACCTGCTTATTTTATAATAATGAATGTCAACTCTGCCACCTTGGTAGACCTAATACAGAAAAAGTAAATCACATGCACGCAGCTGAATTACGTGTGGTTCAAGTCAAGACACACAATCAACACCACCACTAAGACACTCACGATGCATTGTCCGCAGTGCAATGCTTTACATACGTTGTTTTCATAGGAACAAGTGGAAGAGATGAAGAGGAAGGAGGAGAAGACGGAGAAGAGGATGGCGGAGGTGATGGCACAGAACCGGCGGATGACAGAGCCCCTGCAGAGGACCAAAGAGGACGTGGCCGAGCTCCAGAAACAGCTGGCCCACTACGAGAAGGACAAAGCCTCTCTGGCGGTGCGTGTTTTCAACACTGAACTATATGTCTGACTGGCCTTACATGAAGGAACACTTAGGGAGACTTGGGCCAGTCATGGAATCAGTTTAGCCAGTAATACTATTTTCCAAATAGAAAAGACTGTGAGATCATTTATTTTTTGATTTGATATGCTTCCGCGTTGCAATCGTCTTGTGTTGTGTCGTATCCGTGACAACCACCAGTGGCTAAATCGATGGTGTCACCTCTTGACAGAGTGCCAAAGCGCGTCTGAAGGTGGGAGAACAGGAAGCGAAGGATCTCAAATGGGAGCATGAGGTGCTGGAACAGAGGTTCACCAAGGTAAGACACCACACTTAGTTTTTTTCTTTGACCCACTTTGATTCATTAACATACGTATAAATAGAATGTGTCTGAGAAACGTGAGAGATGGTTTCCAATACATCTGGGTTCCAACTAGAGGCTCAGATCTATTTTAAGGAGTCACGTCACAGATACCGATGATGGGGGAAAGTGTGTGTCTACGCGTGTCTCACCATGGGAACGCGTTTTGTACAGATCCAGGCGGAGAGGGATGAGCTGTACACAAAGTTCACCCAGGCCATCCAGGAGGTGCAGCAGAAGAGCGGCTTTAAGAACCTGCTGCTGGAGCGGAAGCTGACCGCCCTGACGGACTGCCTGGAGAAGAAGGAGGCTCAGCTCAACGAAGTGCTCTCTGCCAGCAACATGGACCCCATGGCCCTGGGCGTGGTCACACGCAAACTCGAGGTACGTTTATCTGTCTTTTGCCTCTTCTCTACGGCCAACTTCACTAGCCTGAAGCGCCGGATGCTTCGTTGCACAGAACCATCTGTCCTTGGATCTGTTTGGAAAAAAGGGCAGGTGCTTTCAAAAGGTACCAGGCAGGTGATTGGAAGAATCATCTGTCCATCACCGACCCGACGTATCACGTAGATCACGTAGTTCATCGTAGGATGCCGGTTGGTTCGAACCGCTGTGGTGTGGCCACAAGCCTATAACTTGAAGCCTGGCAGGATCGGTTGTCGTGATTTCGCCAACCAAGCTGCACTGCAAGGTATCACCTTACAGTTGTGGCAACGAATCTGTAGCCATAAAGGAAACAGTGTAGGTCAGTAAATAGGTGTTGAGGTACACATGTACAGTATGCCTGTGAGCTTTCAGATTTTTCCAACAAATTGGTAGACGTGATAAAGGGAAAGTAGTATCTGTCATCAGTGCAAAACTGTAGAAATGTGACCTATTTGTTTTTCTTTTTTGAACGGCGCGTGATGGAAAATTCTGCACACGTTTTTGCCTACAGGAAGTATTAGACTCCAAGAATATCGCCATCAAGGATCTGCAGTACGAGTTGGCCCGAACGTGCAAGGTGAGCCTTCCGTCGATACTACCAGCATCGATTCTGTTTGTTTGTGTTCGGCTCACTCTGAACACGATCTCTGTTGTGCCCAGGCCCACAACGACCTGCTGAGGACCTACGAGGCCAAGCTGAGGGCCTTCGGGATCCCTGTGGAGGAGCTGGGCTTTACCCCCCTGGAGAGCACCCTGGCCGGGCAGACTCTGGGGCAGGGGCCGGCCGGCCTGGTCTCCCAGACCAAATGACCTCAAACTGTGTTGCTCTCTGATCTGTGATAGCTCAATTTATATTTATAAAGATTTGTATGTGTGCCTTTGTCCGATTTTCTGTGGCATATGGATGTAATATGAATGAAAAAACGGAACAGAAAAAAAAAAAAAGAAATGTGTTCATAATACCCATGTAATAATTTTTGTTGTCATACATTTTAATGTTTTTTTATTTAAGAGAAAAGTCTAAAAAACAATGCTTCATGCAACAAAGAAAATAAGACTATATAGAGTGGAATAAATTTATAAAATGCAGGGGATTTTCATAAGTATTTTACAAACGTATATTTGATAAGAAGGGCTGATTCGTATCACATCGTGCGTCAAACCCGCTAGTAGGCCCATAATAGTTACAAAATGAAGAGGTGTTAAGCTGAACAAGGCCTGCAGGTGGTGGTCAAGTACCTTTAGTCTACAGGTACCAAGGGAGGCCACTCTGGTGCAGAGGGTTGTGCTTTTACGGTCCAGTGCTATGATCCGATATTCTGGCTCCCAAACTGCGGTTTATTACATTCCGTTTATGTCGAAAGTGCGCAACCAAAACCCAATGCAACTGAATAAAACCAAATACAGTTTTAATGAATAACACAAATCACCAAAGACAATCATCAAACGTTCCTACATCGATATATACAACGTAATTCGGGGAAAGAAAAACAGCAATTGATTTTCCTGTAGGGCAGGATTATCTGTTTTGATGGGTGTTTTTGTGTGCGTGGATCGCATAACGGCAACATGGATTTAATTTAGCGAATTGCGAATGGATTGGTCTTCGTGGGCTTCCATACAACAAAAGCCCCAGACGAGCAGCTGTTGTTGCGATGTTTCCCAGCGTCTACTCGCACCACTCCTCTACTTAAATTACTTTTCTGGATCCCTGGAGAAAGTTATTAGTATCACCGACGAGCGCTGCGTAATATGGAGGCTGCTATAAAGATAAGCTCTGGTAAAATGTTTACGACGTTTTACGTCCTTAACACTCTAATTCCATTGCATGCCTGTGTATTAACGTCTAAAATAACGATTATTGCGTTAAGTTTATCGATGCATATTCTCAATAAACGTTTACCCTTTAATTTCAGGCGCCACAAAATGGGACATTCGACAGAAAGTTTGGGACCATATCGAAGAAAATAACCTCGCAAACTTCCCGAGGCCTGTTCACAACCGTATTCCCAATTTCAAGGTAATGCATCTCATTTCACTCTAGCCGTACAATACTACGGCTAAAACGTGGTTACGGTCGTTACATGTGTAGATCAGTCACTAAACGTGGGCCCTCACGGTCCCATTAAATCGAGTTCACCGTGGACCTCTTGGGTCGGCGCTGAAGAGGTGGCACTTAAGTATACAGAAAACACCTCTGCGGGTTCATCTGGTGGGGACAAGAAACTTTTTTACTGCAATGGGATAACGGGAATTAAACCACAATACCTTGGCTAATTTTGATTAATCTCTTATAAAAAGATGACGGATCATAATAACGTCGAGTGCATGTTTTGGATGTACTTGATTCAATTTGGATTTCATATAGGCCTACCAACAGCCGGATTAGTGAACGCCAATGGTATAGCTTCTAATTTATAAATTGTATTCAAGATCTTTTATTGGTTGGTTTTCTCTGCATGTGTGCAACTAACTCTATGGTCGCGGCGTGCTAGGGTGCAGTTGAAGCCTGTGACAGGCTGACGGCCCTTGAGGAATTCAAGTCTAGCCAGACCGTCAAAGTTAACCCTGACAGACCGCAGCAGCAGGCACGCTTTGTCACACTGGACGTAAGTTCCTGCCACATACTTTCTGCTCCCTCTTGTCCACACCCTCCTCCATGCAGGGGGCCTTCAGCGCCTGTGCCAGGGTCACTGGGCTTGAGGCCTTCACCGAGACAGCTGAGGTGAAAGTGGATCCTGACAAGCCTTTGGAGGGTGCCCGGCTGGAAGTGCTACAGGTAGTTGTAGTCCATGTGTGGGTGAAAAGGCCTCTAGAAGCTACAGATGATGGCCCGCTCACGCCTGTTTAATTTCCGGGAACTATAGTTCGGAACCACCAGTTTTTTTGTATTTATAAATATCTTTTCAGTCTTTGTTTCATTTTTAACATTAACAAGTGGCCATTGAATGTTCACCAATCACATATCTGCTTCTTTATCTCTTTTAAGGCAAAGAAAACGCTGTTGGTTCCCACCCCCCGCCTTCGCGCCGGTCTCTTCAACAAGATCACCCCCCCTGAGGGGGCCAGCAAAGAGCAGCTGCGTGTGTGCTCCACATCCCAGGTTAGTTTTCAAGCTAGCTCTGGTTTAGCTAGCTTGAGAAACGCAATCATCACATATCACGCGTAACGTGACTCTCCGGTTAACTGTGCGTCTTTCTGCAGGGCGTGAAGGAGTTCAGCGTGCCCGTTGGCCTGGACGCCAAGGTGAAGGTGGACCTGGTTGTGGTTGGCTCTGTGGCCGTCTCTGAGAAAGGTGAGAGCCACCGCACTAGCTCTGAGATATGGGTATAAGTCCGAAACGCTAGTTTATTAGCCAGGAAAAAGATGGGCCATAGAACCAAGTGCCAAGCACTAACAATTTTTAGGTTAACCAAAGATAGCCAGGATAAGAAGCCTCACGATGCAAATTAGTATTTTTTAAAAGTAAGCACGTACAACATACAATAAGTGCGTTCATTAAGGCCATGACCAGGCAGCCACTCTCATCTCAGTAGCAACACAACTATGTTGAGAACTAATGTTGTTGGGATGGTAGAATCGTCTCCTTTTGCAAAGGCCAGCATAGAAACTGTATGGTTTGTGAAATCGGCTCAGGTCCCTTTAGCATTTTCCTGACGGACAACACCAGAGTCACGACATGGTTCTCTCTGGTGTCCACAGGACTGCCCCACAGTCATGGAGAATATTAGCCTGGATCCATGGGCCCTGTTGTCCTTTGGGGAATGTTGGAGAGGCTCTGTGCACTTGGGCGCGCGGTTGCAGACCCACCTCATACCCTCATAAGTGCAGTCTATCTGCACTTACTCACACCATGCCGATGATGCCAATGAACCAACCTAAGGGTTCCAGGAACATGACCCCCAGGGTTGACCCGGTCGCCTCCTGGGCAGGCTCAACCCTGGTATATACACTACCGTTCAAAAGATCGGGGTCACCTAGACAATTTCATGTTTTCCATGAATACTCACACACTATTATTCAACAGTTTTCAGCTGTGCTAACCTAATTGCACAATGGTTTCCTAATCATCAATTTGCATTTTAACACGATTACTTAAAACAATGTACCATTAGAACACAGGAGGGATGGTTGCTGGAAGTGGGCCTCTGTACACCTATGTCGATTATCTAAAAAAAATCTGCCGTTTCCAGCTAGAATAGTAATTCACCATATTAACAATGTCTAGACTGTATTTCTGATTAATTAGATTTTATCTTGATTGAAAAAAACTTATTTTTTAAGGACATTTCTAAGTGACCCCAAGTTTTGAACGGAAGTGCATATTGGCCTCTTCTTACATGTGTTTGTTTGTATATATTTATTATGAATATCATGTTGTATAGGGCTAAGAGATTGTGACTTTACATTGCAATGACCGCCTCGATTACCAAAGTGTTGGAGCTTAGGAATGTTATTGGTAGTGATGGTTCTCACCGTTTAGAAATGTAACGTGAAACTATTTGTTATTATGGAGGGACATTGTTGTGTTTCTCGAGACATGGACGAGAACAAAGTTTTGATTAACCTAGGTTTTGGTACATTTTTTAAGGATTATCACAAAATGGTGGACTATTACCCACAATAAAAATCAAATTCTGATGTATAAGCCCTGAATATGACACAGACAGTGTGGTACATATATGCTGGCATTTGCTTAGCACCTGACTTCTTTTTAGATTGCACGCTTATGACAAGCACTTCCTCCGATTAAGCCATCCTTCAAACTTCTCTAACACACACACACACACACACACACACACACACACACACACACACACACACACACACACACACACACACACACACACACACACACACACACACACACACACACACACACACACAGGTTCAGAACAGTTTGATTATTTATTTCCTGATAGTTGACAGGTTGTAAACATCGACTACACCAGTAGTAGATGTGTTGCCGGGGAGGAGAAATAGTACCTCTGATGGCCTGTCTATGATCTAGTTTCAAGGCTGGAGTGAGACACATTGGAGGCACTTCAAGGTTTGGTGATTTCCACTGATGCAGGACTTTTGTTACATGGCATCCCACACAAATGCCTTCATTAGGACGTCCACCCAGTGCCCACGTTGGGCAATCCTTGCAAGCCGTCCACGGTTAACTTCTCCTGTCCTGAGTTAAGGCAACCATCTCCATATGTCCGAATGGGCTTTTCTGTCTTGGAATATTGGAATTCAAGCCCCAATCAGAGCTGTCCTGGACTAGGGTCAGTGGCTGTTTAGGATAGTGGGGGGGGGGGGGGGGGGTGTACATGGTGTACATGGTTCTGGTTGTACCAGAACCATGTACATGTACCATGGGACTGTACCAGAACACTCACTGCACTGTTCAATGCAAAATAGAAACGGAGGTCTGGTCTACTGGTTGAATTCTTTATTATATTATTGATTTTCATGCTTTGTTCAGTTTGGTAGTGCATGGCCGTTGTAGCAGTTGGTTTGTTAGGGTTAAAAGACTATTCCTTTGGATTGTTCGGGTTATGCTAAAAGCACGACTTTAAACACCATAGGAATCAGTATGTTTCTTCCCTGCTATGCTTATATTTGCATGCGTCATCAGTTATTTTTGGAATCTCTTAACAAATTTTACAGTTGCATGAAATATTCATATATTATCAGCTTAATAAAATATTCACTGCACATATTGACCTGGGCTGACGCCTCAGCATTCCATTAAGCTGTGGTGAAATTACATTTCTGCTTCCTGACCCCTCTGGGGGCTCCCACTCCGACAGGTTATCGAATAGGGAAAGGAGAGGGCTATGCAGACATGGAGTACGGCATGATGGTCTCGATGGGAGCTGTGACGGAGTCCACAGTGGTGATTACGATCGTCCACGACTGTCAGGTCAGTGTTTCATCTTTAAGCATTTTCAGATTTCCCAAATGTAAACTAGAAGCCGTCTGTGAGCACTGGTACTAACCGGGTGTTGACTAGCGTTGTGTGGCTTGTCTTCACAGGTTGTGGACTTCTCAGAGGAACTGGTCGAACCGCACGACCTCACTGTGGACTACATCCTCACCCCCACTAGGGTCATCAAGACCGACTGCCTCCTGCCCAAACCCGAGGGGATCATCTGGGCAAAGGTAGTCGCAATTGTCATCCACACGATGTGTAATTCTATGTCTGACCGCTAGAGGGCAGTCAGCTCCTTCCAAAGCACAATGAACGTGAGTCCAACGCTAGCCCTCCTACCGTAACCCCTCCCTCCTGAAATTATAGCCACAGAATTGTGGAGGACAATGAATACCAGCTTCATGTATCAACTACCACGGTTGGAAATCACTCTGATTTTGGGATGTATGGCGTGGTTTAAAAAATCGAGCCGGCAGTAGAAAATATAATTTATTGATTAAATAACATCATGCGAATCGGACAACATAAAATGCAGACGAGAGAAGTTTAAAAAATGAATACAAATGTTTTGCTTTTCTCAAGGGTTTGACGATCCACAATCATCAGAGGTGTAAAAGAACAATATGATCCAGAGCGGATCGACATTTTATTTTATAGATTTATCTTTAATGTATTTTACACAATGTAGTGTGAATCTTGAGTTGTCTACGTGAGTCCCTTGAGACGTCTCAGTGAACCGGACACGGTGACCTTCCAGGCAGGAAGGCCATGTCTGCTCATCAAAGGCCCTGCGTGGCAGCAGGCTGGGCTCTGCCGGGGCCGGTGGAAGTACGGGTCAGAAAGGACCACGCTATAAACAATGGCGGCATATATCCTTTACAGCCCCGGCCACTATCAAAGTCCTCCCGCTCCCTGTTTAAAGAATGAAGGAGCACTCTCTATTTTTACCTGCAGGGAAAGTGAAAAATTCCACTGACTAGACGCATGTGTAGTCTCGGCTGCCCCGTCAAGAAGAGGGGGGGAAAGAAGAGCTGTGTCTGTGGTTGTTGGTTCATATTTTTGATATCATTTTGTTATGGTTTTATTGTGTTTCCATCGTTTTTAATTATGCGTTTTAAAAAACGTGGAGGGAGGTCCATAGTGCGTTTCTCGTAGCATGCTTTAATAAAAAAAGTCCAATATCCCTTCACATGTTCCCTTCACACCAAGCATTAGGTCGTTACATAGCATGGATCCCCTGCGGGGCTGGCTAGCGGCTGCTAGTGCCCAGTGAGCCCATACCCTTCTCTGTCCCCAGCTCAACAAGTACATGCTGGAGAAGATCCCCGTCCTGAAGAAGCTGCGGGCCCTGGAGCTTGCGGCCGGCAAGGAGGTGGTCCTGGGGCCCGAGCCCCCCGTGGAGCCAGGGAGGGGCCCCAGAGGCGGCGACCCCCAGGGCGACGGCCTGAAGCCCAGGAGAAACGGCAGGCCGCGGCCGCGGCGGAACACCCAGCGGGACTCCGACGGGGAGCCCAGACGGGAGGGCCCCGGGCGGGACGGCCCCGGGGGTAACGAGGAGGCCGTGCCGAGGCCCCGACGCCGGCCGGCTCGGGTGCGGAGGGAAGGGGGCCGAGGGGACAACCAGGCCAACGGCAGCGAGGAGGGCCGGGAGAAAGGGAGAGGGGAGCGCCGGGGACGGAGCTGGAGGGGCAGCGCGGGAGAGGGCGGGAGGAAGGGGGAGGAGGGGGAGGAGGGCATGGAGGGCGACCACGGCCCCCCGTCCAACGTGACCACGGTGTATCTGGGGGGCATCCCCGCAGGCCTGCGGGTCAGCGAGTTGAAGACGGCGCTGCGGGAGAAGGAGGCGCTCCCGCTGAGGCTCACCTGGCAGGGGGCTCAGCACCGGGCCTTCCTGGACTACGGGGACCCCAACGCCGCAGACCAGGCCATGGAGGCCCTCCAGGGGCTCTCCCTGAACGGCCAGAGCCTGCATGCCGAGCTGGCCAAGAACCAGCGGGGGGGCCGGAGGGCCGGCCCCTCCAGGAGCCGACCCCGGTCCAGGCCGGACTCCGGCACCAAGGCTGAGCCCAACGAGGATTCTGGGGAGCCTCAGAAGGAGGAGGTGGTGGAGTAGACGGAGGTCCCCTCTGGGTTCTGGGGTTGGGGGGATAAACAGGTGTTTTGTAGGACTCGTGTTATCTGAGCCTCTGTATTAACTGCCAATTGTGATAGGTATAACAAACTGATTGTGCATTTCAGCGTTGCTTTAGAGTTATGTTGGCTTATTAGCAGTGTTTTCGTTTCGACTCGCCGACACGCACGTGGACCTGTTGGTCTGCGTGTGTGCGTCTTTGGGCAGAGTTGTCATTTTTTTTTTCCCCTTCTTTAAAGTGTTTTAATACATTGTGTTAGGACCGTGCGTGACTGAGTGGAGTTGAGTTCTTAGTCACGCCGGGGATAACTGTTGAGATAAGCTAATCCGAACGGCCGAAATTGAGCAAATAACAGAGAAAAAACCCAGACTTCTCCATCCATTTCTGAGATTGAAGGAGTGTTATTAGTGTATATATATTTATATATACTAAATAACGACCTTCTAACAACTGTTTTTGGCTCTTGACTGAAATATTGATAGGTCTTGCATGTAAAACAATGTTGTGTATTGTAAACATATGCATTATTTTGTATTCTAATTAAACATTTACGAACTTCAAAAGAAATATTTTCTGTTTTCATTTTCTCTGACTATCCACTTAATTGGATATATGAATTGCTTTGAGGCGGGATTCAACTGTATTTAACGTATTTGACATCTTGAGATAAACGTATTTAGCAAGTGCGTTGGTACTCAAATCCCACATTCAGTTCTGACTTATGTTGCTGCTCCGGTAAGCCTCCACCCATTGGTAGCCCGTAGGGAGGGCATGGAGGACATATCTTCTGCACATTTTGAACTGAATCCAGAGGCTGGACCGCATGGATTGCACTCAATTTCCCTTCCTGAATAAAATCATAAGACGATTGCTTTTGGTTAACCAAACATGAGGTACACATTTTATAATGATGAAAAGTATATAAAATGAAAGGGACATTATTAAAGGTTGTGCATTAACAACTCAACCCGTCCACCCTATTCGATGCATTTAATTACCGTTCATAGCGAGGTCAATAAACAGTTTTCAAATAGGTCAGAGAGACAAGAGGAAAGAGACACCAGACCAGAGGAGTCAGAGAGACACCAGAGGGAAAAGAGACCAACCAAAACCAGAGGAGAGAGAAAAGCGAAGACAGGAGACACGCTTGCAGCAGTTCCTTAAGAAAATCTTAAATTCAGTTGTATTAATAAAATGCTTATTTGTCAGCCTTGTCCTACCCATTAAGGTACAATGGTTTGGTTTAACACCATTAGTCCTGTCCCACCAAATGTGCTCAAGCCAAGCCATTAGTTAAGTTCTTGTGCGGATTTGAACCGCATCTCAAAATCTCAAAGCAGTGACATTTAGCAGAGCTTCCATTTTGTCTGTGGCCTCCAAACTCTCTGGTGGTATTGGTTAACATAGGGTGACCAGATTTGAGTTTGTGAAAAAGAGGACACTTCGTCGCGGGGGGGGGGGCGAAAACATGGGTATTTTTTTCTTTAGTTCGTCCGTGAACTTACATTTACGTTTAGGCATGGCTGCAGACAGTGGCGATCCTAGGTCCAATTGCGCCCCGGGCAAGATTGTTGACGGGGGGGGGGGGGGGGGGGGGGGGGGGGGGGGGGGGGGGGGGGGGGGTGAGCCTACGAACTTCAGTGGGGGTTTCATTCCGTCTATACACGGCACCTTCTCAACGAGCACATGAGATCGGTCGCCCAATGACAGACTCTCTCTACAGTCAGCTCGCGCAAGAAGGTGGAACGTAAGGGAGATACCATTTCCAGAACTTGGAAGGCCGTAATAACCATAGACATATACAATGGTAATAACTAGTAGGTTATGTGAAAGACCCAGAAACACAAATATGCGACGAGGCAAAAAAATATAAAAAGATAATAATAACAATAATATATATATATTTTTTTTTTTGCGACGAGGCAAAATACCGGACGTTTTTGGAATCCCTGCCGGACGCATTTTTTAGGTCTCGAAAAGAGGACATGTCCGGGAAAAAGAGGACGTCTGGTCACCCTAGTTAACAGGGGAGATGGTGTCAAATGGATCTGCTTTGAATCCGCCTACGAGGAGATCCGCTCACAATTCCAACTAATCAGATTGGATTACAGCACTCGTATTGAGCCCCCGAACCAAACGATTTCATTGCACTGTTTATGCACTGCCGCTTGACATTTCGTAGATTGCAGCGTGTGTACCCTGCCTGCTCTGCATGCCTGCTTGCCGCTGCGTTGTCTTGTCCCAGTAAGGCCTGGCCCACGCTGAAGGATGAGAACATTGCCTGTCTGCTTCCAAAGAGCAGAGCCCACAGGCTTTTTATGGACCTGTCATCCAGGCCAGGCCGGGGAACAGCTGGAGTGCCCCGCAGCCGGAATCTCACCCCCTCGACCGCGGCCAGAGGAGCCCTGCGCCTCAGCTAATGGTCATCATTTGGTTAATGCGCGCTCCCATGTTCAGCGCGTCTTTACGCTATAGCCCACCTGTGCACGCTGGACTATTCATCCAAGTGGGATCTGGATCCTGGGGTCAGACAGTGGTCATGCTGGGAGATAATGAGGCTAAACACACAATGCAAAACATGTCATGGATAAAGGATTTCTTTTTTCCGGAAAACTTTTGGTAGATGGGAATTGATTAAGTAGGCTATAGGCGCGTCTCGGTGGGACAATGTGACCAAGACAGTGAATTATTCGTATGGTGGTAAAATAAAGGCAATACATTTCTGCCTACTGGGTTCCTGCAAGGGCACACCTGTCGATTCTAGTTAAAGGATCATCTTTTCAGTCAGAAAATTACATTTAAAGGAATTATATGTGATGTAAAATGCATGCGTAATCTTTTTGCCGCCTAATATACATGGTCTTGCCGATGACATTTACACTTAAGACCTCGAAAATAAATGAAGAAAACTGTTTTAAATTAAGCAGTACACTGTAGCCTTTTCGTTGACGTGGTTTTAATGAATACTATCTGTGTAAGGGCTTGTCTATTTGCTCATTTATTTAACTTTCATGCACCTCCATACATGAGATCACTTTTTTTTTTAAATAAATGTGTTTCGAAAGTTTCATTGGTATTGCATTAGGCTGTGTTAAATATATTTGATCCCACTAGTTTCTATATCTTTGCCTTGGAGACGTATAGGCCTAAACATTTGCAGGATTATGAAGATGGAAAGAAAAATATTGAATAAATATAGGCAACGGCTATATACAAAATAATCGTTGCTGACTGTTCATGAATATGCGCCCCACATGGACAAGGCCTTTGAATTGTTGACGAATTGTTGAATTGGAAAATACATTCTAATTAGAAACGGAGACTGTATTTGAGTTTTACACATTTTTATTTCATGTCTACATCAATGAATTATAATTATTAATATGGGTTTTAAATCAAATTGTAATGTTAGGTCTATTTGCATCAATAGGCAGGGCCAGCCATGTGCCAATAGTGTAAAAGCACAGTCGCTACAATGTGTATTGGCGTTTTTATTTTCCTTCTGTGTCACCGCCAAAAACACAGACCTGAGTCTTTGGGTTTCATCATCTCATGAGCCCATAGTTGAGAGACAGGAATCAGTCGGATAATGTGAAGATTGAGTTTTACTCTGTAGACTAAACTGCATACCACAAATCCTTACCTTCATAGTGTGTTTTTGCATAGCCTGTCCTAAAGACCCTCTAATATTAATGATCCTAACATATACTTACAGTGCTGAAAAAAACGGCCGTCTACATACAACAAAGACAACGTAACAGTGCTTACATTATTTCTTTGATTTTCATTTTAAAACAAATAAGTAAGCGTTCTGACAAATATTGCCAATAAAGCATATATTCTTGGTCAACTCGCCTAAAGTTAGAATATATAGGCGTAGAAAATAAATAAAACGTTGCGCTAATAGGTTATATTCTAAAAAGTGCCTTCATCTTTTTACACAATATATGATGTCCGTTAGTAACTGTTCATTGCACTTTCTTTTTTTTTACGCTGCTTTTGAATCCAAAATACTCAATGCAGTCGGCCTAAAAAAAGTACATATTCTAAAGATAAAGGGAAATGTGCATTTACATGGATTGGAGGATCCTATACATCTGACGCGTGGAGAGTGGTATTCATCCGCCAGCAGAACTAGTACCAAACGGCAGCTGGACCCACTTTCTACCATCGGACGGGTGGATCATTATGTGTGTGTGTGTGTGTGTGTGTGTGTGTGTGTGTGTGTGTGTGTGTGTGTGTGGGTGTGGGTGTGGGTGTGTGTTTGTGTGTGTGTGTGTGTGTGTGTGTGTGTGTGTGTGTGTGTGTGTGTGTGTGTGTGTGTGTTAGCGCAGTGCCAGTCTGTTTTCTGAACTACGTGGGGAATAGGAGAGTCCAGAAAACAGTACACAAGTAGTCCAGTCCGTTTTCCACAAGTTGTTTATCACAGTGTGCGTTTTCATGGACGTGGGGAGGGAGGGGGCGTGTTTTTTGGTATTTTTTTTCTCAGAGAATTGTCTTTTTCCACTTCAATTCCTGCTGCTGGTTAAGTCTGCCTTGGCTTTAAAATCAATTATGGTCCGCGGAATGGCCGCTGTCCCGTTACATGACGCAGGGCTTGATGTCCTGGTAGGAGACCTGCTGGTGGTGGTAGTAGGAGCCGCTGCTCGGAGAGTGCATGGCTGAGGACGTCATGGCGTTGAACGAGAACACGAACTCCTTTCGGTCACACATGCTGGGGGACTGGGAATGGTACCGAGGAATACCTGAAGAGAGAAGAGAAAACGCGTTTTTACATTGTTTTGTTCGATTGTATAGGCCTAAATACAAATACTGGAAATCTGGAAGATGGTTAGAAAGGAAATGACGCACAGGCACCTTATTAAGAGATAGGAGCACAACTATGGCCTATTCAATCAGTAGGCTATTTGTGTTACCATTTAGACTGCAGCCTCCATGTAGGCCTGATAATCAACGTCTCCTAAACACCTCTAGGACATGGGGCCTATGCTGGATTATTTAATAAACGCAGCGGACCAATACAGACAACAAACAAATAATGAGCATAAACTAAAAAACAATAATACACGCCTACAGAGATTAAGACGGCGACAAAGGTATAAAATATAACTGTAAATTGCGGATTATAAGGGTCTATATTTGTTTTACTCTTGTTTTTACTAATTTTATTTTAAAACATGACTGCTCATTGAACTAACATACAATTAATCTGATGAGGTTTAATAATTTAGCTTTACTGTGAATAAACTACCCGTTGGGTTTAACGGTATAAAACACGCAAGTTTAATAGCCTACTTAATCCTACTTTTCCCTTCAAATGTGTGTCGTCCAGATTCTACGGCCCATGAGCAATCCCATCGCTTTTATTTTTCAATCCTGCTGCTGGTTCTCGGACCCCATACCATATGAACACCATATGACTTGGTCCAAATTGACTGGAAGCGGTCTGTAAAGGGGTTGGATAGCCCATAATTGAGAGTGGTCTGCTTGCACGCTAATCCCGAAGGGCCCCACGGAGCCCTGGGGCCCGGCTGCCTGGCTCCACCCGCCTCCGAGTGGGCCTGGCGGCGATGTGTGCGTCCGAGTATAAAACTGTCTGAAGGGTTCTCCGGGTGAATAAAAGCCGCCGATTTGGATCTATTGAGAAGCTTTTCACTCAACCATTCAGTTCAGTTAATATTAAAACAAATAGCCAACACAGCCTGTGTGTAGCACACTGAATGGGGTTTCTTCAGTAGGCCTATGTAACACACTGAATTGGTTTTCTTGAGTATGTAACACATTGAATGCTGTTTCTTCAGTATGCAACACATTGAATGGTGTGTCTTCAGTAACACACTGAATGGGGTTTCTAAGTATGTGACTCACTGAACTTGGCTTATTCGGTATATGTAGCCTAACACACTGAACTGGGTTTATTGAGTTCAGTGTGTTGGACCCACTTTCTACCATCGGACGGGTGGATCATTATGTGTGTGTGAACTGGGTTTCTTCAGTATGTAACACTGTTTTTATTAAAAGGAGAATGCAGCGTTTTTTTCTATAATTGCTGACTGTTAGAATAGGCTATATCAGGCTGCAATTAAATGTGTGTTGTGCTACACAACCCGTTGACATGCGACAAAGTGGAGGACATTTGTAATTCCCTTGGTTAAAACTTGTCTTTAAAATAACTGAATAAGGTTTACGCAAAATACTACGTTTTCTTTTGCTCAATGTTTGGGTTGTCAATGAAAGGTTATTCACTGACGTTATTTAATCCTAAACGTTTGTCAAAGTAGGCCTTTTTTATATCACAATTTGATCTCACACTCTATAGTAAATAGTCAATATTTTTTTTACACTCATTCCCTCGATCCACCTGTAATTTGAGATTAAGGATGATTAAGGATGATTAAGGATTATTGATCGTCCGCCCATACCTTGTAGATCCGTACTGTGGCCGTTCTGGTGGAGATAAGGCTGCTCTATGGAGTGCGCTGGCAGGCTTGGCTGCAGCGGGTTCGTCCCGGGGTTACACGGAGACAACGGCTGCTGCTTGATGTAAGAGCCTCCGTTATTGAGCGAGGCCGAGGGGTTGGGCGCCCAGGCCGAGGCTGAGCTGGAGTACACGGAGTGGGGGTCCATCACTCCCCCGCCGTTAAGCAGCGGGGATCCGGAATTGTCGTGGTGGGAATAGTCACCCCCGGTGGATCCCGTGCAGCTGCCCATGTAGGAATGCCCGCTGTTGGCTGACAAGTGGGACATGGAGTGTCCGGACAGACCCATGCCCTCCATGTTACCTGCCAAATGTCCGTTCATCATCCCGATCCCGCTGTCCAGGGACAGGCTGTTTGGCGGGCAAGAGAGGCCTCCACCGCCGCCCTGGAAGTTGTAGGACTCGGGGATGTGGTTGAAGCCCAGGCCGTTCATCATGCTGTACATGGGTTTCAGAGCCTGGCACTTGCGCCTGAAGCCCCTCGGCCTTCTTCTGAACGAACCCTCCTCGAACATGAACTCACTGGCCGGGTCGATAGTCCAGTAGTGGCCCTTGCCGGGCCGCCCGAGGCCCTTGGGTAGTTTAATGAAGCATTCATTCAGGGACAAATTGTGTCGCACGGAGTTCTTCCATCCCTGATACGAGCCCCTGAAAAACGGGAAGCGGCTCTGAAGGAACTGGTATATTTCGCTGAGCGTCAGTCGTTTTGTGGGAGAGCTCTGGATAGCCATGACTATCAGGGCTATGTAGGAGTACGGAGGTTTCTCTGGGCGACGGATCCCCGCGTTGGTCTTCTTGGGTTTCGTGGTGGACGAGGCGGTTTCCATCACCGCCGTCTGTCCGTGGGGCTTCTCCTGGGCAGACATGGGACTGCTCTGAGCAGGCGTCTGCGCTGGGGTCTGCTGCTGAACCTCTGCCGTCATGAGTAGCCGAGAGCTGCGTAATGACCAACTAAAACTCTTCTTTTTTTATATCGTATAGGCGACAGAAGCACAGGTCAAATGATAGTTCGACACACAGTATTAAATCCTATGTTTAGGGTAGAGAAACTTTACGCACGAACCGTCTTAGCCAAGAGGGGATTTCCTTTTAAATACAATCCATATGCAGATCCGAATCGTGTCCAAAGCCTCATCAGCTGCGTCCAGAGCGAACTAAGAAACAGGACCGGGTCCGCCTCAGCCTTCAGTTGATATGTTCTCGTGGGTCCGAGCTCACTTTTGACTTATCTGTTGCAATCAGAGCATTCGAAGTTTGATGTCTTGGCCGTCCCAGCAATAGGTTCCGCCCACGTCCCTCCCACTCCAGCGGTGGGCTGTTGCACGCACATCTGTCTGCCGTCAGGATT
Source organism: Gadus chalcogrammus (assembly GCF_026213295.1). NCBI lineage: Eukaryota > Metazoa > Chordata > Actinopteri > Gadiformes > Gadidae > Gadus > Gadus chalcogrammus. Next base: position 22,059,624 of record NC_079425.1, on the reverse strand, counting down.
CAGGGAACCGTTTTTTTCTTCCTATCACACCGAACCAGTGCACATTTCTCTGGTACAAAAAGGCGGTATCGCACGCAGCAAGGTGCGTAATTTAATAATGAACTCGCAGTCACATACGTGGAATCACCAAGTGGTCAGGAACGCTTTAGAGGAGATGCAGCGCTAAAAATTCTGATGTCTAATTCAGCTGTTTTGGTTATTTCAAACTACTGATTTATACAAATAGATAATAAAGAAACAAATGTTAATTCGTGCGTTCTTCCAGCTTTCCTGGCTTCAGAGAACTGCAGTGTCTGAACTTCCGTTTCTAAGAAAGACTCTAACATGTGTTGGTAAATAAAAAACAACCCTTTTAGCTCCACCAAACGCCTTAACTACTAAAAATAACTCATATTCAAAACTACTAGCCTCCCAATTTCTTTAAAAGACAGGAACATGGGCAGGATGTTTACACAGCAGAATGTAAACATTTTCCCTGGCCTTCTTTAAATAAAAGAATCAAGCAAAGCTTCGCTAGAGGAGCCAATACTCATTGTGATGCCATTTGACCGGAGTCACCGCGTCGTAAGTAAATGTTAGTTTTTATAACATAACTGTATTTTCTGAGTCTGTATGAGGACATTTACGCACGGGGTGCGAGGGGAGAGCTACAATAACTCTGAAAGGTTCGGGCAGTGGGCATCAGTACTGGACTGCATGCATCGACTCCTGAAATTATAGGCTATTAGAATAAAGGTAAGCAGGTACACACGGTGCCACCGAGAATATTGACGCTTACCGACCGCCATCCAGCACAGCGACAAGCCTTCGGTTAGATAAACCGAGTCTATATTCCATCAATTAGAATATAGCAGAGTGATTGTGGTTTTTACGATAGAAAGCACGCGGTTTTATTTATTGCACGCAGTTAAACAATTTTTACTTCCTGAAATTGAGTGAATCTGAAGTTTAAATCTCCGTCTCCGCAAGTCCAACAATTTGTAATTCGTCTTGTCGTATCTTTTCCGCCTTGATTCCGATTTTGGAGAAAGTCAAGAGTGAAAGGCGATCGCTCTATATCCTTAAAGCCGCTGACAGTCGTTTGGTTATTGTTCCCCAGAGATCCTAGTCTGCAGCCGGCATCAAACTTTAGTGGGATCGCGCGCTGTGGGTGTAAGTCCGTTGGTTTGTCGATGCATTGAAACAGGTTTATTACGACTAATGCTGCTCCTTTAAGTATACTTCCATACATAAAACATAAATGTATAGTTAGATTATCAATGTAGATGATGAAGCCGCAGAACACCGTTTTAGGACCTATGCGTAAAAGTTGCGGTGGATATTGTTTTTACAATCGCGCGTACACATTCTGTACAGTTAAAAGTGAGCCAGGGCGAGGA
>NC_079425.1:22048245-22055745 GCF_026213295.1 Gadus chalcogrammus | reverse complement strand
GCTAATTGAACTTGAAACCAAACTCTTAAATATTTGCTTTCATTTTATTGACAGGGTCCACTTAAAACATCAGAAAACAAAGTCTCTTGTTCCTTAGTAAAGGTTTCGCCAATTTGTCCACTTAATTAAGCATTTATTGCCAATTTGTTTGCCTCCCTCGCTTTTTATGGACAGCCCCTTGCTTCAGTGGATATATTTTAACAACAGGCACTTCATAAGATGTCTTATTTGAAAAAATGGAACATGTAATAGGCCTATCAAAATGGTTCGATCATTTACAATAATTTATGCCATTTAGATACAGCTACAACTAAATATAAATACCATTTGTATGCCGTTATTTTTGTAGTCAATAATTTAATGATGATATTGATTATTGAACAAATTATGTTCATCACTTATTTTTTTTTAGTTGGCTTCGTTGATTCATTCATCCTCACATGCCACACGCTACTTTGAGGCTTACAATACAATTGCATAACCTAATACACCAACATATTTAAGCATATTAAACTATATATAATATACTATACATATCTATAGCCATTTATTTGCGTTTTATTATTGTTATTTCGACATTTTCGGAAAGTGACTAGTCCGCATTATCAAAAAAAGAAACGTCAGAGACAATTGAACCGCCGCGACACGCGTCACGACACTGCCCATTGGCGTTGTCCCTTTAATTGAAAACAGTATAGTGTCCGAGTAGGTATCCCTTCATCACTTTCCATGGCGCTGTAGGTGGCCATGTATATTTTTGTTTAAGTGGTGTTTATGTGAACAAGAAAGAAGGGGGATTGCTTGCAGACCACTGATTGCGCGCGCTGGATCGCCCCGTGGATGTGAGCTGTGTGGTTGATGGTCGCCACCCTTTCAACTAATCAACAGCAAGGAGAACGACGCACGACGACTTTTTAATTTTCTTGGCAGGATTTCACAATTAACCCCCCTCCCCGCGCCCTTCTCTCATGAGCGCAAAGGAAGATTGTGTTGGCACGGTGCCCTTTAAAATACTGTGTAACGTGTGGCCACTTGTAGGCACAATTAACTGTACACATTGGCCGTATTAATAGCATGTTATGCGTAATCACAAATGCGTTTGATCGCAATGCATGCGCCCTGGCCCGCGTTCTACAGCATTGTGCAATAGGCTGCCACCTGAATTTGATTAGGCTTACATTGCAAATGGCCCTAAAAATATAAGTTATAATTGTCAGAAACAAATCAATTATCTTTATGGTACTCATGTAAATAGTTATTGACGTTATATTGAAAATTCCAGTAAAGTGGCTGTAATGGCAAGGGCGTTTCTAAATTAGTGTTGACGTTTTGGTCATTGTGTTGTGTTGTTATAACCCCTTGGAGTTTATCAAACGAGGAATTTAAACTGTCATTACTCTTTATGGTGGCTGTATTTTTGCCTCGTTTTGATTGTTTATTGCCTTTTCCTCTTCCTCTTTTTAAATAGCATTTTGACTTGTTAATTTTCCTCCAGAATTAAATTAATATAGACTATAATTGTGCACGGCCAGTAGGCTAATAATAGCAATAGAATAATGTGCTTTTATTATAGAATATTCGATTCTAGATCGACGTTTTAAATTTCAGTTGACTCTAATAAATGTAGAGATTAAAAAAGTGTAAATTGTATACAATTGAATCCTACTTATAAAGAAAACAACAAACTAAACGACTGTACAAAAGACGGCAATAAACGCATCTATCGATCTATCTCTATCTATCCATCTATCTATCCATCTATCCATCTATCCATCTATCCATCTATCCATCTATCCATCTATCTATCTATCTATCTATCTATCTATCTATCTATCTATCTATCTATCTATCTATCTATCTATCTATCTATCTATCTATCTATCTATCTATCTCTCTATCTCTCTATCTCTCTATCTCTCTATCTCTCTATCTCTCTATCTCTCTATCTATCTATCTATCTATCTATCTATCTATCTATCTATCTATCTATCTATCTATCTATCTATCTATCTATCTATCTATCTATCTATCTATCTATCTATATCTATATTAATTGTTCTACACTGGGCCTATCGTTCATTGTAGGCCTACTTGCAGTCGTCTATCTGAATGATGTAATACTTGTGAAGCGTAGGCACCAATAATAACATGTCGGCCTATAGGAAGACATCATTCCGCTCATCCAGGGTGGTCACCATCCCGGGAGTTATATTGTGCATAAGACGTTGTTAAAACCGCATTCCGAGGCAAACTTGGCATAGCTTGGATAGGCCTGCTGCTCAGACGTCAAACCCTGCTGTAGTTACAGTCAAACGAAACATGCGCAAACTTCCAGTCTCCAAAATAGGCAACCTTATACCATACAATTTAATTTATGCATTCAGCTCATGAAATGCTAAAATAAGTTATTGTATAAAAAGGCTATTAGCATTGGACAATATATATATATAGCTTATTTTGTAAGGGCGAAACAGCGTTTGCAATTCAAATGTATAGGCTACGGTAAACCTTTCGCCAAAACAAAGTAAAGCCTATTTCAAATGGACAGTAATGTTTTATTGACAAAGTCCATAATGATGCAGTAGTATGCAGGGGGAAATATTTGATTTATATTTGCTTTCAAACGATAATAATAATAATATTGTCCATTTAATAACATTATTGTTTGCTATTCAAACTTTTTTCTCAATAGAAAATATATAGCCTGAAACATAACCTATAATTACTTCTTTCATTATGGTTTTAGGAAATACAAAGTTTGTTAAGTATTTATGTTTTTTTATTTTTATTGCACCAGCCAACTAAATACATAATGCCATATAAATGGTCTTTAAGATGGTCCAATATCACACTGTTTTAATACGGATATATAACTATTATGGGAATATATTGAACCAGAGTAATGTCAACAAAGTACTTTTATTTAAATGAGTCATGCTGAAGACCTTTGATAATAATGATTATTTACTAACAAGCATAATCTTTTAGATGGCAGACTAGCCATACTTTTTATTATCCCATTGCAACACAGATTGTGCATCATTTGCATCAAACATATCTTCCTTTATCTACAAGCAGCATTCCAGCCACAGGTCCCCTATTGTAGCTGTGCCGTTCCCGACAAAGACAGATAAAGTTGGCTTGGGAGATGTCTCCCTAAAGCTGCACACAGCAGCCCCACGCACAGGTGTACGCTCCCACCTTTACCCTGCGCACAATCCCCAATTCATCAGGCATGGGCTGGATCCATCGCAATCCCTGCACTGTCATCTGGTTTTCAGTCTCCCCAGTCTCTCTCTCTCCCTCTCTTCAGTTCTCACTGGCCCGTTCCCCAGTGTGTGCTCTGGGCTGATTCAGCATGCCCCCCCCCCCCCCACACCGCGACCGGGAACATGCCCTGGTCTCAGACCATGCCCCCCCCCCCCCCCCCCTCCTCCCCGGCTACAGAAACCGCAGAGGGCCGGTCCACAGCGGTCTGCCTCTGAAGCAGACGAGCGAAGACGTCAATAGCTGAAGAGCTGAAGCAGAACGACCACAGCTGGGAAGAAGACGACAGCAGGAGGGGGGGCCGCGCCAGACGCGGGCCGCCACTGGCTCGGGGCGCAGGTCAGCTCCTTTGATAGGGGCCTGGATGGCCGTTTGATGGGCACGCATCAGGCGACAGGGGTTTGTGCATGTGTGTTTACGTAACAGCCATGTTGTTTATCACCCCGGCCCACCTACCCCTTTTTCCCTCCGCCACTGAAGGGGGATTTTCCTGTGGCGGCGAGCTCCCTCGGAAAAAGCAATTAAGAATTCCCAAACAGTGAACAACAATGGGGGATATCGCTTTTTTTTTCGTTTGCAATACACGTCTCATGTCCCATTGCAGTTCTCTTTTACGTCTGGGATGCGATGCCTATTTTTAATCCGCACAGAACCCAACCCACCCTCAGACAAAACCACAAATTGAACTGAGGGGAGTAGTCTTGAACCGGGGGATGAGTGGGCTCTGGTAATTGCCTATTGTGGAACTTGAAGCTGCTCAGTGCTGCAATAAACAGCTATGTTAGGTCACAACATGATACCCGCGCGCTCCGGCGCTGTACAGTCAGGTTTAAAACCAGAGCATATCCTCATTGTCTGTGGGAATCTATAGCCCCGGCCGTGGTCGGAATCAGTCCGGAATGCCTTGGATGGTTACTGGATTCCCCCGTAATGCCGGGACTCTCCGCAACGGAAGGCTAGGGTGGGAAAAAGGCCGAGAGCATTTCCTGAGCACTGGGGGGGTCCCAGTCAAGCATCGCACACCGTGGGCATCATGTGACAAGCATCTTGCCAGGCTTTAGCCTGTGATCCCGGGTGGAGCATTGGAGAGAGAGAGAGAGAGATGGAAGAGAGACCAGAGCGGTCCATGAGGGTCTGGAGTGAGGCTGGAACCCATGCTACTAGGTGGGCGAACATTACCCCGGGCCGAAGATGAAATGCTTTCCAATTGCAGGACGCGAAGCATCGCTGTGGAGCCAAACAAGTCCACAAACAATCGATTATTGTACCCAATGTCTATGCTGTATGGTCATCATCGGCCTGTGTGCGGATCTGCAGGGCTGAGTGCGTGTAGACTGTATGAGCGTTGCTAGCCGTCCCCTTCTGGGCGCTGCTTGTGTCCTGTGCGTTAGTGCCGTGAGGAGCTGGGGAGGAACCGGAGTGCCTAGCTGTCAGGAGGCTTCATGTGTCCACCTGTTGCCGGCCTCTTTCCGCTGGTCTGCTCTGTAACAATGGCGCTGGGAAAGCAGTAGAGCAGCAAGGTGACAGCACAGAGATTGATGCTGGATTGTGTTTGGCCCGTCTTCTTCAGATGGGGGGGGGGGGGGGGGTTGGGGGGGGGGGGGGGGGTCCAGGCAGAGGAAGTAACAGTCCCCACATCCCACACCCCCCACCCCTCTTCCCTTCACTCCCCCCACCCCGAACTGCCCTACGCTAATGCAGGCTTCATGGGGCAGGCATATAAAAGAGATCTCACTTTCTGAAATTTCCAATCGGCTCAATAGGCAGCTTGGCAGGTAACGTGTAAACAGGGTTTTCACGAGTTGTAAATCAGTTCACCACTTCATGAGCCAGCAGTAAATGTGATTAATGACATTCCCTCTAGCCGCTGGAGGAGGCGCAGAGGAGAGGAGCCTCTCATTTGTATCGCATGCCCGCTCTCGCTCGAGGGCAAAGCCGAAATTCAGCCTCATCAGAACGGCCTATAATTTCCATTTTCACTAAAGAGCGGGGCGGCCATAAACGCCGATCCATCGCCACGGTTACCCGCGTGATGGAGAGCGATGGCGTTCGTCCGGGGCCCGACGTCGCGTCTTCTGTTTTTTTTTTCTTCTTAACTTTCTGTTTCTCTTTCTTCTTCCCTTCCAGGTCGCGTCGGCCGGGGACTTGTGACTGGCGCCCACAGGAAGCTGGGAATTCTGTACAGAAGAGAGGATGTCTGAAGGGGAGACATACTGTCCTGTGCCCCCCCCCCCCTCCCCTCACCCCCCCCCCCCCCCCCCTCCTCTTCATGTGACCCCTGACCCCTTGGCGTGTTTATATCAGACCATGGAAGTGAGAAGTAGTGATGAGTCACCCTGGCTCTGTGTTTACACTCTAGAGTCACGCAAGGAAGGAAATCAGCCACGGTCTGCTAAAAGCGGCGAGGTGAGAGAAAATAGCTGCAGACTAGCCCCCCCCCTCCCACACACACACACCCCTCAAGCCCCCCAACACACACGCACAACCCTCCAGCCCCCCCCCCCCCATCCAAGTTCAGGATACTCGTCCATGCCTGAATTTATTTACTGCCGTCCATGCGGCAAGGAATTGTTTAGCGACAACAAAACTGAAATGTTTGTAAGCTAGTAAATTGTTGTCCAGAAATAGGCGGAGTGGTTATCAGACTCCTGGGACTAGTCTCCTTATAAGAGGTGGTCAGCTTTGTGTTTCTTCAGACGCTTACCTCACTTTTAACCCTCAATAAAACTAGCAGATTATAGCTAAGGCCCCAGAGGGACAAATTGTTATCCTCATAAACTACATGGGAAATTCATAAATATATTGTAAACTCACATTGCTTAGAAAGTATTAAACTATTTGTGTTTTTTAACGCTTTTGAATCAAATAAAACTTTAAAATATATTTCCATCTGTTTTTGGTCAACTTTGTGTTATATTTATTATTATTAAATTGATATTTATGTTAGTTTTACAAACAGGATTACTTTACTATATATTTCAGATGTATTTTTTTGCATTTTTGTTTTCTTATTTTTACTACCTTCCACCATATTTTCTAAAATATTGTCATGGTTCCTTGGGACATATAAATGTCCTCTGTAAGGCTTTGTTGACTCATTAGAATTGATGGGAAGAATTTAAGGTTATTTTAACAAAATAAAATCCTAATCCAATCATAATTAAAAAGTCGTAATTTTGGGGCAAAGAAATATTGACTCAGGTGTTTTAAAGATAATAATATATCTAATATATTATTATATAAATCTTATGAATAATGTTGTCAAGATGTACAGTCGTTAAAACGTACATTTTATTTAAAGGTCTACTTTGTCTTTTGTAACAAGTAATGTTATAAAAGTAAGCATGGCGCTATTTAAGGATTTGAAACTTCACTGCTGTATAATTAGTCCCAGTAATTAAACTATAACGTTCTGGTTTGATAGCAAACTTCAGCCATCGACACTAAGTGCCTATTTGCATCCATGTTTTCATATACATCTCCATGGTTATGTCAGTATCCCTGTAACTAAAGGTGTATTTCGGGTTGACTGCGACGCATCTCCTTGGCTTACAGTTGTTTGCAATGCGACAACGGTGCTTACATCACATGAACAGGTGTCCTCTTACACACCCACACACGTAAACACCAGAACACAAACACACACCTACACCTCATTGCACTCACACACACACACACACACACACACACACACACACACACACACACACACACACACACACACACACACACACACACACACACACACACACACACGCACACACACACACACACACTTAGTCGCGGCCGTGTGCTGGCAATGAGAGAGTCAGAAAGCTCTTGTTTTGGCCGATCTCTCTTCAATTGGGAGACCCTTCCTGGTCTTTGATTGATAGTTGTGTTTATCACCGTATTATTAAGTAATCAGGCTCACCACAGCTGGAGCTCAAACTCCTTAATTCCAGCAAAAGCAATCAGCGTTCATGCTAATTACAGGCTTGGAAAAAGTGTTTATTTTTGCGAATTCGCTAAAATATAGTTGTCTGTGCTCTCTGCGAGAGCGCTGATTCCTTTTTTCCCCCAGTATGTTCTCCCTCGAACAGATCTTAGTCACCTTCGGTGTTCATCTCTCAGAGACCATGCGTAACACCATACCATAACAAAGGCGAGCTCCACAGGGGAGAGAGAGAAAGAGAGAGAGAGAGAGAGAGAGAGAGAGAGAGAGAGAGAGAGAGAGAGAGAGAGAGAGAGAGA
>NC_079425.1:22037341-22048145 GCF_026213295.1 Gadus chalcogrammus | reverse complement strand
CCTGTCTGCCTATCTCTTCTTTACAGCTCTAGAAGGCCTGGGAGAGGTTTTATAGAAGCCATCACTCAGATTCCACTCTTGTTTTTTTCCCCATCTCTGGATTCCCGAGGCCTTGTTTCCATCGCTGTGTCTATATATAGATTACAAAAGTACAAACTTCGCGGAAACAGTGATAATGAATTTCGAACGCAGGATTAGCAACGCGTCCGATCCATTATCTTCGTCTCGAGCTCTCAGATGTCCTCAAGATGACCTGTTGGAAGGAACCACTGATCTCCGACCTTAATATAAAATATCACGTTTCACCAGAGTCATCGTTTTCATGGAATACGATCATGATCAGAAATTAAAACATGCGCAGCAGATGTATGGCTTAGTATGATCTTAATATAGTCCCGAACAGAACATCGCCCTTCTAGTTCGACTCTGAGTGACAGCCCTCTGCTTTTGTGGAGCAGCGAAGCACTGAGCGAGGGTTTCACTGCTACGCGATCCACCCTAACGAATGTCACCCCCCACCCACCCCCACCTACCCCCACCCACCCCCACTCACTCCCACAGCCCCCACCCTTGTCCAAGAGGGGGAGGAGGGGGGGGGGGGAGGAGGAGGAGGAAGAGGAGGAGGCCTGGCTTTCAACCGAGCTTCGTCTGCCGGCAGAACCACCACCACCACCAGCCCCACCACCAGCCCCACCACCACCACCACCACCACCACCACCAGGGATGGACCACACAACCCGCCCAGAGCAGCACAACTATGGGAGAGCTCATAACCCTGGGACCCATAGAATCCAACACCACAAGAAGCCAAGATGACGACAGCCCCCCTCCCCCCCCCAAACCCCAACCCCGACCACCACCCCCTCCTCCTCCTCCTCCTCCTCCGCCCCTACCCAGCCTCCCAGGACTGTTTTAGCCAAATCGTGTGCTGTCAACTGACAGACAGATGCATCAATTATGCCCATTTAGTTTAGCAGATAGGTGAAAGGGCAACAGGCACACCGAAGAGTCTCTCTCCATGATGGCTGGGCCAGGCACTCTGTCTGCGCTCTCCATGGGTGCGGGTTTGGCCGTGTGTGTGTGTGTGTGTGTGTGTGCGTGTGTGTGTGTGTGTGCGTGTTTGCGTGTGTGTGTGTGGTGTGTGTGTGTGTGTGTGTGTGTGTGTGTGTGTGTGTGTGTGTGTGTGTGTGTGTGTGTGTGTGTGTGTGTGTGTGTGTGTGTGTGTGTGTGTGTGAGAAAGACAGATAGAGAAAGAAGGGGTGGGGACGAAACAAGCAAGATCAGAGAAAAAAGCAATCTCACTGTAGTTTATCGATTATGTTATATATTTTTTATTTGTCTCTCTTTCTCTGTCTCTCTGCTCTCTCATACACATTTTTAGATATACGTCTAGATTTGTTTATAGATTTTTTGTTTTACTAATATTAACCATGGATTCTTTTACTATTTTATAGTTATAGAGGCTAATAATAATAAATAATAATAATAATAATAATAATAATATTAGCCTGATCATTATTCAAATTGTAGGCCTAATAATTATAACAATTTAATTTAATGTATGCTCGTCTATATTAGTTTACATTTATAAACACTTAATTGATATACAACCAATACTATAATAAATCCGAGGGCCCTTGAATGTCGATTGACGCCATCTAGAGGTACTTTGTGCTTCCGGACAAGAGTTCGCTGGAAGGACGGGAACGCGTGTGAAGGTAACAGGCATGGGAGAGAGCATGGACATAATAAAGGGAGAGAGCGGAATAAATGGAGAGAGAATGGGAGAGAGAAAAGTAGAGGGCGATAGATATAGAGAGTGAGAGAGAAAGTGAGAGAGAGAATTTGCATACGACATCACGTTTTATTGCACTTTTCCAATATTTTTTAAATCTTCACATTCATGTTGTGCAATTTAGAATTTTTTACTATTAGAGATATTAATGTTAACCCTAAATCTATTATTTTTTTCTTTGATTAATTTACTTGTTTTCACAATGCAAACGATTTCCCCCGTTATTATATTTTAAATGGTATGAATTTAGGCTATATTGAGGGAGTGGAGAAAAGGCCGCAAGGGTGAAAGATATAGACAGAGAGGATGAGGAAGAGAGAGAGAGAGAGAGAGAGAGAGAGAGAGAGAGAGAGAGAGAGAGAGAGAGAGAGAGAGAGAGAGAGAGAGAGAGAGAGAGAGAGAGAGAGAGAGAGAGAGAGAGAGAGAGAGAGAGAGAGAGAGAGAGAGATATGTCTGGATACAATTATCAGAGTTTCGCACAATTCACAGAATTCATGAAAAGTTAAAATGTTGATACGTGAGTTGAAATTAGTGGCAAGAAGTGTTCGTCAAATACGATACATTATATATATTTGAGCCACCGACACTCTAGAACACCATGTTGACCATATTAAATATTTGTTGGTGTCTGTGGAATGATTGGAGTTCATTTGATTTGACTTAATTTGATCCAAAAATATCAGCTTTTCGATCGAATTAATTACCTGTAACATATTGCACAACAACATATTATGTTGTGTTATGTCATAATAGGACAACCCGTGTTCCCTTGTGAACTGGACTATTTATTTACCCGTTGAAGGCCATGACACAGTTACTATTTAGTCATGGTTTATAATCTCATAATTTTCAAAAGAACACAACCGCCTGGCAATTCTTTGTATCCTTTTATTTCCGTGGAGGTACAACTTGGGCCTTCTGTTCAAACTTCCCTCGGTGAAACAGATCCCCTCGGAGCGTCGCCGGTACTTGGAACCACCAGTCCGAACATGCATCACCCACGACACTCATCTCCGTTTACTGCTTAGGACCTGCAGTTCTCTCCGCGGTGCCCGTGTGTGTTTACGCCCCCAGAAAGGTTATTGGCGCCTTGGCTCGAGAGGGTAAAATTATGGCGCAGTCCACGGAGGCTTCTGGGAGCCCTCACCAGAGACGGCCTCCGTGGGGGCCAGAAGTCGGCCCGGAAATGTATGACTTTGTGAGGATTAGGTTCAAGGATTTGTATCTGGACTCAGCTGTCATGTTCGTCCGATTTAGTAACTTGTTGTATTAGTGAAATCAATCAACACTATCATCTCTGATTCGGTATATTTACACAATATGTTTTTGGAGGCCCGGGTAACAGCCTCTTTAATGTCATTTTTTGGTCCTTCAAAATAAAGAAAATAAATCCAAAGCTATAGAACCAGATACCTTATTTAAACTTAATGGAAAAGGAAAAAATATTAAGAAGAAGATCATGGAATGGAAAATAGATAGATAAATTGCAATCAAATATTGCAAAGGCCTATAGGCTGTAAGCTAAAGTCTATTCAGGCTGAGGAATAAACACAGACTGGCCTGTGGTCGTCACTTGGAGAAAATACCTAAGCCTCACATTTTTTCTGATTCTTTTAACGGCCGAGACTTTACTAATATTTAATAATATGCCTAGCCTCAATTTTATACAAGAAACAATATAGTACATACATAATGAAATTGAAAAACGTATATCTAATGCAGTCTACTACGTAAATGATACAAACTGTGATGTTCTGTTTACACACTGCTGTTTACTTAACTGGACTTTATTTCTGTTCAAACTCTAGGCTCTGTTTCACGGGTCAGGACAACAGATCAGACATCTATCCGTCACTCTCAGCGAGCCTGTCACTGGAACACAGCACCACACCACGGTCGTGCTGCGGAGCGGAAGCGGGCCACGTCTCACAGCCTATAGCGGTGTAAGATGCACCCGCTTCAAAAGGAGCGTGAGTCACCAGATTAACGAGCCTTCCTGTCCCGTCTGCATGCTGTCTCGGCACCTTTTTCCGCAGAGGAACTGTAAGCTTGGATTAGTGTGTGTGTGTATGTGTGTGTGTGTGTGTGTGTGTGTGTGTGTGTTTGGTTGAGTGTGCATTTGGGCTTGTGTGTGCATATGTGCGTGCATGTGTGTGCATGTGCATGTGGATGTGCATGTGTTTTTGCATGTGTGTGCGTCTGCATGTACATGTGCATATTTGTGTGCATGTGTGTGTGGGTGTGTGTGTGTGTGTGTGTGTGTGCATGTGTGTGTGTGTGTGTGTGTGTGTGTGTGTGTGTGTGTGTGTGTGTGTGTGTGTGTGTGTGTGTGTGTGTGTGGGTGTGTGTGCATGTGCCCGTTTGTGTGTGTCGCTGTATGTGTATGTTTGTATCCGCATTTGCTTGTGCATTTGTGTTTGGGTGTGTGTGTGTGTGTGTATGTGTGTGTATCTGCATGTACATGTGTGCTTTTGTGTGCATGTGCGTATGTGAATGTGTGTGCGGGGGGGGGGGGTTATGGGGAAGGGCCCTACGTGAGAGCCAAACGGACACAGCTCTCGGCTGCAGTATCAATCCTGTCAAATCAAACAATAGATGGCGCCCGTCCAAACCCCACGCAAGTTGGCAGAAAATATGTGAAGAACTCCGTCTTTTGAATCGTTTCTCTGTGTTCCTTTGAAGTGGGCAGGGAGGCCTCCGTCGGTGACTCAAGGCTCATCCGCTCTGTGATTGGAGGAGTTATTGTGACTGGAGGGCAGCTTGTTGGCTGTGGATCTTAACGCCTGGCCGTGGAACATGAGACCGCGTTTGACCTGCGTTGTCCCACCTTATGTGTGAACATGAAGAGGTTAACATGCACAGCTTCCCCTTGTGATAACCCCAGTTGTATTCAGTTTTATGTTTTCATGTTAACATAAGTTATTGGAATTGACTGGTTATTATTCATATTATTATTATATAATTGCGGTATAATACAATTTTATTGTTATTCTCATTAATATTATTATTATTGTAGTAGGAGAAGTAGTACTAGTAGTAGTAGTATTAGTAGTAGTAGCAGTAATAGTAGTAATTGTACTAGTAGTAGTAGTAGTTGCAGTAGTTTTAGTGGTGCAAAGTCAATAAATGATCACTGCAAGGACATAAGTCATAATAAAAAGGCTCTCCGTAAGTTTGTCTGTTTGTTTGTGTACGTACGCTTGTGTGTGCGTGTGCACGTGCAGGGTTATGTGTGTGTCCATGCACTGCTGAGAACCAGCGTCCCTGCCAGCGTCGGGGTCGCGACCCCGGGCAGAGAGCGGGGCGTTCTCATGTGGCCGCAGGAAGGACAGAGTCTGTGTTGTTCTTCCCCTCTACCTGACAGCCATATTTCACTGCTCCGTCGTGACCTTCACCAGCACACCAACCCCACCGACAGGCAAGTGCCCCCCGCGCCGGCCTCCACCTCCCTCCGGGCCCCCGAGACCCGCGGCCACCTCAGACGAGGGCCCCAGACCTGACCCTGTTATCTCGGGGGCTTTCTGGAGGAACCCACCGGGCCCCCTTCGTAGCCGTCTGGAGCAGCTCTTCCTGTGCTCCTTTCCCTGACCCAGCTCCGTGCTCAGACCCTGACCCCCGTCGCCGCTGCTGTCCCCCCAACCTAGCGGTACCCCGGGTCAGGTCGACCTCCCTGAACTCTGGACACGAAAAGTGACCAATCATAACTCATTAGAAGCCTGAACCCCCCCCCCCCCCCCCCACTGCAATCCTCAGCCGGCCCAACCCTGGAACTGACCCCCCCCCCTCCCGCCTTTAAAAAAACTATTTCCAGCAAAGTACTTGACTTGATTTAGACGTTTCTTTTGTTTGCCAAACGCCTATTTCTCCTATCTCCTGAACTCTACCGAAGTCCAGCGTAACAGCTGTAACTCTTAGACTCTTACTCAACACACACACACACACAGACACACACGCATACACCGAACAAACCCACGCACAAAGATACACACACGTATGCACACAAACCGACGCAGACAGACACACACACACATGCAAACACAAATGAATACGCACACACACATGCACACACACAAGCATGCACGCACAAGCACACAGACGCACACACACACACACACGCACACACACACACACGCACACGCACACGCACACACACGCACACACACACACACACACGCACACGCACACACACACACACACACACACACACATACACACACTTGCAGGCACACACACACAGATGCCACACACAGACAAACATGCATGCACACACAAACCCACACACCCACACACATGCACAACTGCACACTACACTGGTAACACTCCACCTCTCCTCACATGCAGAACGGGAACACACACATACAAAAGCAAAGACCCACACAAAGACAACGAGGTGAGAGGAATATTCCAATATTTCACCAGAAGCAGAGGCTCATGCTTGTTTCTCAATTCCTCCATGTTCAGAGCCAGAAAAACTTTTAGCAGAGCTTCTGCCCACCCTGCAAACAGGATTCATCAGGCTCTGCAGCAGGTCTTAGCAGCGGGGAAGAATGTGGCCCGTACCAATTTGAGATGCAGCTCGTACCATTATGAGACGCAGCCCTGGGGTCAAGGAGGGATTGCAGCCCTAGTTGTCTACCTACCTGTCATATTCTATCATAAACGGGGTGTTAAATGGGCAGATAAGCGATGAAAGAGGAGGGAGGCAACATGTGACGGATCACGGAGACCCGAGGGAGTGTGTTGTGTACACAGCGTGTATGCCCTTGCTTCCCCCCCTAAACCTCCTGACAGCTGCTCAGAAGCCTTGGTGAGGAACTCTCATCTGGACAGCAACGTCGTGCATGCAAACTGAGAAAATAAAAGTTTCCCTGCGTGTGGGTGTGTTTGTGTGGTGAGGAGGTGGAGGTAAATCGCTGAGGCTGAGGACATCGAGTCTTGCACGCGAATGGTATTGGAGTGTTTTTGGGTGTCTTATTTGTAAAAGCGCAGTGCCCGTTCAAAATGTGCCGGTTTGGAACGGGTGGATTCAAACTGGACTCTGCACTGTCTTGAGTATGCGGCAATATACCTGTGTTAAGTGTGGAGACGATTGGATGCACAGTTGTTGAGAAAATTTCAACAGTAGGCATTCATACAAACAGAGACTAGTAGATTAGTAGATTTTAGATTTTAGTTAGTATGTGTATTTGTATTTTTATTTTTGTGCTTGTTTTCTGCATGTTCGTCTGTTTGTGCATGCATGTGTGTGCGTGTGTGTGTGTGTGTGTGTGCGTGCGTGTGTGTCTTTGAGAGTTTTCTGTTGGACAAAAATCATTGCATGATGGAGGGTTTGTGTATGTGTGTGTGTGTGTGTGTGTGTGTGTGTGTGTGTGTGTGTGTGTGTGTGTGTGTGTGTGTGTGTGTGTGTGTGTGTGTGTGTGTGTGTGTGTGTGTGTGTGTGTGTGTGTGTGTGTGTGTGTGTGTGTGTGTGTGTGTGTGTTCTGAGGTGATGCAAGGCAGGCAGCATGACTGGTGGCAGTGGGGAGTAATTGTGATTGAGAGCTTTACTCCTTACTATGCCCTTAGTCGCTCTCTCTCTCTGCCTCTCTCTCTCACACACACACACACATGCATACCAATACACACACTCCCGTGGGTCATTCTGACACTGTCCAGATAAAGCAACAGACTGATGTACATGCTTAAGTAAAACAGACAGAGGGAGAGTGAGAGAGAGGGAGAACTGCAGAAATATATATATATATATATATATATATATATATATTTATATGCATTTATTTATGAAACATATTCAATCATTTGTATCTGGATTATAAAAAAATATTTTGTTTAATTGCAAATATTATTTTCATTTATAAATACATTTGTTATTATATATATGTTTATGTTATGTTCCTGTTGAGATGTTTGAGTGATCTGAGAAATAAATTACATTTCACATAATTAACTTTGTGGTGTCATGATATATATAATGTCTTTAACCAATTCCAATATTGAATCTTGTTTTTATTTATGTCAGACTCATTTTACCTTAAATTAAAATCCGCAATTCGAACATGTAAAAATTAATTTTACTCAAATCAAAAGTTAACTGATTTCCTTTTTCGACGATATGAAAAACCCGAAATAATTTGCATTATGTTTATGACCACCTTCTGCAATAAAACGAGAAAGACACATCAACAATCCACTAAATAAACACGTACATCTGGCGGTTTACAGCGGCGTGTGTTTGTATTCCAAGTGCATTTTTCTTTCCCAATTTACAGTACGTGTGTGTCTTCTCGTCTACTCGTCTCCAAAATGGCGCCAGGCGTCGTGCATGTTCCTCCGGCTTCAGTTCAGCTCTTGGCAGAAGAGCAGCCGTGTACTTAGGCTCCCCTTCCTGTTTGTATTTACCCAGCCCTCGCAGTTGTCCTCAGAGGGCAGTGTGCGCCGAGCGTCAGAGGGCTGCGGGGCCTCTCACACGGAGCCCCTACGTCGGAGGCCGGATCCCCGCGGGACTCCGGTCCGGCGCCGTGCCAGCTTGTTGTTCCTCCGTTGCTCCACGCTGCTCCTCCCTGACCTGCGGCGTGACTCTGCCCGGTGGGGGGAACCCTGTCGATGGGGCGTGCACTAGCGTGCATGCAGTTCTGCCTTGCCCTGGCCCCTGTGTGGTCTCGGGCTGCGTGTGAACGTGTGTGGTCTCCCCCCCCAACCGGCCCCCCGCTCATCTGTCCGGGGCCGGCTAACGGCCTGCCCAGTGACCACGGCTGTTTACTTTACTTCTGTCTGCACCAACTGAACTCTGATCGCCTGCTTCCTCCAGCTGGGCCAAATCAGGCCCCAGCTCGGACCCTCCGCAGCCCAGGCAGAGGCCCCGGCGGACGGGGACACGGCGGCACTCGGGCCACCTCCACCGACCAGCTCCATGCTCCCTGCCTCCCTCCTACCTCTGGTCCCTACATGGGGACTCGAGGCCCTACTGAGGACTGGAGGCATATTGTTTCTTAAGGAGCTGCCTGTAATTATCCTGTCAGGGGCCTGTCCTCATTGGCCGAGGTAATTGGTCTCTCTGAAACTCTGTCACTATAAGAAACTGCTCTGAGTCCCTTTATAAGGGGAAGCAGACAGGCTCGGGACTCATTCCCAGCCAGTCGCTAAGCTAATAGCGTCCTGCCTCGTTCGGACAAGAGAGCACTGTAACACAACACAGCCGCCCCCCATAGCGCCGAATATACCAGGTTGGTGCCGCGACGAAGGTTAGGATATTGTGTCTCTGTTGTGTATTTTATTTACGTGTACATGTCCTTGTCGTTTAGCTAGGTCACCAATGACGGCGGGCTAATGCGTGGCTATTAACCCCCAGTGGTGCTCAGCTCCGTCTCCATCCCCAGGCAGATTAGCTTTCTATTTATTAATTTCCTTATTTACAGTGCAGGTCACGGAGTTAAGCGGCCCAGTGCAGCGCTACACACAGGCCACACGATCCTACATAAATCCACTGAGTAATGAAGCAGAGACCCCAGCCTACCTGCCCCCCCACCAACGCCCCCACCCCCCACCACTCAGAGCGCCGCCTGGGGTCATTTCTCTTATTAAGGGCTGGATTGGTGTTGACTGGCTCTGTGTTTGTGTGAATACGTGTGTGTGTGTGTGCTTGTGTGAATACGTGTGTGTGTGTGTTTGTGTGTGTGTCTGTGGTTGTGCGTGTGTTGGTGTGTCCTCATGTGTGCGTGTTTGTGTGAGTGAGTATGTGTGTGTGTGTGTGTGTGTGTGTGTGTGTTTGTTCTGTGTGTGTTTCTGTGTGTGTGTGTGTGTGTGTGTGTGTGTAGATCTGTGTGGGTCTGTGTCTGTGTGTGCTTCTGTGTATGTCTGTGTGTTCCTATGTGTGCCTGTGTGCGTCTGCGTGTCTGTGTGTGCGTGTGCTCTCTAAGGAGCGTGCTGGACCCCAGGTCCTGTCAGGGGGGGGGGGGCCGCGGGGCCCAGGGGCCGACCGGGGGGATCAGGGGGGAGGCTGGTAGTGTTTAGGGCCCGTGTTTTGCCAGGGAAGCCGGGAGAAGCCCTCCAGGGTCACCCCTCTACCGCTTTACAAATTGAGCCCTGTGTCGGCAGGCGCCAGGGCAAAGCGGAATGAGCGAGCCTACTGACCTCTGACCCCGGCCCAGCCCCGGCGCAGAAGCCCCCGCAACCCAGGAGACGGGACCGGTGACCTCCGCGGGGTCAAATTCCGTCTCTTCCTCCTCCACCGAGGGCTGCAGGGGGTGCCTGGTGGCCCCCCAGCACCCATCCTGCACTCATTACATCTAATGCAGACCACTCCCAAAATAAACACGGGCAGTGGCTGGGACGGGCGCGCCGAGAGGGATGCTCAGTAGAACGGTGGGCTGCCCCCCCAGAGGCCTGATGGGCCGGGGGGTGGCCAGGGCAGACAGAGACGACGACATGCTCTTCAACCTCAGGTTGAAGAAAAATGAATGAATAGTGCCTGATTTGTATCTTGTCTGAACACATCTTGAATTCCTGACACACTGTATTTCTATCAATGTACCTCCTAACATTGTGTGGTCGAACTAGTCTTGTTTGCAGGATCTGGCAACACCGCCGCTGTTGACACACAGCTGTCACACTGTTGCCCGGTAACTGACAGGCCGCTGACAGGCTATTGATAAGAAGTCAGGGGTCTACGGTGGACCTGTCAAATATAGTGTCACCCTGTTCATTTCGTCTACAGCTGATTCCTCTCTCGGTGTGTGTGCTTGTGTGTGTGTGTGTGTGTGTGTGTGTGTGTGTGTGTGTGTGTGTGTGTGTGTGTGTGTGTGTGTGTGTGTGTGTGTGTGTGTGCGTGCGTGCGTGCGTGCGTGCGTGCGTGCGTGCGTGCGTGCGTGCGTGCGTGCGTGCGTGCGTGCGTGCGTGCGTGCGTGCGTGCGTGCGTGCGTGCGTGCGTGCGTGCGTGCGTGTGTGTGTGTGTGTGTGTGAAAGAGAGAGATAGAGAGTGAATGTGAGACGTACAGATGTACTCATTGACAT
>NC_079425.1:22022341-22032341 GCF_026213295.1 Gadus chalcogrammus | reverse complement strand
ACCAGTCCTCTAGTTTATACTAGTCCTGTCATTTATATCAGTCCTGTATTTTAGAGCAATCCTCTATACTAGTCCTCCAGTTTTTACCAGTCCTGTAGCATTCCTCTAGTTTAGACCTTTTGTTTAGCCTAGTCCTCGAGTCGAGTTCTTCTAGTCCTCTAGGTCAGACCTTTTGTTTAGACTAGTCCTCTAGTCGAGTTCTTCTACTCCTCTAGCTTAGCCCTTTTGGTTAGCCTAGTCCTCTAGTCGAGTTCTTCTACTCCTCTATCTTAGACCATTTGTTTAGACTAGCCCTCTAGTCGAATACTTCTAGTCCTCTAGGTCAGACCAGACCAGACCCCCGGAGCATTCATGTGGATCCAGGGGCTCCAGGGGTCCCCAGGAAGAGGCCAGGTCTGCAGGGCTGTGCCCCACATGTGGGCCTCCCAGTCTGGGCAGCCTCGCGGCGTTACACACCCCATTTCCAGAGAAGAGAAAAAAGTCAATACAGCTGGAATTTCCTACCACATAGTGAAGAGTGAGGGGCTATGGCGGTGCGAGCAGGGTGGACCTCTATGAATGCCACCTGTGTTTTGGCACAGGCTCTCCATCTCTAGAAGAGCAGTTATATAAGGGGCGAGGGGAGCCCCGTATTAGCTCCATAACGCCAGGCAGTGTCTGTGACGATCTGAATGCTTATAATGGGACTGCTTGTGTTTGAATTGCATTCTTTCACCGTCAATTGGATTTATGCATTGATGATGTTCATTCCATTGCATTTGACCATTTTTATCATTTGTTTTTGTGTTGAATCCACTGTCTAGTAGAAATACTTCTATGAAGAAATAACAATTTTAATTGAATCGACAAAATTTGTTTTCTGACTCTCTTGCTGTATCTAGCACTTGGACAATGATGTCTTTCACATCACACTCTCTCTGTGTGATGTGAACTCTCTCTGTCTCCTGAATCTGGTCTGTCTGGATCTAGTAGTTCTTCTACGCTGTGAGGTTGTGAGGCCGTGAAGCTGAGAGGCTGATGGCCTGGTGAGAACTCTCCGCTCCGATCTAATGCCTGTGAGAGCGTCGTACCAGGGGCCACCACATCCCTTCATCCTCCACATGGCTTAAACATTTCCTTCCTCCTCACAATTTGGTTCGCATCGCTCATTTCCTGCCCCGACCACGGCCTTCATGCTAACCAGGACCCCTCAGAAAGACAGACGGAATCAAACTCCTCACCTAGGACTCCCACAAGGAGACTGTTACGATTGACCC
Organism: Gadus chalcogrammus; assembly: GCF_026213295.1. NCBI lineage: Eukaryota > Metazoa > Chordata > Actinopteri > Gadiformes > Gadidae > Gadus > Gadus chalcogrammus. The sequence goes on along the minus strand of NC_079425.1, from coordinate 22,031,085 downwards.
AACGTCAAATCAGCAAAGACGAAAAAATGACATAAAACCTAAAATGATGCTGACATGTGTCTCTCCGGTAAGACTGTGTGCAGGGAGAGCGAAGACCCACAACAACGACAACAAGGGGTTTAAAAGGACACAGTGTGTGGTTGAAGAGGACATGGAAAGAGGCCGCCCTGTACTGTAGTTTCCATGTAGCACGCTGGCACGGACTCAGCGGTGGTGGGAGGAGAAGAGGCATCACCCCTAGAGTAAATACACATCCCCACTGGGTCATGCTAACGTCTCGGCCGGCGACGGGCCCACACAGAGTGGCAGCAGCATGGCCTCCCCTCTGCCCCGCTCTCCCCCCCTGCTGGCGCCGTGTGGCACTCTGTTGTCACCCCCTCCGCCGGGCTGTCGCTCTGGGCATGGAGTGTGGCAGGGGCAGTTCTACTTCTGGCCGGGGTTCAATGCCAGTGGGACCGTCTGGGAGAGGAGTCTGTTGTGTGTGCTATTCTTCTTCTTTTTTTTCTTTCTTCTTCCATCTCTTAATTTTCTTCCTTTTCCGTCTCTTTCTCCACTCTCTTTTACTTCCTTTTCCTCCTTTTCTTGATATTCTTCTTCTTCTTCTTGTCGTTCTTCTTCTCATTCTTCTCATTCTTCTTCTTCTTCTTCTTCTTCTTCTTCTTCTTCTTCTTCTTCTTCTTCTTCTTCTTCTTCTTCTTCTTCTTCTTCTTCTTCTTCTTCTTCTTCTTCTTCTTCTTCTTCTTCTTCTTCTTCTTCCTCTTCTTCTTCTTCTTCCTCCTCTTCTTCTCCTTCTTCTTCTGTGGTGAGGTGGTAGGGCATACAGGTGAATGACAGACATGAGGTTATTCTGGGAGGTCTCAGAGTGAAGCAGGTACAGAGCACACACAGCTCCCCCCTGATCTCACCCCCACCAGGGGGAACTACTTAGCCCATCTGGCCTCTGGACACTTGACGTTAGAAAAATATTTTCATAACTGATTGTCTGTGTGTCTGTGTTTGTGCGTGTGTCTATGTGTGTGTGTGTGTGTGTGTGTGTGTGTGTGTGTGTGTGTGTGTGTGTGTGTGTGTGTGTGTGTGTGTGTGTGTGTGTGTGTGTGTGTGTGTGTGTGTGTGTGTGTGTGTGTGTGTGTGAGTATGTGTGTGTGTGTGTGTGTGTGACGTATGAAGGCCTGCATATGTAGGTGCATATATATTGATTTACAATAGGGATAATATATCTATATCTATATATGCATACTATATACTTATATGTATGTGTGTATGTGTGGACATCTGTGTGTGTGTGTGTGTGTGTGTGTGTGTGTGTGTGTGTGTGTGTGTGTGTGTGTGTGTGTGTGTGTGTGTGTGTGTGTGTGTGTGTGTGTGTGTGTGTATGCTGTTTGTGTGTGTCAGTGTGTGTCTGTGTGCTTTTGCGTGAGTGTGCGTCTGTGTGTGGGTCTTTTTGTATCAGTATGTGCGGGTGGGCATGTGTGTGCTATTGGTGGGTGCGGGCGGGCATGTGTGTGTTAGTGTGTGGAGGATTTTGTGCGTGGGCGGGCCTGAGTGTGTTAGTCACTGTGTGGATGATTGCATGTGTGTGTGTGTGTGTGTGTGTGTGTGTGTGTGTGTGTGTGTGTGTGTGTGTGTGTGTGTGTGTGTGTGTGTGTGTGTGTGAACACCACCACAGCGTCTCGCTCTTTAATCAGTAATGGCAGAAAAGCGTGGAAAATATGCAGCTCCCTGATAACCGGGCCCAGCCCTCCTCTCCTGTGCTCCTCTCTCTCGCGGTGGGAGATATGTATTTCATACCCCAGATATGGCGAGGGGCGAGCACGGAATGCAAGTACGGAGCTCTGGTTTCAGAGTGAAGGGCTTTTTAATGGCTCTGACACTAATCACAGAGTTCACATATTGGTTTGATTTCGGCACATCTAGGCTCTAATGGGCAAACACTCTGAGGCTTCATCAATCTGGTAGAGGAGGGGGACGGGAGGGAGGGGGGAGGGAAGGAAGACTTCGCAGCCACACAGGTCGCTGAGTGTGTGTGTGTGTGTGTGTGTGTGTGTGTGTGTGTGTGTGTGTGTGTGTGTGTGTGTGTGTGTGTATGTATGTGTGTGCGTGAGTCTGTGTGTGTCTGTGTGTGGGATTTTCCCTGAGGTAGACACAAGATGGACCATATTGGCCCAAGTATCAGTGAGGCCGGTGAGATATAAAGTTCAGTTCAAAGTGTAATTAGTTGACGCGCGATATCTATTCTCAGACTGTGCCAGATTTAACATCCACTTATCACAATGACCACAGATTTAAAACAATACAGGGGATGTAGGGTCTAGTTGAACCTTCCTTATTAACTTATATCTACCGTTTATGTTGAAAATGTTTGGAAAAGGATATTTCTGTAAATGCACGCCTGCATGGCAGATGCTGAATTTGCCACGCAATTTGGCGTGAAGAAAAAACGTGAAGAAAATGTAATTGTTATGAAAAAAACACGCAATCTATTATATAATCATGCTGTATTTACATCAGGATTACCCTAATTGTGTCCAGAGACTTACATATTTAAAAATCCTCCAACGCAGTCCTAAGAATATCCAGAGAGAGGACATGGACATGGTCTCCTCCGGAAGCTATCGCAGCATTATGGGGTTAATACCCCTGAACCAATCACCTTACAGTATGCCTGACCCCATGTCATAGGTCAGAGGTTATCAGGGGATCGAGGGCAGTTATAGATGTGGCAGATTAAACATATGCATCTTCTTTTGTCATATAGCTCATTTATGTCATCATTATAATCAATAATCATTGATTAGAATCAATAAATCTCACAGATACTGTCCCACTGGTGGAAGTGCTGTGTGCCGTTCCCTTCAGCCAGCTCTCTGCCCGTCAACCGGAGCCTGTCAGCACGGAGGTGTCAGGACGTGAGGAGAAACAGGAAAAGGTGAACAGAAGGCCAGTGCAGAAAATAGAGCCGAGGGAGGGAGAGAGAGAGAGAGAGAGAGAGAGAGAGAGAGAGAGAGAGAGAGAGAGAGAGAGAGAGAGAGACCAAGGGACAGAGAGAGAGAGAATGAGAGAGAGAGAGAGAGAGAGAGAGAGAGAGAGAGAGAGAGCGAGGGAGAGAGAGAGAGAGAGAGAGAGAGAGAGAGAGAGAGAGAGAGAGAGACCAAGGGACAGAGAGAGAGAGACCAAGGGACAGAGAGAGAGAGAATGAGAGAGAGAGAGAGAGAGAGAGAGAGAGTGAGGGAGAGAGAGAGAGAGAGAGAGAGAGAGAGAGAGAGAGAGAGAGAGAGAGAGAGAGAGAGAGAGAGAGAGAGAGAGAGTAAAAAAGAAAAAAAGGAAACAAAATGAGTGCAAGGAAATGGCAGAGTGCACGGCGGTGCACTCGCTGGAAACGCTATCCAACGATGTGTCAAGAGGCAAAGCACTATTGAGTAACCGTTGGCGCGGCTGTGAACGCAGCCCTAATCACTGGTGTTTAACACACATCTCTCACACCCCTACACTTGTTCGAGGTGCTGGTGCACCTGTGAGGAGGCTCATGTTTGCTAAATCTCTCCCATGAGGATTTAGGTGTCGGGATACTGTGACAGAGAAAATGTGTTCAATAGCACAAGTGTTGTTGGTGAAGGAGTTATTATCAGACGTGTGTCTTTTTAGGAAATACTTTTGTATTTGATGCACAATTACTAGAAAGGAGACAACACAGCAATCCAAGGCAAATCTACATAACAAAACCAAATAATATTTAACAAATAATTGTGTCTCTGCTGAAATTGTGCTTGATTTAAATCGATTGTCAAAAATTCAATCGTATGCCTTGTTCGCATAACATGGCATTCCCCGGACCCCAGACACAGTTGACTGTACCCATCTGTAAAACGGTGGGCTTATTTTGTCTCATAGATATGTTTTATACCTTGCCTTTTATTTATTTTACCTTTTTTGTCTTTTTTTGACTGGCTGAAAACCTGGGGAATGCAGAACCTTTCTAGCATGAAAAAAGGTTTCCACTAGGTCTTAGTTGGATTCTGAGCTTGTCCTTCTCCAGTAAAACCAGACCACTGTCTTTGACGTTTAGAACTGATTTGTTATGGTCTGGATACCGGGGTTACAAGATGGAGAGCCTTTCCATAGGAGGACAGCCCAATAATCTGAGATTGTACATGCCATGTTTGGACATATTTTGTACCGCAATCCACGTTTACATGAACTTCTCAGGAGATACAAAGGCTATCAATATGTTATATCTGTTGAGAAGGACGTATGGATAGAAATGAATCTGTCAAACTCGACCTACAATATAAATGACGTATCCATTAACAGTTTTCAAAAATAACTTTGCAAAAACACATATAATTGTCATCACTTGCTGTAGATGTCTCTTATGTGAGCATGACAAAATGAATGCGTTAGAAAAATGCTTATGTCTACAGCAATCATACACTTCAACGTATTTATCTGCACATGACTGCAATATAACAGACAATCTGTTTTAAATATGTAAAGGACTACAGATATGAGGATCAGGCGAGGCCATGAGGCAGCAGGCCTGCTGTGAAGCCTGGTCGGGCTGAGGGGGGTTAAACACACCATATGGCTGTGGCTGAGTATGATGAACATCCACAGTCATAACACACACACACACACACGCACGCACGCACGCACGCACGCACACACACACACACAATCCAAATCAACACAGACTCAGGCACACTCCCTCACACACACACACAAACACCACACACAAACACACACACACACACACACACACACACACATACATGCACACACACACACACACATGAACACACACAAACACAGTCATGTGCGTGCATGCACACACATGTACACACACAAAAACACACCCACTCAAATGTACACAGACTCAGGCACACTCACTCACCCTCACGCACACACAAAAGCACACACCCACTCAAATCCATACAGACTCAGACACACTCCGAGACACACGCACACACTAACACACACACACACACACACACACACACACACACACACACACTCACACACACACACACACACACACACACACACACACACACACACACACACACACACACACACACACACACACACACACACACACATACACACACACAGACACACTTAGCCCTCCCGGTGGCACGGCGACGGTGTTTATCTGAGCTCAAGCACAGGACCATAAAGTATGGTAGCTATGTGTCTCCAGCCCGTCGTCACTAGACTAAGCCCCCCCCCCCCCCCCCCCCCCCCCCCCCCCCGCTGGAGAGTGGAGCGCATCCCACTAGGATGGCTTGTGTGTGAGAGCATGTATTTACTTATCAGAGAGCTGGCCGTATGCAGAGTGACAGAGAAGATGATCCATTATAGCCCTCCCCTGGGTCCCAGGACAAAAATACGCCATGGCCCGATCCACCGCACCAAAAGTGCAGCTTCCTCCAAAAAAGGTTAAACTGAGGTTCGGCATGTATAGATGCCTAATGCAGGGCTCCCCGCACACACACAATTACACACTGTGTGTGTGTGTGTAATTGTGTGTGTGTGTGTGTGTGTGTCTGAGTGTGTGTATACATCTTCAGTGACTGAGTGCTGCATGAAATCTTTCGTACGCGGCCATCATGGCAACCCCATTATGCCGTTGTTTTGAGTGACATCACTGAATAGTGACTTCAAACTCAATTGCAGAGAAACCTTTTTTTATCTCAAATGCATGGAGTCACTTCCAAATTATAAATTGGACGAGGTGAGATTGAAACCCTGGCCAGAAGAGAGAGGAGAGGAGAGCTGTAGATGACTTCAGCGTTAACACACCAGTATTACATATGGAGGGTGCAAGGGGCCTCAGGGATTGGCTCAGTGAAAGTCCCAATTATTATTATTGATATGAAACAAGAAGCATTTTTCATAGTAATGGGAAAAAACTAAAACATCACAAAAAATAGAGTTTATCGTTGGTTCAATAAAAATTGTTTAACCAAAAAATAACAAGCAAATGTAGCAAAGTACATCTAATCGTATTCTTATTGCTGAACAAAATCTATTGTTGATAACGTAAATACATTTTGAAAGTGTAAAGAAAAACTGATCAAATAAACATATATAATTTTCCACAAAACATTGTAAAGACAAATAATGAAAACCAATTCTACTTTACTGTCTGTGTATTACAGTTATAGTTTTATATTCTATATTTCACATTCTATAATATAATATCAATACATGATAAATAGATAGATTCATATGAAATTATATTCTATTTTTTGACCATTTCCTAATAGATTTTCTATTCTATGTTGAGCCATGTTAGGGAAAATAGAGTGCAGTGTGTATTACAAATTGTGTATCTCCCAGTGTTCAATACACAGTGTTTACAACACCAACCATCAACCGGTGTCTCTCAGAGTAGCTTCATGTGTGGCAGGAGTAGAACAGAGAGTGTGTGTGTGTGTGTGTGTGTGTGTGTGTGTGTGTGTGTGTGTGTGTGTGTGTGTGTGTGTGTGTGTGTGTGTGTGTGTGTGTGTGTGTGTGTGTGTGTGTGTGTGTGTGTGCGTGTGTGTGTGTGTGCACGTGTGCGCGTGTGCGTGTGTGTGTGTGTGTGCATGCGTCCAACCTGTCTCTATGTATGTGTGTGTGCGTGCGCGCCTGTATGTGTGGGCCCCGTGTCTAAATGCGTGTGTGAGCGCGTCAGCCCATACAGTGCACAGGGCGTGCGTACGGGGGCGTGCGCTGCCCTACCGTGCGGCGGAGGCAGTGTTTACGCTGGGCTGTGATTAACACCGTCCAGGTGCTCCGCTGGCAGGGACGCCGGAGCGCTCGTTGAAGACACTCGCACATTTTCCCCCCGTGGCCGGGCCCAGTCATCCATGCTCACTGGGCTGGACGCGCCAGCGCGCTGAACTGTTGACCGCCATTTGTTCCACGACTGTCTCATAAACGACCGGCTCTCTCTGCGTCGGTGAGGGGGGTGCGCGGGGGGGAGGTGGGGCGGGGGGAGGTAAGAGGAAGATAGAGGGAGGGGGGGGAGGGAGGGAGGGGGGGGGTGTAGGTGGGGCTGGTTAGAATTCCACAGAGACAGTGGGTGTAACTTGTGCTGCTAAGGATGGAGGAGCCGGAGCAGGAGGGTGTAGGATCCAGAGGCGGATGTGTATGTGTGTGTGTGTGTGTGTGTGTGTGTGTGTCCTTCTGTGTGTGTGTGTGTGTGTGTGTGTGTGTGTGTGTGTGTGTGTGTGTGTGTGTGTGTGTGTGTGTGTGTGTGTGTGTGTGTGTGTGTGTGTGTGTGTGTGTGTGTGTGTGTGTGTGTGTGTATCCATGTGTGTGCGTGTGGCTGTGTGTGCCCGTCTTCATACATGTGTACCTGAGGTGAAATGACCTGAGCGTGGACGATGTATTTAGCTTGTGTTCAGACGGCGGTGAGCTCTTCGTGGAACGCCATCTCTCTCCGGTCTAGACAGGAAGTCAGGAGCCATGCCACTAGTGACCACTTCCAAAGCCAGGAGAGCGGATCTCAGCCCTCAGTCCTCCCTGCGGGAGAGACAGCCGTCTTTAGCCGTCGCGCTACTTCTACCATATGTTTTCCAGCGTGTGAGAGCCTCTTCAAAATAGCCACTCGTGGCTCGGTTATCCAGTAACCATGGAGATGAGGTGATGGTTGTCAGGTGGACGAGCGATAGAGGGCCAAGAGAAGATACAGCAGGGACATAGATCGTATGATAGCAGAGGAACATTGAGTAACGCTTGGCGATGCCGGGAATGGTGTTGTAATCGCTGGTATTTAACACAGATCTGTGCTCCCACGCTAGTTCTGGGTGGCTGTCCACCTGTGTTTATGATATCGCACTGGAGAGTCTCAAATCGCTGGTATTTATTCTGTCGGATTTGGGTCAACGGCTCTGGATATTGTATCAAATTAATTTGTTTAATCCTACTTTAAAGTGAGAATTTCGAAGATTTTCAAATCTAAATAAATGTCTGTTCAGTCACTATCTATCGCTGAATGAGGTTACGGAATGGGAATTTAGCCTATGACCCGCTGAACAAAAGCGGTTGAATTTGAAGTATTATGATTGTGATGAAAGCGCTGTCGGTGGCAATACCGCTTGGATCTCTGGGAAAAAAATACTGGTTATCGCCAAAGATGTCGCCAAAGAGAACAAAACGGACATCTTTGAGATTGCCGTTTTAACCATTGCCGTTGTAAAACATATGAAAACAATGAATAATTCCGATAATCCTGTAGGAGTTTGTTTAGTCATCAGACTTTATGGACTAATTACAGCGATCTAAATGTATCGCACCGTGGCTCTCCAATCATATCTTTGCAATACATAAACAAACATATCATTTTTACACCCCTCAAAATATAGAAAATCTATGTCATTTGGAATATGAAACTTTTATGCAAAACCTTTTCATGAGTATACATGGGAAGAACATGTGACTATATTTAGCCCCTCCCCTTAACCCCCCCTCCAAAGCCTCAGACTGATTACCCCCCACCCCCACCACCGCCTGTGTACTCCCAGCTAAGTGGGGGTCACAGGCAGCTTCTTCTCTCCCTGTCCTACGCAGAGCACCCTCTGCCCCCCCCCCGGCCCCCCCATCACCCATAAATCTCCTTTCCGGCCCGGGGAGAAGAGGCTGAGGGGCCGAAGCGGGGACCCCCTCGCTCGGTGGTCCCGTTGCCTCCAGCCTGGCCGGGGGGGGGGGGGGGGGGGGGGGGGGGGGGGGGGGGGGGGGGGGGGGGGGGGGGGGGGGGGGGG